>NC_042615.1:718207360-718539618 GCF_901001135.1 Rhinatrema bivittatum | reverse complement strand
TAATTCCTAGTGCTTCAAGCGTAAGGTTATAAAGGTTCCAAAAGAGAGATTAATATGCTATGGAATAGTTTGAGCAGAAAATTACTCAATGTCCACACATCATTTTAAGTGAAAGAATTATATTTTTGAGATGGCAACTCCACAGTGTTTATAACATTTTCTTTTACTTAAAATGATGTGTGGACATTGAGTAATTTTCTGCACATTTGTTTGCTTTATTTGATTGGTTTGCGTGCAGTAGTGCTCCCTTCTTGTTTTATGGAATAGTTTGATAAATACCAGTAGCTAAAAGATTATTTACAGGTTAGAAAGCAAATTAAGGGAATAGTTATTCCAGCAAGCGTACTCTGAGAGAGGATGAAGGGCTAGATTGGTGGCTAGTGTGGTGTTAACATTTTTGATCTATGACAGAGTTTGTGTGGAGCATGGGGGGGGTCGATTGTATTTTATTGTCCGAATATGGAACACACTAATGGCAAGAAGTGAAAATGTGTAATGTTAGTTTTGGGATAGTATATTTTTATGTATTGTGTTTTCATGATTTTTTTGTTTATGCTGCTTATGTTTATGTTAAATATTTATTTTGTAAACAACCTTGGATATTTATAAAAAGGTGATATCAAAATTGCCATAAATCAGCATTTCCCAAACCTCTCCTGGAGGCACACAGTGCCAGTTGGGATTTCAGGATTGCCACAATGAATATGTATGAGATAGATTTGAATAGCCAAGGCCTGCAATGCATGCAAATAGATCATATGCATAGTCATTATGTATATCCTCAACATTTGACTGGTTAGATGTGCCTTCAGGAGAAGGTTGGGAAACACTGCCGTAAATAAATTAAAATAAATATGCCAGAGTGATGATATACAGTACTGTGCATAATGCTGTCCCACAACATAATTTCAGCATTTACTAAGCTGCAGAAGGAAAATAAACCCCATGAACTGGACATGCCAGTGGTCTGGCTTGTTTTCAGTTTTACGGACTCATGTGATGCAGATGAAAAATTGTTTCTTTGGGTATTTTTGAATGTATAAAATATGCCATCTTTGGAATGGAGCTTTAGTGACTAGTTGTGTCAGGTGTTAAAAGTTTAAAAAAGACTTTTAGTAATGGTAAACATCCATGCTCTGTGTCCTGAAGGCTGAACAAGCAAAGAATCCTGGGCATCAGCACTGGTGCTGGCACAAACACTGTCCAGTCTACAGCAAACAGATCATTCAAAGAGATTATCTTACTATGCATCAAGCCTGGAGGGCACACTCAGTGAGCGACATATAACAATTGAGAGGCAAGCTGCAATTGAAGTGGCTTTTATGTCTGTCATTGTGAGCATACTCTGGTCTGGATATGCTTCATTTAATTGGTTTATGTTTTTCTCCAGTTCTGTTCTGGATGGGGGCATCTGCTATCAGTGCTGGTGATAAAGCTGCTGAATCCGAGTAACCCTGGGTGACATTGCTTCCAAGTAGATTTATTATGGTATCTCTTATGTGTGCAGATTCAGAAAGCACAATGCCCTTCATGTCTGCCAGCCATGTGCACGTTTCAGTCACTGTGGAAAACAAGAGAGAACCTCCCCTCATATGAATGACTTATGAGATAAAAGGTTTCTGAAGGGCATTGCAGCTAATCATAAATTAGTCATTTAAAAAAGCAGCAGCTTACAAGAAGGTACTAGGGATATTAGTAAAAATGAAAACTAGTTTTTTTTCAGTGGGTATCACACTCATGATCTAGAATAAGGTAATAGAGGAATGTTCTTGAATGCATACTTAAAGTCCCATTGATTAATTTTATATGACTCTGTATAGGTTATGCTTTTGTTATTTAACCTTTGCATTCCCAAAGCATAAACCATACAAAGTCATACAAAATTAATCAACATTAATACAAACTTTATTCAATGGGAGCACTGAGAGGAGAGATTCACCTTGCTGGTGGCTGAAAGGAATCAGTAAGTTTTTGCTTGGGAAATTTTCATTTTTAAAGTATTGGGGCAAAGTTAGCTAGTTGGGAGTATTATTTAGTGTGTTTGTGTATTTGTGCTTTTAATAGTCAGTAAGGCAGCGAATAAACAAAAGTTAGACTGTATTTTTTAAATAGTCAGTCAGTAAGGCAGCTAATAAGCAGTAGTTAGTGTGTTTATTTTTATAGTCTGTAAGGCAGCTAATATAAGCAGAAGTTAGCGTGTTTGTATATTAAAAACAAAAAAACAACAAAAAAAAGGTTGCCAGAAATAAGCTAGGAGCAGTGTATACCTAAGTAAAAAGGTTGAAAAGTTCAGTTCAGTTACTCACCTTGGAAAGGTGTTAAGGTGGTGTGATTTGGTTTGATTAGGTACCGACATTTGTTTATCAAGAGAGCAGTGAATCACTCTGGCTGACTAACTGAAGTTAGACTGTATTTCCCAACACTCCCACCCCTCACCCAACCACCCCCTAGCTCATCCTTTAATTTATAGGCAGGTGCCACTTTCACACAAAACCCTCCCCCTCCAAAAAAAAACCCAACCTTATTGAGAGTTTGATCATTCCTCTGTAGGCCACTACCAGACATACAGTGAATTCACTGATTACATTTAAAGTACACTAATTGGACACATTCCTACTCCCATAGCAACCTAAAGAAGAATCTGAACAAAACTGGGATGAAGGCAGCTGTCCAGCAGCAAGGGGGGCTTCCCAGTCTTTTGCATCGAGTGTCACATGTATGATTTTTTACCCGCCGGTGAGAAATTGTACAGTGCATGCGATGCAAAGAGCTCCTGGCTCTCAGAGAACGAGTCTGATCTCTGGAGGCTAGAGTGGCAGACCTGGAGGAGCTGAGGCAGACAGAGAGGTATATAGATGAGACCTTCAGGGACATAGTAGCCAAGTCCCAAATTCAGACTGGCAGTCCTGCTGCTGCCTAGGAGGAAGAAGATCTCATGATCATAGAGCATCAACCTGGTGCAGCAGGAAAGGATCCTGTAGGAAGGACGTGCTCTCCAGGTGGTGCATTGTCCTTTCGCACCAAGGATGTGTCTCCAAGACCTATTGCCCAGGAGGGAAGGGTTAGGTCAGCCGTCATAGTTGGTGATTTGATTATTAGGAATGTAGACAGCCAGGTGGCTGGTGGGCATGAGGATCGCCTGGTAACATGCCTACCTGGTGCGAAGGTGGCAGATCTCATGCGTCACCTAGATAGTTTATAGTTTATTTGGTTTTTTATACCGTTACATCAGTCGTTTGACCATCACAACGGTGTACATTGACATAATTCAATACATACAATTAACTATATTAAATACGTCATTTTAGTTAGTTACCTAAATTCAATGACAACTTAAAATCTTAAAAGGCTTAAAATAATAAACTTAAAACTTAACTACTATACTATCAAAAACAATAGATAGGATTTTAGACAGTGCTGGGGAGGAACCGGATGTTATTGTACATGTGGACACCAATGACATAGAAACATGTGGGAGGGAGGATCTGGAAGCCAAATTTAGGCTATTAAGTAGAAAGCTTAAATCCAGAACCTCCAGGGTAGCATTCTCAGAAATGCTCCCTGTTCCATGCGCAGGTCTTCAGAGGCAGGCAGAGCTCTAGAGTCTCAATGCGAGGATGAGACGATGGTGCAAGGAAGAGGGATTCAGTTTTGAAAGGAACTGAGGAACCTTTTCGGGAAGGGGGGGGAGTCTCTTCCGAAGGGATGGGCTCCACTTTAACCTGGGTGGAACCAGACTGCTGGCGCTAACCTTTAAAAAGGAGATAGAGCAGCTTTTAAACTAGAACAAAGGGGAAAGCTGACAGTCGCTCAGCAGCGTATGGTTTGGAGGGAGGTATCAAAGGATACTAATGATGCATTAGAATTAGGGCATCCCGACAGTGAGGTTCCAATAATAAGAAAAGTAGTCCAAGTGCCTGTAACTAAAAACTCACCTGAGCCAAAAAATTCTAACTTATCCCTATCAATTAAAAAAGCAGAATGAAAATACAAACAAAAAACACACTTTGAAATATTTGTATGCTAATTCCAGAAGTCTAAGAAGTAAGATGGGAGAATTAGAATGTATAGCAGTGAATATTGACATAGACTTAATTGGCATCTCAGAGACATGGTGGAAGGAGGATAACCAATGGGACAATGCTATACCGTTGTGCAAATTATATTGCAATGACAGAGAGGAGCACATGGGAGGCTGTGTAGTGCTTTATGTCTGAGATGGCATAGAGTCCAATAGGATAAACATCCTGCATGAGACTAAATGCACAATCGAATCCTTATGGGTAGAAATCCCTTGTGTGTTGTGGAAGACTATAGTGATAGGAGCTACTACCGTGCACCTGGTCAAGATGGTGAGACAGACAGTGAAATGCTAAGAGAAATTAGGGAAGCTAACCAAATTGGGAGTGCGGGATTAATGGGAGATTTAAATTACCCCAATATTGACTGGGTAAATGTATCATCGGGACATGCTAGAGAGATAATGTTCCTGGATGGAATAAATGGCAGTTTTATGGAGCAATTGGTTCAGGAACTGACGAGAGAGGGAGCAATTTTAGATCTAATTCTCAGTCGAGCACAGAATTTGGTGAGAGAGGTAAGGGTGGTGGGGCCGCTTGGCAATAGTGATCATAATATAATCAAATTTGAATTAATGACTGGAAGGGGGACAGTAAGTAAATCCATGGCTCTCGTGCTAAACTTTCAAAAGGGAAACTTTGATAAAATGAGAAAAATAGTTAGAAAAACACTGAAAGGAGTAGCTACAAAGGTAAAAAGTGTGCAAGAGGTGTGGTCATTGTTTAAAAAATACCATCCTAGAAGCACAGTCCAGATGTTTTCCACACATTAAGGAAGGTGGAAAGAAGGCAAAATGATTACCGGCATGGTTAAAAGGGGAGGTGAAAGAAGCTATTTTAGCCAAAAGATCTTCATTCAAAAATTGGAAGAAGGATCCAACAGAAGAAAATAGGATAATGCATAAGTGTTGGCAAGTTAAATATAAGACATTGATAAGACAGGCTAAGAAATAATTTGAAAAGGATTTTGCATAGAGGCAAAAACTCACAGTAAAAACCTTTTAAAATATATCTGAAGCAGAAAGCGTGTGAGGGAGTCAGTTGGACAGTTAGATGATCGATGGGTTAAAGGGGCACTTCAAGATCAGGCCATCATGGAAAGATTAAATGATTTCTTTGCTTCGGTGTTTACTAAAGAGTTTGTTGGGGAGATATCCTTTCCAGAGAAGGTTTTCATGGGCAATGATTCAGATGGACTGCACCAAATCACGGTGAACCTAGTGGTAGACCTGATTGATAAACTGAAAAGTAAATCACCTGGACCGGATGGTATACACCCCAGAGTTCTGAAGGAACTCAAAAATGAAATTTCAGACCTATTAGTAAAAATCATCCATTGTAGCTGAAGATTGGAGGGTGGCTAATGTAACCCCAATATTTAAAAAGGGCTCCAGGGGCGATCCACGAAACTACAGACCAGTTAGTCTGACTTCAGTACCAGGAAAAATAGTGGAAAGTGTTTTAAATATCAAAATCACAGAACATATAGAAAGACATGGTTTAACGAAACAAAGTCAGCATGGCTTTATCCAAGGTAAGTCTTGCCTCACAAATCTGCATCACTATTTTGAAGGAGTTAATAAACATGTAGATAAAGGTGAACTGGTAGATGTAGTGTATTTAGGTTTTCAGAAGGCATTTGACAAAGTTCCTCATGAGAGGCTTCTAGGAAAAGTAAAAAGTCATGGGATAGGAGGCAATGTCCTTTTGTGGATTAAAAATTGGCTAAAAGACAGGAAACAGAGAGTAGGATTAAATGGACAATTTTCTTAGTGGAAGGGAGTGGGCAGTGGAGTGCCTCAGGGATCAGTATTGGGACCAGAAATTTTCAATATATTTATAAATGATCTGGAAAGGAATGTGACGAGTGAGGTAATCAAATCTGCAGATGATACAAAATTATTCAGAGTAGTTAAATCAGAAGTGATTGTGATAAATTGCAGGAGGACCTTGCAAGTCTGGAAGATTGGGTATCTAAATGGTGGATGAAATTTAATGTGGACAAGTGCAAGGTGATTGCATATAGGGAAAAATAACCTATGCTGTAGTTACACAGTGTAATTGGAGAAGGTACGGAGAAGGGCGACCAAAATGATAAGGGGAATGGAATGGCTCCCCTATGAGGAATGGCTGAAGGAGTTAGGACTGTTCAGCTTGGAGAAGAGATGGCTGAGGGGGGGATATGATAGAGGTCTTTAAAATCGGTTATTTATTCTTTCGGATAATAGAAGGACTAGGGGGCACTCCATGAAGTTAGCAAGTAGCAAATTTAAATCTAATCAGAAAAAATTCTTTTTCACTCAATGCACAATTAAGCTCTGGAATTTGTTGCCAGAGGATGTGGTTAGTGCAGTTAGTGTAGCTGGGTTCAAAAAAGGTTTGGATAAGTTCTTGGAAGAGAAGTCCATTAACTGCTATTAATCAAGTTGACTTAGGGAATAGCCAGTGCTGTTACTGGCATCAGTAGCATGGGATCTTCGTAGTGTTTGGGTACTCACCAGGTTCTTATGGCCTGGATTGGCCACTGTTGGAAACAGGATGCTGGGCCTGATGGACCCTTGGTCTTACCCAGTATGGCAATTTTTTAAGTTCTTATATTCTTATGTCAAAGAATCGCTCCGGAATGAAGGAAGCAGCAAGGCACGGGAGGAAAAGAGGTCAGTTACAAGGTTCTGAAAGAGACCAGGAAGAGGTAGATGAAAGGGACAAAAAAGACAGTGGCTTCGGGGAACTCAGGGCACTGTCTGAGAGGCTCAGGTTATGCACTCCATGTGTCCACACCTGATGACACCCCTGGTGTGGCCCCACTAACCTCCTGCTGCAATTGCTCCATGCATGCTGACAGGGAGGACCCCCTGCTGCATCCCTTTAAACCCGGTGCCCAGGGGCTTTAGCTGCCCCATCCTCCTCAGTATGCCACTGCTGCCTGCCACCCCCCAGATAACTGCCACCCTAGGCACAGGCCTAGTGTGCCTAGTGACAAATCGAGGCCTGACTCTCTCCCCTCCTGTTCCCATCAGACTGCTTTTGAGAGAAGGTCTGGAGCAGGAAGCAGAGAGAGAGCTGAGACTACAGCCAGGCACCCTGTAGCTTTCTTCTGTTGATTGTATTAGGATTGGGTGTTTCAGTTTTATTGATTGTTTAGCAGGTTGTAAATTATGCAGCAGCAGTATAATTATGTTGTTTCTCCCATGGCCAGGTACAGAATCATGGAGCCTGGGGGCTTTGGTAATTGTAGGGTCTCCAAACAGAAATGGATTCTCATTTTTGTAATAACATTTCTACTTGAAGAGGCGAATGATCCAAAATTCCTCTACTGAGATAGTGAGTGTCCAGGACCTTATCTAAATTTACATTTGGGATAAAGAACAACTCTGTACTTGAAAAGGCATTATAGGCTGCCCCAAAATAAGAGTAAGCTTTTAAATTTGTATTCTTAAATCTCCAATACCCCAAAGAATCCATTGTGTCAGCTAGCTGTTTCAATTCAGGAACACTGTCTGATGTACAGTACTTAGTCTGTCCAACTCAGAATTTCAAACAGCTTTAAAATCTCCTGCTATGTGGGTAATTCACTGCCAGTAGGACTAATTTATTAAGCAACTCAATGTTCAAAGGAGGAACAGTAAGTGGTGCACTATTTACTAAACAACCCAGATAGTTACATACTGCCCATTGGAATCTGCAATAACTTTCAGATCCTGAATTTGCATCCTTTTATGGAATATATAAACAAATCCTCTGGAACTGCTGGTAAAAAAGGAATGAAACTTTTGACCCATCCTCCCTTTTTGAGCCACCTGTTTCTGTCTCCAGTAAGCTGAGTATCCTACAAGATTATGTCTGCACTTTATTTCTTCAGATTCTGCAAGATCTGAAGAAATCTTATCATTCAGCCCTCTTACATTCCAAGTTCTCCTGTCAGCCTCTTTGTCCATCTGAATGCCTCCTCCCTGCTGGACCATCTGCTTCCTTGTCATAGGGAGAGCCTGCTGGTGCTGTCATTGACTGGCGTAAGCCCAGCTGCCGGTGACATCACTGAAGCCGTGGGCTGTGGTTTGAAGAGCTGGTGGTAGACAATGTTTCCGAAGACCCTCTCGGCCTCTTTGTCCATCTGATAGTCTCTCCTTGCCAGACCGCTGCCTTGTTGCGGGGAGAGCCTGCTTGAGTTAGTCTGTTGGTGCTTCACTGATCGGTGTTTGCCTTTCCCCGCCGGTAATGTCACTGGAGTGGGGGGCGGTTGAAGGTGCTGGTGGAAGGTGCTGAAGAAGCTGCATGGCCCGCCACTCTGTCACATGCAAGAAGAAGAGCGACAAAGGGGCTCTTTTGCACCTCCTTCATGCATGCTGCGTTTGGCCGAGTGACTTGGAAACTTTTTATGGATATCCTCAGTATCATCAGTTTGGTAAGATTTTGTTTTTTCTTCTTTTTGTATGGTGAACCTTGTTCCTTTTCCATTTCCACTATAACTGACCATAGAAGGTATAGGGGCGTTTGCCGTTCACAGACATCTTTTGTCAGGTTCCTCTGACAAAAGATGTAAGTTCTGGGCCCAAAATGATTACCTTTATCTATCTGCTTGATAAATATACAGTTGATCTGAAAAAATATTGGAACTGATTTTTAACCTATTGAATGATGATAGGTCTGATATTTTTTGTGTTACTGAAACATGGCTTTTGGAATCTGATACGTCTCCCCACATATGTAGTATATTCTAAATCTTGTGTATATAAGAGAGGAGGTGGTTTATTAGTTGACTTTAGGAAATCATTTGTGTCATCCACCTCTTTGATTGAATTATATGTTCTTAGACCAGTGGGTTCCCAACCCTGTCCTAGGGACCCCCCAGCCAGTCAGGTTTTCAGGATATTCACAATGAATATGCATGAGAGAAAATTTGCAAGATAAAGAGGGGATGATCTATAGGAGGGGGATGAGATGGTGTTCCCCCCCACCCCTGCAGGGCATGGCACAGGTCAAATCATCAAGAAGGCCAAGTAGGGGTCCACTTGGAATCTGGCTGTTTCGATGATTTGAAATGCTGCAGAAGGAAGAAAGCAGGGGTCAGAGGTCCCAGAGGACTGGTAGCTAAAGTGTTAAGGATAATATTTCTAGAATGAACACCATCTTACCTGCGACCAACAGGGAGTTGCCTCCAGGTGCCCTCTTTCAACGCGATCTGCAGAACCCGACGGTCGCTTTCGTCCTCCTCTTCATTCTTCAAGTAGGTGCTGGGAGAAAGGGCCGCGTGGCCGGCACTGATGGCCATCGGGGTAAGGCCCCTTTAAATTCTCGCCCTACCGCCGAGGGCACCCCGCCGACCATGAGACTGCACAGTACACGCTGCGTCTGGCCCAACAACCACTTCCAGCTCCGAGTCGCGCTGGTGATGCCATCTTACCTGCGACCAACAGGGATTTAAATCCCCCTTCTGCCTCCAGGCGCCGCGCGCCGAAGGTGGGCGACGAAGGAGCCTGCCTCTTTGTGCGCCCCTTCGTGCAGCCCCATCGTGCCACCTTGAATTCCTGTTTCTTCCTAACCTGGCTATCCCTGCTAATTCCGGCTACAGTCCCCCCAGGCCCTCACCGGCCAGCTCTTCCTTATTCCCACACCTCAGCAGTCCCACCGCCCTCCCAGCACACCCACACACTTCAACTCCCTATGATGCGTTCTTTTGCCATTCCTATAATCTGCAATCACTTTGCCTGCCATCCTAAACGCTCCACTCTTCCCCTTCTCCGACAACAGAGGCTAATTCCAATCATGATCTCGCCGGTCACTCAAATTCTCGGCCTCTCACTCTTCTCACTAACCCTTTTCAATGCGCAATCTCTCAACAAAAAAACTCACATTCTTAACGACTATCTGGTAGAATTCAATCCAGACAAATGTGCAATCACAGAAACCTGGTTGAAACCCATGGATATAGTACTAAGGAACCAGCTCCCCACTCAATTATATGACCTTTTCTCAATCCCCAGACCCAAAAAAAGAGGAGGAGGACTTCTCTTAATGGCAAAAAAAGGTCTAGGATTAACCCTGCAACTATCAACTTCTTCATCCAATCTCGAACTAGGCTTCTTCAAATTCGACCATCTTCAAATCGGCTTAATCTACGCACCTCTAGGAAGACTAGTGTTGCGGCCCCGGGTCGTTCCCGGCCGCTCTTCTTACCGCCGCGGGCTTCCGGGGCTTCCCGGCCCCCCTCGGGCCTCCGGGGGCTCTTGCCGCCACGCTTTTGGCGTCCCCTCGCGGCGCCCGGGCCTGCCCTCGCTCCCACCGCGCGGCCTCTGCACCGCCGGAGCAGCCGGCGTCTCGCCGCGGCTGGCTCCGCCCCCTAGGGGCACGCGCGCGTCTCGGCCTGAGATTTAAAGGGCCAGGCGCGGGAAACCTGTCTTCCGCCTCCAAGTGACGTCAGACGCTGCAGGGCTACTTAAGCCCTGCAGTCCCTCTCCTCAGGGCCTTGCAACGAGGTTCCCAGGCTTGCTCCTGTCTCCAGTTGCTTCGTTCGTGCTGTCTCATCTTCCACTTGGCTCCTGACTCGGATTGGCATACGTTTCTTCTTGGCTTCTGACCCCGGACTGGTATTTGGATTTCCTCTGGCTTCTGACCTCGGACCGGCTTCCGTTTACCCCCTGGCTTCTGACCTCGGACCGGCTTACGTGGATTCTCTGGCTTCTGACCTCGGACTGGCTGACGGTGATCCATCGGTTCCTGACTCCGGACTGGCGAGCAACGACCCTTCGGCACTCAACCTTGGACTGCAGCTGACCAGGCCCCCGTGGGCCCTCCTAAGTCCCAGCGGCCGGGTTCCTACGGGCTCCTCCTGGGGGGACTCCGGCTTCCAGGGTGAATCTCCTAAGTCCCAGCGGCCGAACTCCTACGAGCTCCTCTCGGGGGAGGATCGGCTTCCAGGGCGAAGGTTCTCTCAACACAGTGCCAACGCCTTCATCTCCGCCTTCCTCGCCAGAGCTCTTGGTCGCATAGGGCTCCCAGAGTTCCACCTTCGGCCAGCCACTAGTCTGCCAGCTCCGCCTCCCGGTAGGGGTCGCTGCTACAAACATCTACAGCAGCTCCTCTTCTGGCTCCGATCGGCCCAAGGGTCCACGACTCCAACAACTAGAATCTGACCCCTCTCCCATCATCGAATTCTTCGCTAAACATTTCAACGCAGACAAACCAGCCATAATGATGGTAGACTTCAATCTGCACATGGACGCCTCGCCACGATCCCCCAACTGCGAAACTTTTCTCTCCTCACTCAGCTACTTAGGTTTCCAACAAATTGTCAACAGCCCGACTCACAAAGCGGGCCACACTTTGGACCTTATTTTCATAAATGATGGCATCTCTCTATCTACCAACCCAACTTGCTCTCCAGTCCCCTGGTCAGATCACCAGATCGTTTCCACAGCTCTGGAGATTAAAGAACACCCACCCCATTCCTTCCCTAAAACCACAATCCAATTCAGGAAACCCTGCTCCACAGACTACCTCAGCACACAGCTCTCCAATGAATTAGCCCAACTTGACCTTTCAGACGCGATCGTAGCGACCCCTTCCTGGTTCAACATCACCAACAAAGTTGCAGAACAAACTTGCCCAACCATCACCAAAGTACTTCAGCCTTCTCTGGACAACAGGAAATCATGGTTTACACCAGAACTGAAGTACCTCAAGCAAAACCTAAGAAGGAAAGAACACAGCTGGCGCAAAAACCCCTCCACCATGACTCTAGCTGCCTACATATCCCTCCTAAATGCTTACAGGAATGCCATCCTCAGAATAAAAGATTTTTTCTCAAAAAAAAAATCCATCATTTCATATTCGATTCCAAAGCGTTGTTTTCTTACGTCTCAGCTCTCACCAAACCAGCTCCTTCTATCATTCCAGATGACCTAGCTCTTTGTAAAGCTACAGAGCTGGCCAATTACTTCGAGAAAAACATCACTAACCTTACTGTGCCCTTATCTACATCCAATGCCTTACCGCCTTTCCTGTGCACCACCTGTCCACAACGAAACACAACTCTTGACTCCTTTGAATCCACATCTTCACTTGAAATAGAATATATCCTCAAGAAACTTAAACCTTCCTCACATCCGTCAGACCCAATACCTTCAAACCTTCTCTTCGCCATCCTGAACATCATCGCCAAGCCTATCGCTGAAGTTATTAATTGTGCTCTAGCTCAAGGGCTAGTTCCAGACCAACTAAAGCTTGCAACACTTAAACCTTTAATAAAAAAAAAACAACCTGTCACCAACAGACCCAGCTAACTTCCGCCCTATAGCGAACCTGCCACTGATCGCCAAACTTATGGAAAAAATAGTCAACAAGCAACTCTCAGAATACCTGGAGGATAATAAGATTCTGGCCCCATCCCAGTTTGGCTTCCGCTAGACGCTAAACACAGAATCACTTCTTACATCTCTCTCGGACACCATCCTCTCAAACCTAGAAAAACGTCAACCCTATCTGCTAGCTCTCCTAGACCTATCGGCGGCCTTCGACACCGTGAACCACATAATCTTACTAGAGCGTCTCGAAGACATAGGCATCAAGGGAACGGTGCTCAGCTGGTTTAAATCCTTCCTTGACAACAGGTTTTTCAATGTCAGGATTAACAACAAAGAATCGCACCCAGTCAGATCCAACTTGGGAGTCCCCCAAGGATCATCCTTGTCACCCACCCTATTCAACATCTACCTTCTCCCGCTCTGCCATCTTCTCACAAAGCTAAAGCTAACTCACTACCTCTATGCAGACGATGTCCAGATTCTCATCCCAATCACAGACTCTCTACAAAACACATGGTCCTTCAGGAATAGCTGCCTTCAAAATAAACCAACTTCTCACCAGCCTTAACCTTGTCCTCAATACTAACAAGACAGAGATACTCATCATATCTCAGCATAACAACAACGCTCTTCTCAACTCCCCGAGTTCTTCCCAATTTGCCAAAACAAATGTTAATCACTCACCTTATGTGAGAGATTTAGGCGTTCTGCTTGATAACCAGCTAAACCTAAAAAAATTCATAAACAATAAAAAGAATGCTTTTTTAAATTGCAGGTACTAAGAAAACTGAAACCTCTCCTTCACTTCAGAGATTTCCGTATGGTACTTCAATCCATTATTCTATCTAAAATAGATTATTGCAACTCCCTGCTTCTAGGTCTCCCGGCCAACACCACGAAACCCCTGCAGATGGTGCAGAACGCCGCGGCAAGGATCCTCACCAACTCCAACAAAAGAGAGCACATCACTCCCATCCTTCAGTACCTCCATTGGTTACCCATCAAATCCAGGCTTCTTTTCAAAGTTCTCATGATGATGCACAAGGCCATCCACAATATCTCTCCCCTCTATCTAAGCATCCAACTATGTCCCCACACATCGGACAGGCCCATCAGGAGTGCATACAAAGGCACACTGTATGCCCCCCCCCCCCTGGCAAAAACCTCCTTAAAGAAACGCGCATTATCCACAGCCGGTCCCCCGCAGTGGAATGCGCTCCCCCGGACATCCGCTTAGAACCTTGCCCTGTGGTTTTAAAAAAAAAAATGAAAACCTGGCTTTTCCGCCCAGCCTTCTAGGAAAAATATCTCCGCCTTCTCAGCCAAGCCTTTTGGAAAGTTAATACTTCCAGATACCGATCCCCCCTTCCTGAAGTATAATCACTCCCAGATGTAGACTCAAGCAAGGTCTCTCCGCTCTTACGAACTAGTCTATACAACTCTTACCTCCGAGCTCCTCCCCAGAGATCTCCCACCCTAAGGTTCTAACCCCCACAAGATCAAACGGCTCTCTAGCATGCCCAAATCACCCTAACTATCCTCATATTGTGTTTCAGTCCTTGTAATTATTTAACTTTTTAGTTGACCTCAAATGCTTCCTATTTTCTCCTTATGTATTCCTTATGTAATCCTTATTTATTCCTCTGTAGTCCTTAGGTATGTCTCAGGTATTCTTTATGCACTCCTTTGTATTTCTTAGGTATTTTCCTTAAAGTATTCATTATGTTCTCCTTAGTTACTGCATAAGCATATACATTCCTTTAAATTGTTCTCAAGATTGTAAGCGTTTCTCCTAGCATTTGTTCGCTTATTATGATCCCTGTAATAAATGTTTATTCAAAGTTGATGTGAAGTGATTCTTTATGTATATTTATTCATTCTCACTTGTTCCATCTACTTATACTCTTGTTCCCATGCTCCTTGTACCGCCCCCAGGCGATTTTGCAGTTTCTATGTAAACCGCTGTGATTTGTATTTTATACAGGAACATCGGTATATAAAAGTTATAAATAAATAAATAAATAGACAGCTGGCAACCCTACCACACTCTCAGGAACCTGACCACCTGCTTCTCACGTTTTCCCAACATTTGCCCCCTGAAGAAATGGGAGATGGGTGAATTATGGGGTCTGTGTGTGGTGCATTCTCCTCTAGTCGATGCAAGGGTATTCAGCACCCTAGGTGAAGCTTAGAGCCTTACCCTGAACCTTTATTACATATAATTAAAATTATACATTTAAATACCAGATTTTACATGAAAAAAGACATTCATAGTCTTTGGAGGTACAAATATTACAACATGTATATTATTTTTACATGTATTGCTGTGGTGCCAACCAGAAAACCTTGCAAAAAAGACACTTGGAACCCATATGGCATGGTATTAAGCCTATTGTAAAGTGCATTCAATGAAGGCTTGGCACTCAGAAAGCCATGAGTAAATTGAATTACAGTTGCAATATAGTAAACTTCCCATGCCTAAACACTAACTGCCAACACTCAAACAATAACAATCCTACCTATGAAAATGCAACACTGCAAATATTACACCAAGCCCTAAAACAACAATACTCCTCCTATTAGGAAAACAGAACAAGCCAAGCTGCTATAGATCTCTACACAGAAACTTGTGGAGCCTCCATAACATGGAGGGAGATCTATGAGCTCCCTCCACTGCAAGAGTATTACATATATCACTGTCTTCAAACGTATTTGACACAAGAGAGGATAAGGTTTTCCATGTCTGAACCTTCCACTCCCTCTGGTATTTCCAGGGTCCTTAAAGTTTTTTCTCCTGGAATGATTTTCCAAATCATCCAGCTTTACAGATTGCCATTTATTTATTTATTTTATTTGTAGACATTTGATATTCCACCTTTTTACCAACAAATGGTCACATGGCGGATTACAAACTTACCGGGTCATTCATCATTCCGCGATGTGCCGCTATTGCGTGTGTTAGGGCCTTATCACGATACGGTCCTACTGCATGTGATACGAGCCACATTGCAGTGGTACAATGCAAATTAGGGGAAGGGGAGGAGTGTGGGTGAGGTTTGGGCAGAGTTATGTCCCGGCAGCACTGTGGGCGATGTTTTCTACATTATCGCTGTCAGCACTGCGGGGAAATAACTACACCTTTTCCCGTGGCACTATGGGTGTAAAACTCTGTCATGGGGCCTGTGTCCAGGTCTGAGGGAATAACCATTCCTTTGCTTGCTTTCTGAAGTTAAGGTAGTTTGTGGAGGGGAGCAGAGGAGGGCCATTGTGAAGATCAAAGTTCTTTTGTAAGTGTGTAAGGTAAAAGAAGCTGGGAGAGATACCTGGGAGCCAGTTTGTTCACACATTTGAAGCCTGGGCAGAGGGTTTTGAACAGTATACTGTGTTGAGCTGGGAACCAGTTCAGCTTCTTCAGGATCGGCCTTTTATGATATATTGCTTTGGCCCCAACTAGGATTCTGTCAGCCATGCTCTATAAAAGTTGGAGGCATGTGAGGTTGTGTTGTGAAAGATCAGCGAAAAGAGAATTGCAGTTGTCATAAGAACATAAGAAATTGCCATACTGGGTCAGACCAAGGGTCCATCAACCCAGCATCCTGTTTCCAACAGTGGCAAAACCGGACTACAAGAACCTGGCAAGTACTCAAACACTAAGAAGATCCCATGCTACTGATGCCAGTAGTAGCAGTCAACTTGATTTATAGCATTGGAGTTATTCGACGTCACCTCCAAGAACTTATCCAAACCGTTTTTAAACCCAGCTATACTAACTGTACTAACCACCTACTCTGGCAACAAATTCCAGAGCTTAATTGTGCATTGAGTGAAAAAGAATTTTCTCTGATTATTTTTAAATGTCTACTTGTTAACTTCATGGAGTGCCCCCTAGTCCTTCTATTCTCCGAAAGTGTAAATAACCGATTTACATCTACCCATTCTAGACTTCTCATGATTTTAAACATCTCTATCATATCCCTCCTCAGCCATCTCTTCTCCAAGCTGAACAGCCCTAACCTCTTTAGCCTCTCCTTATAGGGGAGCTGTTCCATCCCCTTTATCATTTTGGTCGCCCTTCTCTGTAATTTCCCCAGTGCAACTATATCTTTTTTAAGATGTCCACACATTTGGTGATTAATGCATGTATAATAGTAGCAAGGTTGTGTTTCTTGAAGCAGTTGCACAATTGGCAAATCTAGTTCAGGTGCATGAAGGAGGTTCTTATCACCTTTCAGATGTGAGATTCCAATATGCTTTCACAATTTTGTTATTAGCTTTCTTCAGCACAATGAGAAGGCCTCTATTTATTTATTTATTTATAACTTTTATATACCGATGTTCCTGTATAAAATACAAATCACAGCGGTTTACATAGAAACTGCAAAATCGCCTGGGGGCGGTACAAGGAGCATGGGAACAAGAGTATAAGTAGATGGAACAAGTGAGAATGAATAAATATACATAAAGAATCACTTCACATCAACTTTGAATAAACATTTATTACAGGGATCATAATAAGCGAACAAATGCTAGGAGAAACGCTTACAACCTTGAGAACAATTTAAAGGAATGTATATGCTTATGCAGTAACTAAGGAGAACATAATGAATACTTTAAGGAAAATACCTAAGAAATACAAAGGAGTGCATAAAGAATACCTGAGACATACCTAAGGACTACAGAGGAATAAATAAGGATTACATAAGGAATACATAAGGAGAAAATAGGAAGCATTTGAGGTCAACTAAAAAGTTAAATAATTACAAGGACTGAAACACAATATGAGGATAGTTAGGGTGATTTGGGCATGCTAGAGAGCCGTTTGATCTTGTGGGGGTTGGAACCTTAGGGTGGGAGATCTCTGGGGAGGAGCTCGGAGGTAAGAGTTGTATAGACTAGTTCGTAAGAGCGGAGAGACCTTGCTTGAGTCTACATCTGGGAGTGATTATATTTCAGGAAGGGGGGATCGGTATCTGGAAGTATTAACTTTCCAAAAGGCTTGGCTGAGAAGGCGGAGATATTCACTCTTCTCTTCCTTTGAATGATAGACTCACAATTACCAACCCATGCCCTGGGACGAAGCAAGTAGTCTCATGCAAAAGGATATCTTCAAACAATAAAATCTTTTATTTCCTTTCTGGGGTTTCCAGCAATTAATAAAAAAAAAAAAAAACCCCAAACCATAAAATAGATGAATTCACAGGAATCTCACAGCAGAAAGCTAGCTGCATACCAAAACAAAATACACTTAACAGTTTCTATTGGGTATGCAGTTCAGAAGTTTAGTCCTTCCTCAAATGATATTCATTTCTTACCTCTCCTCCCAGAATTCACTTTATCCAAATAGCTCATGGTGGTCCATAAGACCCTGTAGGCTGCCGCATGACATTGCGTAGTAGCCTAGTGATGTTAGTTTGATTTCCATGACAACCTGGCCCTGTATGCCAGAGATCCCTGCTCTAGGACTAGAATCATCTCAAGAATCAACCTTCAAATTTTCCTCAAAATAAAATCAAATCACACATACCCATTCTGAGCACAACCTCGTATTGGAACAGGGCACAAGCCCACCGAGATCCTCTCCTTGAAGAGACAGACAAATCCTCATAATTATATCTCTGCAAAAGTGCACATCGCCCATAACCCCAAAATAGAGATTACCTGGAAAACTTGCAAAGCCCTGACTTAGGGCCTGGGTCACAGTTTCTTCTTTCTATTGACTAGGATACAGAAACCAGGATATATTGTCCTGTATAACATCCAAGCAGTTAATTTCACAGCACACGGGCCGATACAGTAAAAAACGTGGGAGAGCGGGCGAGTGCCCACTCTCCAGCGCGCGCACAGGACACTCTCCTGTGCACGCGATACAGTAAATACATTTATTTAAATTAGGCCCGGCGAAAAAAAGAGGCGCTAGGGACACTAGCGCGTCCCTAGCGCCTCTTTTCGGACAGGAGCGGTGGCTGTCAGTGGGTTTGACAGCCGACGCTCAATTTTGCCGGCGTCGTTTCTCAAGCCCGCTGACAGCCACGGGTTCGGAAACTGGACGCCGGCAAAATTGAGGGTCCGTCTTCTGACCGCGAGCTGCAGGCCTATTTCAAATTTTTTTTTTTTAACTTTCGGGACCTCCGACTTAATATCGCCATGATATTAAGTCAGAGGGTGCACAGAAAAGCAGTTTTTACTAGAGATGTGCATTCGTTTTTGCCGAATTGGAAAATTGCAACGAAATTGTCCAATTCGGCATGTTTCAGGGAGCCCGAAAAAATCAGGATTTTCCCATTTTTTCGCAAAAATTCGTTTTTCCAATTAGTGCGCACTAACGAGAGTCAGTGCGCGCTAACTCCCCGTTAGTGCGCACTAACGGGAGTTAGTGCGCACTAACAAAAACTAACAAAAAGTAACAAAAAGTAACAAAATCTAACGTTTTTTGTTAGTGCGCACTAACGGGAGTTAGTGCGCACTAACGGGGAGTTAGCGCGCACTAATGGGGAGTTAGCGCGCACTAACTAAAAATTTATTTTTCGCGAAAAAAAAGACCCGAACTGAAAAAAAACGACATTTTCCATGGCGGCCGAAAAACGAAGAACGACACGAACACAAAAAACGATGCACATCTCTAGTTTTTACTGCTTTTCTGTGCACTTTCCCGGTGCCCGGAGAAATTAGCGCCCACCTTTGGGTAGGCGCTAATTTCTGAAAGTAAAATGTGCAGCTTGGCTGCACATTTTACTTACTGAATCGCGCGGGAATACCTAATAGGGCCATCAACATGCATTTGCACGTTGCGGGCGCTATTAGGTTCGGAGGGGTTGGACGCACATTTTGAACGTGCTATTACCCCTTACTGAATAAGGGGTAAAGCTAGCGCGTCCAAAATGCGCGTCCAAATGCCGGCTAACAGTGTGCTCCATCGGAGCGCACTATACTGTATCGGCCTGACAATCAGTAGAATCTGGTGGAATTCTATTTGCATTTCACATTTATAGAAGAGGGTAGTATAAATACACACTAAGAATTCCATATAACAATACATATGGCATTTGGAGGGCAATTTTCAGGACAATCTAGCTGACTAGAATCAAATGTTTCACAGCACAGCATTGAGAAGCTAAATATATCTACCTTGTTTCACTGGGTGGCTATATTTTTACCATTCAAAACATACTCAGATATCCATGTATCTTGCCACAGGGTGGCTTAAATGAAAATTGTCCCTCATAAAGGAAATGCCACTATAATGGCAAATTCAGTTTAAGATCTTAACACTTAACACATAAGGCTTTAATCGGTGAGACCTCAGTGTACTTGACTGTGTTACTCAAAATTTATAAACCATCAGGAACCCTAAGTTCAGCTGGATGGAATCTGCTAAACATCCTGTCAGTGCAGCAGGTGTGCTGAAGAAACACATACAAACCGGAGCAGGTTCATAGTTGTGGAATGCCCTTTCTCGATGATATTAAGGGAACTGAAAGCTCTATTCTTTAAGCAGGCCTTTGGTTAGAGAGTACAGAAGTATTGAAACTTACTGTCTTCATTTTCTGTCTGAGGATCTGGCCTTTAGCAAATTTTTGTGTGAGGAAATACAGATTTTTAGATCTCTGTTGGTGCAGTTCAGTCCAGTGCAGTGGAACAAGATAAAATATTCCTATGGGCTTCGCTGTTACTTGCTTTTTGTTATTTTTTTACTGTCATTTTTACTACTTTTATTATGCATTTTTTTATTCTCTGCCAAGAATGCAGGATCGTGTGGATTAAAAATCTTAGAAAATAAATATAATAAAATAACCAGTGCAATCTGGTCCTTTGTCTGAGGAGAGACTGCTTCCAGGGAGCATGAAATGCTGTGCGAAAGATGATGTAGCTGTGATCAGAGTGTGCTTTCTCATCTGGAAACTGATAACATCAGAATATTGGGGGGTTTTGTCTTCTACTTTAGGGTTAACTCTGACATCATTTAGCTATAATTAGAAACAGGACACACAATACAGACAGAAGAATGAATACGCAGGAGGTGTTCTGAAGTCATACTAAAAATTGAACAAATGGACATATTTCTTCGTGAGATGCTGTGTCTGCTTAGAACTGTGAATGGCGATGTAAGATTCCAAGGTAATGCAAAAACATTAATATATACCATTAGTGAAAATCTGCGATGACCCACTGTGTAAGCTTCCCCAGGAGGTTCATTTCGTTAGAGAATATCTTATCTTCCATAAAATGTTGAAGACCTGTCATTCTCAAGAAGTGCATGGCCTTTATAGAAAGGCTCTGTAACTCTGCTGTTTTCCGGAACTTTATATTTTGATGTAATTTTATTCCTGTGGGACCTGTAGGATTAGGACCATTTTAGGTTTGGGGGTGCCTTTAGCTGTTTGTTTTCCTTCCTGTGGCTCAATAGCAGTTTGGGGCTTCCCTGGGTTTCAACATGGAAGTTGGGATGACCTCTCAGCAGGATCAGTGGAAATACTAGGCGGACTAGGCGATTGCCTAGGGTGCTGGAAGTGGGCAGGATGTTTTCGTTTGGAGTGGATGATTGGTGAGATGTGAATGAATGCAAGAAGTACAGATGAGGCAGAAGGAGAGGGAAAGACAGAATGATATGAGGAGGATGGGAGTGGAAAGGAAGGGGAGAGACTGGACAATGACAAATTGTTAGGAACCTGCTAGGGAGTTAGCAATCTGTTACAGTTTTGGACTGCGGAGTTAGCAGTCCCTTACGAGCGAGCTCCTCTGGAGGGAGGAGCTAGCAAGCTGGTTGTGAATGATACCTCAAGAGGGAGGAGTTAACACTCTCTTATGAATCTGATGCCGAATGGGCAGCAGCATCAGATAGGATTTAGCATTCTTGTAATGTGCAAGCTCCTCTGTTATGGTTAAACTCCTATGAAGGGGAGAAATAGCAATCATGTAGGAAAGCTTGGTGTTAGAGCTAGGAGTAGCAATCTGTAGTATACTAGCTCCAGAAGGAGGTGGAGTTAGCAAGCTGTATGAATCTGTTGCTGAAGACCCCTGGTAGGAAAGGAGTAACCATCTGTTACCAGTGGAGTGCTTGGAGAGGACATTCAGCTGTAAAGGAATGTAGATAGGTGAATCCTTGGGCCGATGGCAGATGACTGCGCCCCCAGGAGGATATCCTGAGAGGGACCACTGGCTAGGCTTGAGTACGGAGACAGACACAGAATTCTTTTATTAGACAGGTCGTAGAACCACCAGAGGTGGCAGTAGTGAGCTGCTACGCCCAGCAGGGCTGAAGACCCTCAGGTACTGGAACCACTATCCCAGGGTAGCTGAGCTGTAAAGAAACTATAGATAGTGAGTAGACAGGTATACTGTGTTCATAGCCAGAACTAGATGACATATCTCACATAAGATCTTTAGAAGGCTCAGTGGCTGAAAAGGGTTAGGCCCTCGAGGAGCGAGTACCTGGTTCCAGGGAAAGCTCTGAGAAAGCGATGGTAACTCACAATAGTCTGTATCTGTGATAGCTTCCAGGCAGAAGAGAATCTTCAGAGTGTTTAGAAACATGGGCCCTCGAGGAGCGAGTACCAGTTCCTATCGACAAACTAAATTAAAGATAACTCACAATTGTCTGTATCTGCGATAGCTTCCAGGCAGTAGAGAATCTTCAGAGTGTTCAGGAACATGGGCCCTCGAGGAACGAGTACCGGTTCCCATCGGCAATCTGAAATAGAGAAAAGAAAGCGAGGCCCGTGAGGAGCGGGTACCCCTGGTAAGTCCGAGGAGGCAGAGTAGCATAGGTAATGAAACCCTTTGCTAACTCAATCCCTTAGCAAATTCTGAGACCTTTCATATTGGAACCAGATGACGTCAGTTCAGGGGAACGCCCCTGAGGTTCGCGCCCTTGCTGGTACATCTTTCGGAGTGCGCGCGCGCACCCTATGTCATCAGGAACATGGCGGATCCACAGCGTCGTGCCGCTCCGGGGACGCCGGAGGAAGATGGAAAGAAGATGCCGCAGCAGCAAGTCATCCATCAGGCCTGGAGGGAGTCGCCACAGTGGTAAGGAGGGCGGAGAGAGGGTGTCGAGCAGCGATGGAAGCAACACAAATAGGGCACAAAGGGAGAGGGAGGGAGGCTGAGGAGAGAGGCGATAGAGTCAGAGGGGGTAGGAGAGAGACAAGAGAGATGGAAGATTGGGAAGACTGGAGGAAAAGGAGACAGAAGACTAGGGAGGGAGTAAGGGATAGCTGGGTGATAATGAGAGACGAGAGGGAAGGCTGGGATAAGGTGCTGAAGGAATAAGATGAGAGATTAGAAGAGTAAGAAATAAAACAGTTCTCTCCCCTACAGAATGAGGCTTTCATGTTAGGTCTGGTCAGGCTATCTCATCATAGAAAACTCTAACAAGAGGGGTTCTGCAGGGCTCGGCTCTCTCATCCATGTTATTTAAATTTTACCTGGCACCATCATGTTCTATCATTTTCTCCTTTGCAGACAAGTTTAAAATCTACACTGATGATATCCAGCTAGTTTTCCCTGTTGTTGGCTCCATCCCCTCTGTCTATCTGAACATAGCCAGTTGCATCACTGCCATTATTTCTTGGCTTAAGCAAAATGGTCTAATTCTTAACCTAGCCAAGACCGAAGTTCTGTGTTTGAGTAGAGCACCGCCTCCCTCTGATCTATCAGAAATCACTGACATTCGGGACCTGGGTATCCTATTAGACCCCACTTTTTTACTTTAAGCTCCAACACAAAGCCATTATTAGGCCAGCCTTGTTCAAACTTCGATCCCTCTGTCCTCTGAAATATCTCTTGCCCGTGGCCGATTTCAGAACAATAGTTCAGGTACTCATCCTGACTACCTTGGACTACTGTAACTCTCTTTACATTGGGCTGCTTCAATACATAATAGGGGTGCTTCAGTTAATGCAAAACGCTATGGCGCATCTGATTGTCTCTCATCCTATCAGAGAGCACATTTCCTCCATACTTAAGCAACACCACTGGCTCCCTGTAAAGAACTGGATACAGTTCAAAGTCATCACTTTGTTTTTAAAACTCTTCAAGCCAAGGGTCCAGGTTATCTGGATAATAAACTAATACAGTATCTTCGCAATCGCCCGTTAAGATCTGCAGATAAGTGACTGTTAGTAGTCCTCACTTACCATTTGCAGACCATTTTTTCCAGGATTTTTTCTATTGCGGGCCCCACTCTGGGGTAGATTTTAAAAGAAGCGCGATCAGCCTACTTTTGCTTCCGCATCAGACTCAAGCAAAAGTACGCTGGATTTTAGTAGATACGCGCGGAGCCGCGCGTATCCACTAAAATCCTGGATCGGCGCGCGCAAGGCTATCGATTTTGTATAGCCTGCGCGCGCCGAGCCGCACTGCCTCCCCCCGTTCCCTCCAAGGCCACTCCGAAATCGGAGCAGCCTCGGAGGGAACTTTCCTTTGCCCTCCCCTCACCTTACCCTCCCTTCCCCTACCTAACCCCCCCACCCGGCCCTGTCTACGCCCCCCCCTTACCTTTGTCGGGGGATTTACGCCTCCCGGAGGGAGACGTAAATCCCCGCACGCCAGCGGGCCTGCTGCGCGCCGGGCCGCGACCTGGGGGCGGGTACGGAGGGCGCGGCCACGCCCCCGGGCCGTAGCCACGCCCCCGTACCCGCCCCCAAAACGCTGCCGACACGCCCCCGGAACGCCGCGACGACCGGGCCCGCCCCCCCCGACACGCCCCCGACACGCCCCCCTCCGAGAACCCCGGGACTTACGCGAGTCCCGGGGCTCTGCGCGCGCCGGGAGGCCTATGTAAAATAGGCTTCCCGGCGCGCAGGGCCCTGCTCGCGTAAATCCGCCCGGTTTTGGGCGGATTTACGCGAGCAGGGCTCTGAAAATCCGCCCCTCTGTGTATTGCTCTACCCGTGTCCTTCAGAAGCATTACTGATTACTATACATTTAGTAAACAGCTGAATGTCCACTACTTTCAACTGGCTTTCTCTTCAACCTTTGCTTACTCGTGTCTAATGCCTACTACTGATTTCATATGTTCACCAAATCCTCCTGTTTTTGCTCATTGCATGCTGCTTGTTGCTATATTTTATTGTCTATTGCTGTATTTGTAACCCAGGTACTTCTCGGGTTACCACTAAGCCCTGGGTATTTAGTGACAGTGTCAGCTAGTCAGAATAGGATTGATATTGGGAGGTCCATGCAGATGCAGCCCCTCCTTCTGTGGGATTTGCCATGGCCATCCCACTAGTATTGCTGTACAGTAGCTCCCCAGCTACACATGAGGAGGCAGTCCTTTGGGTTTAGTACTGAGTAGAGAGATTTTTGTTATTTTACAGGCCCAGCTGGTTTCAGCCAGGCAAGCCCTGCTTGGTGGTCCCAGCCAGGGTCAGGAGGGGTTTTTCCTTTCCAGTCCACTCTCTGGATGGTTTGGCATTTCCTCTCTGGTTCATTTTTTTGAACTTTTACCCTTTAAGTATTGGGGACTTTTTGGAGCCTGTTGAGCTACTGGCTCAGGGAACAGGGAACCTTGGGTCTGTACCTGGATAGGTTAGGAAAGACCTGCCCTCCGCGAGCTCTGTGAGGAAGGGGGTGTTAGTGATCCTCTGTGAGTTGCTCCAGAGTTTTCATGAGTTTGGTAAACCTAATTTCAAGATTCAGGTCAGAAGTTCTGACTGCCCTTCCTTCCTGCCAGGAGCATTAAGAATCTTGCTCCAAGGGATCTCTCCTATCAGGGATCTGAAAGAAAAGCACAAGGACTGAAACAGTAACCAAGACTAATCCAACAAACTGTGAGTAAAGTCAAAGCCTACTATTCAAGAAGTCACCCAACCGATTCTTCCAAACCTGGGAGAAAGAGGTTTATCTCTCTCTGCAGGAACTGCCACAAAATAACCTTGCCTGTTGGAAGGGGTGGTTCTGCCCATGAAAAGGACACACCTGGGGACCCTATTTTCCCAAGTACTAGCAGGTAGGATTTCCCCTGTTTGGCATTTGACCTTCCTGTACAGATTGAGGAGGAAATTGTAACAAGAGAAATTATTGTGTTGCTGCAAATTAAGACTGTGCCATTTTCATTGTTTTTCATCAGTAAAAATTCCTTTGGACACAAATGCCGTGACTCCAGTCTTTCTTTGCACACCCAGCACAGTGTGGGACAGACATAATTTGGTTGCCCCAGGAAAATAATAAAAGGAGACAAGGTAGCCAACTTTAGCTCTCGGGGCCTTGAAAGTCATATCCCCCCATTCAACCAAGAATCCAGGCCCTGGAAGGAAAAGACAGTGATCAAGCTAGCCTGGGAAGGTTCCTGTCCCCACAAGAACAGCAAATATTTTTATGAACTCATCCGATAGCGAGCCACACCCAGAGTTAGGGTTACAAAAAATGGTGCCCAATGAGGGGCTTGGAGTGTGGGGTGCGCATCATGTCGAAGTGAACTTATTAATTGCTGCATTGCAACTGTTAATTGTAGTCAAATGCTATAAAGAAAAACTGTGAACATTACCAAGTTGGCCGTCGTTTGCATCAAAACCACTCCCGCTGAAATTATTCACTCCAAGACAAAGCGTGCCAAAGGGAAAAGAGGAAGCAAGACATACATTGGCGTCTGATGTCATCAAACGAACTAGCGTTTGGATGCACAAGCGACATCATTGTGTCGACCATGCAGCATGAGGCACAGCCTGGCCAGCATTGGGTGGTGACAAAGCAAGAAACTGCAGTGAGTACAAAGCCCAGTGATACTTTGTCCCAAATTTGAATGCAGATGGCCAGTTTGATGCGATCTGGTGGTGGCAGCAGCCACAGATCAACTTGCGGCTCACAAGAGGGATTAAGCGACCAGCCCTGAATGGGGAGCAGCACCAGCTCACCAGAGTGAAATATCATCACCACTGAGGCAGCAGCTGGGACCATGAAGGTGGTAGGTGAGACCCCTATGTTCTTCATCCCTCTCGGGAGAGGTAAGATTACATTGAAAGGAGCTAGATCCATGGGCACCATAGAATGTGCTGATTGCTGTACACTCCAGCCAGGGCAGCCGTTGCTGATCCAGTGCTGCCAGTGTCTGGGCTTACTCTACACTGAGGCCCAATTTCTGAGTTTGTGTGCTGTGTTTTGGACATCTCCAGGTTGCCCCCAGCCTCCTATCTCGAACAAGCTGCTCTAAAGGGGCACTCTCCCTCCCCATCAGCAACATTCGATGGGTGGCATTAGCCACCTGTCAAGGAACCCTGCCTGAAGGAAAGTGAGGATCCCCTTCTCCAACAGTGAGTGGTGACACCAAAGCCCTGGGGGAGGTAAGTGTTACCACTAAAGTGGCTGCCTTTACCATCCTATCCGAAACAGTGGCAGAAATCACAAGTCCACTGGAGATCAAGATTGACCCTCCCTTCTGGGGACATTGTAGAAGAAGCTTTCCATGCTCACAAGTGGGAGGCAGAAGAAGAGAGAAAATCGACCGAGGTAAGCCTGCCCTCAGGAGACCTGTGACCGAACTATGATAGCATGGAGCGGCCCGAAGCCTTCCAGCCTTGTGACCCACAGACTCGGGTTATGGTAGAGGCTGGTCCTCCGATACCTGGTCCTCAAGTTCCCGGTCTTCGGGAGGCTTCCAACATCACTCCAGGGCAAAAGGTAAAAGGGCTTTGGAGTGGAACATGGCTATTAGTGCCTGGACAGCATGAGAGAGATTTGTGATCGCCATCCCAGAGGTCAACCTATTTGCCAAAGAACTGAAGCTACCCAGAGTACTGCACCATTTATTTATTTATTTATTTATTAAAATTTCTATACCAGTATTTGGTGGGAACCATCATATTGGTTTACAAAATTACATAAAAACATTTATACTAAAAATCAAAATTACAAATAATATAATGACAAATCTAAAAAGTTAAAAGCTTCATTACAATTTTCAAAATAATGGCCTAACAGTGAGACATATAGACAACAACATTCAGCATTGTGACTAACTCAACTTCGTTTCACCTCAGCCTTTAGTTCTTTTCTTTTTTGTGATTTTTTGCTTCACAAATTACTGTCACCATCATTAAAAGCTTGTTGAAAAAGCCATGTTTTGCCTTTTTTTCTAAATACTCTTCTATTTGGTTCTAGCCAAATGTCAACTGGTAGGTTATTCCATGAAAGGGGTGTGTGGTGTCTACTAGCTCTGGCATCTCGCCTGGGATTATTTCCCAAGCAGGCAGTAGCTCCCCTGGAGTGGGGCTGTAGGATTCATCAATGTCAGAGTCTCCAGTCCCTAGCAAGGCCTACGATCCAGCAGATTCTACCAGAGTCACAATATCTAGAGCTATTCAATCAGGCTATTCACCCAGATGTCTGCAACCAGTCATGATTGAGCCTAGCACCTGCGGAAATCCGAGAGATCTTCTGAGATCCTTCCAGATGGAGAGGCTGGTTTGTAGTAGGGTGTTGGCCGAATTCAGGCTTCTCTACCCCTATGTGCCAATGCACATAATGGAGTTTGTGGAGAACAACTGCGAGGTGTGGGCTGTGGGAGGAGGCTGATCCTGGGTTCCGTAGAGCTCTTCCGGATTACCCCCGAGAATTGGCCAGACAGATGCATGAAATGTGTTTGGACTACAACATACATAAGCATGGGGTGGTTTTTCAACATGTCTTTGGCTAGGAGTACTCTATTGAATGTCACCTGCCCTGTGGGGTAGTCATCAATAAGCCTCATCCAGTTTACTATACAATGAGCCATCTCCAAGTTCTCTATAATGTTAAGCAATGTTTTGCTGAATAATAAAGAAGTTGTTCACTATGTGATATTCATAAAATGTTCTGCTTGGAAGAGAAGGTTTGCTTACCCCTAGGCCTTGGAGGGCATTAACGAGCATCCATTTTCCTAACCTGTGGCCATACACAGGTTATGAAAATGGATGCTCGTAAAATTGAGTGTCCGTTTTCCTAACCCGCTGACAACCACTTCTTCTGGGCATCTGCTGCTGAGGAGGCACTAGGGGCACACAGTTTCCCCTGGTGCCTCCTTTTTACCGTGGCAGCTCATTTGCATATCGCCCAGCAAGGTCGATCGGTGTGCATTAGGAGAACAGGTGCTCAATCATGAACACCCATTTTCCTGTGTGCTGATATTGCATTGGCCTGAAAGTAAGGGAAAGAGGTGAGACCATGTGGTGATTCACAGTTCCTACCATTCAGCCAGCTGTCAATCGCCCAGTGCAAAGTTAAAGAGCTGAAAATATGTGTTAGCAGTAATGGAGTCCCCAGGGGCCCTGGGAAGGGATGTGTCATCAATAGTGATATCAGCAAAGTGGTGGGGGCTGCTCAATTTTGATGTCACCCAGGGCAGCCAGAAACCTTGCACTGGTCCTGCTGCTAGGTGATTCAAAAGGGCATATCAGATCAGTATTTTGTGTTGCTCCTTTAACCCCCCCTCCCCCCCAGTTAAATGCCAATTTAGTTTATACTTTTGTGGCATCTAGTATTCATAGTTTTTGCTGAGTCCACAGCACATGTTCTGCTTACCCATTCTTCTGTTTGTACTGAGTGTCCTGTTCCTAATTATATGGCTGTCGTACATTAGAGTTAACAAAGTACAAGAAACAAAACAATATTTTCATGTTACCAGCTTCTAGATGAGAAGATGCACTGTGCATAGGCTAAATAATCTTTTCTTTTTACTGCATTTCATGTTCCCCTAACACAATCTGTCCTCAGACGAAATGCAGGCCGCAACATCAGAACGGGGAAAGAGACTGGGATGTGGGATGTGTTTTATGAGGGCAATCTTTCAAGCCATTTATCTGGGTAATTTTCACTGAAAATTGCTTGCCTTTGGGTTTCCATAGCCCATTTACTTATTGCCATATATTGGATTTCCAAAAGTATGCATGCTGTTTTATCTTCCTCTCTGCTGACTGGACAAATAGCAGGAGCAGAGAATTTGGGTGCTTTTAGCATGTGTACTTTAGGAGAGCTCACTTTCATACATGACAGGAGTCTGGTGGCACCTTATAGACTAACCAATTTACTGAAGCATGATCTTTCAAGGACAAAGTCCTCTTCATCAGATAGACTAAATTGGTTGCTCTATAAGGTGGCACCCAACTCCTGTCATTTTTGCTACACCAGAGTAACATGGCTATTCCTCTGAAGACATTTTCAAAAGAGACACTGTCATGGTAGTTTCTCTTTGAAAATTAGATGTGACTAAGTGCAGTAAAACCAAATGCTCCTCCAGATACCCTCTCCAAAATCTACTAGATTAGTTATCACCCATGAAAGATCCTTTTCCATAGCAGGCCTCATTATCTGGAACTTCCTCCCTGTAAACATTTGTCTTATAACTGATTCCAAGGAATACAAGAGGGCACTAAAAAACCATCTTTTCAGATGCGTCTTCCCGGATTAATATCTTTTCAAATCTCCTGTCCTATTTAATGTCATGTTGTATTTTAATCTTGTTGTTTTTATATTTTTCTTTAATTTCGTCTCATTACCATTCATTTTTTAGCTTTATGTATGTTTCCATTGTAAACCGCCCCGAACCTTGGAGGGCGCGGTATATAAGTATTTTAAATAAATAAAATAAACAAATATATATATATTTTGAAACTCCACAGGCTCTTTGATAATTGCCCCTGATAACTGTATAACTGCAAAGGCCATAGAAACTTTTACAACAGGGACATGCAACTAATTTTTAAGAGCAACTACCTGGGTAATTTTTCCATCACTCAGTCCTAGGCCCAACAATGGGGCCCAGCTCTGAGGCCAGGTCCTGTCACCAAGGCCTAGCCCATCACCAAGCCTGGTTCCATTGCTGAGATCCTGGCAAAAGATCTGGTTCCATCACCGAGGCCTAAACCTGACACTGTGGCCTGGCTCTGAGGCATGGTCCCAGCGCTGAGGCCTAGTTCTGGGCTTCCTAATGTTCTATTCATGTCCTGGCACTTCAAAAATTATGCTGTTAGCCTGATGGATAGTACCTTCCTTTTGCGTAGACAGCACCATTTTGATGTTTGGCCATAGTGCAGCTGTATCTCAAAATGGTGTCGTCTGCTCCAGAGGAAGACGCTGCAGTGACGTTACTTTGGCACATTCCTAACAGCGGACAGAATCTTTTTTGAAGCACTGGGACACAAATAAGACATTGGGAGGACTGGGCCTATGCCTCAGTGCAGGGACCAGACCTTAGGGCAGGGCCTCAGCACTAGGCCTAGTCCTCAGCAATTGGACCAGGCTTTAGAGCTAGGCCTTGGCTCTGCAGTCAGGCCTCTGGCCTCAGCCTCAGCACTGAGCATAAGCCTTAATGATGCGACTAGGGACCAGGCCTTAGCACCAGGACCAGGCCTCAGGCTGGGCCTTAGTGCAGGAACAGGTATCTGGGCTGGTGCCTGATCTAGGTTTCAGGTCTGGCCTCAGCGCTGGGCTCAGGCTATTTCTTGGCCCTGGATGGCCCAGCCAGAACTGCTGGAGGTATGTTTTTTTCAGCAGTTTTCTTTGGGTTTTTTTTCTAGTTGAAATAACTTATTGGTTTTGCAATTGAACCAAACTGAAAAAAATTAAACAAACCCAATCTAGGCAAAAAAAAAAAATACAAAAACCTCCAAAATGAAAAAAATTAACTGAAAATTTTGGGGCTGCACACCACTACCTGCCAAAAATATTTATTATTTTTTCTTCATATGTTATACTATATTTTTTTCTATTTTGGGGGAAGAAGAGGTTGCTTTTTTAACATCATCCTCATTCTCTTCTATTTCTTCCTTTCCTCCTCTTCTTGAATCTCTCTATTTCTCATTTTTCTTCTTTCTTCATTTCTTCTCATTGATAATACTGGATGGACACTCTCTCCTTACTTCTCTTTGGTTTCAATACCAAAGGGATACTAGTTCACCAATTGGAATAGCTGATGCAGAACTCCGTCTCCACAAAACATAAGTGCAGCAGACTTCTAAAAAATCCAGTTCAAGAAAACAGTTAACAGAGTTTTCTCACTCTGGAGACAGACTCAGGGAGGGATGAGCTATTTCCCCTAGAAAGGAGAAAACTCTTCACTTCCCTGCCTCTCCCCCCCCCTGAAAAAAATGAAAAGGGAAGGAACGTACAGTGCATTTGCCACTAAGGCAAGAGGCCTTTTCAAAGTATTATTATTATTATTATTATTATTATTAGTAATAATAAGATATGTATATTCTGCATATCCAATATAATTGTTCTCTGCAGATTACAAAATGTTACATATAGTACACAAATTATTGCTGCATTTTCTTGCTTTGTTGTATAATTATGATGCTTTGTATTTTATTGTGTATTGTATTATTATTTTGATTCTGTATATTATCTGCATGGAACTTAATTTATTCTTGTAAGTTATTGCTGTATTGTATCATTAGTTTGAGACTGTATTGTTTAATTTGAAAGCTTTAGTGAAGAGCAAGGATTTAACTTTCTTTCTAAAAGTCAAGTAATCAGCTTCCTCTTAGAGCTAATATGGGAGGGAATTCCATAAGTTAGTTTCCACATCTACAGCTAAAACATATTGGGGTAGATTTTATAACATGCGCGAGCGTCCATGGGCGCGCAGTTCCTGGCACGTGCAAATGGTCGTGCCTACTTTGTAATCCGCATGCAAATGTGTGGGCAGCGTGCGCAAGAGGGGGGTGAATTTATGGGAAGTGTGCGTGGCGATGCAGTCGATACTTCCTCAGTTCCCTAACTCCCGCCTGACCTTCCGTCTCCTTCCCCTCTCCTCCCCACCCCCTAAAGCTAACCTACCTCGGCTCAATTTTTTTTGTTTTATTATTTGCTGCTCCTCGGGAGCAGAAGTAATTTTCCCACGCCGGCCGGCTTTCCCGGGACAGCGGCTAATGGTCGCTGTCCCAGCCGGCCTCCGTCCCGCCCTGCCCCGCCCCACCCCTACCTGCATAGAGCACGCCCCCAGCCCGCCCTTTTGAAGAGGCCCGGCACTTGTGTGCATCCCGGGCCCCTTTGAAACATGGCACACGCAAGGCCTGGTCACACGTGGAAACCCGGAATTTACGCACGCAGGCCTTTCAAAATTCGGGCGATAATGGTTCCTCTTCTACAGTCCTCTGCAGTTAGGGTTGCCAATTGGCTCCAGATTTTCAGGACAGGTTGATCCAGTCCTGGTTTTTCTCCATTGTATTCTTCTGATTTCCCTATTGCATTCCCTAAGAAATGCAAGAATATAAGTACCTGCATGCAGGGAAGTACATTCAGGATTTTATCAACCTGTCCTGAAAATTTGGAGCCAGTTGGCAACCCTGCAGGAAAAGACAAAATAAAACACCTTCTATCTCTCCTACTTGAACTCTGCTTTCCGAGACACCTTTTTACTCTGCCTCTAAAACTTTCTAAGTGTCACTGTACTAAAGCCAAGAGTAACCCATGTGGGGCCTTCCGTGGAGGAGTGCTTAAAAAATGGTTTGGTCTCACTAACACATTTGTTACTCAAAAATACATTAGCCACCAGGTAATTAGAAGATGAAAAACTGAAAACAGTTAAATGAGAAAGAGATCTAGGAGTAATCATTTCAGACTACCTTAAGGTCGTCAGTCAATCTAATAAAGCTAGCAGGATGCTTAGTTGCATAAATAGAGGAAGTATCATCTAAAAAAAGGTCATTAGTGAGACCTGTAGATTTTGCAGATTGTATACTTGTGATGATGAAATACAGGTAACAGACTGGCGTAATCTCATCATCCCAAAAACAATGCGAGAACAATGGGTAATTCCACATTCTTTGATAACCTGAGATGAGATTAGTAAACAATCACAAATACCCTTAGGGGCAGATTTTTAAACCAGCGCGCACGGGGTACATTTGTGCGTGCTACCCAGCACGCACAAATGTACACCCGATTTTATAACTGCGCATGTTATAAAATCCGGGGTCGGCGTGAGCAAGGGGGTGCACACGGTGTGTGCACCTTGCGCGCACCGAGCCCTAGGGGAGCCCCAATGGCTTTCCCTGTTCCCTCCAAGGCCGCTACTAATCGGAGCGGCCTCGGAGGGAACTTTTCTTCCGCTCCCCCCCACCTTCCCCTCCCTTCCCCTATCTAACCCACCCCCCAGCCCTACCTAAATCCCCCCCTACCTTATTTCATGTATTTACGCCTGCCTCTGGCAGGTGTTTCTTGCACACGCCGGTCGGCTGCCGGTGCGCCATCCCCTGGTACAGCCGCTGTGCTGGAGGCCTTGGTCCCGCCCCCGGACCTGTGCCACGTCCCCGCCCCTGCCCCTTTTTCAAAGCCCCGGGACATTCGCGCGTCCCAGGGCTTGCGCTCGCCGCCGAGCCTATGCAAAATAGGCTCGGCGTGCGCAGGAGGGTTTTTAAACACGCGCAACCCTTTGAAAATCTACCCCTTATTTTGTAACAGGCACCTTGTTTTACCTGACAGAAAGAATGATTGACATGTGAGATCAAGGGAGAATCTGAGTATTTTGCTATGTGACCTGGGGAAGGAGAATCCAGCAGACAGTGTGATCCATGGTCTTAGGTGGCGTTGCCTAAGGAACGTACACTGTAGTGGGTTTTATAATATTTACTAGAATTTGTAATGGCCTTGCTCTGTGATCTTATATAGTTATTTGAGTGTTATGTTTACATTTATTTAATTGGTGTTCCCTGTTTAGGCAGATAATACCACAGGAATTTTTCAGTGCAGAGTATTGACCTGAAGAAGTGATGGAATAAATGTATAATTGTTAAATATTGGGGGGAAGTAAACCATCCTTCCTGGACCTTTATGGAGAAGAACTGTTGGTGTCCCATCTTTTTGCTAAGGTAGAGGAGCATAATGCTCTGTTAAAAGATACAAAGGAAAATCTTGGTAATTTATTTCAAGCCATGGAGTACTGTGTTCAGTTCTGGAGGATGTGTCTTCATAAAGGCGTTGAGAGGATGGAAGCAGTTTAGAAAATGGCTACTAATCTGGTACGAGTTCTACAACTCAAACTCTACCAAGATAGTCAAGGCACTCAGTGTATTCTCTGGAGGAAAGAAAGAATGGAAGCATATGTTAGAAAGATTCAAATGTTTGACAAGAGTCAATAAAATAATTGTATCTTATTCTGGGGAGCTGATTGCACTCCGCTAGGTTCATTAAAGTAATTTTGTTTCTTCCAGGGCCACTAGCTAGCTCACACTCTTTCACACGGTCTCTTTGACCAGGGCCTGGTTCTGACGTGGGAGGAGGACGACTCCTCCTGGGCCCTAGATTGCAGAAGTGACAGGGTCATGCTACCTGGAAGAGCTATATTTTTTCTATCTCTTATGATGGATGTGAGTGCCACACAAACAAGGCAGGAGACTGGGTGAGTGTCCAAAAATAAAACTTTACTGAAGTTGTCTTCTGATTGGTAATTAGCACAGTTCACATCAATTATTTTCCCACAGACGACTGTTACAGTTTACAGCTCTGTGCAGCTGTGCAAGGATCTCTCTGTCTTTTTCCAGGGCAAGGGACACCCTCGATATCCAGGACATGGATAAATGAGGATCCCAAGTGGGCAGGGGTATCCTGATCTGGGCGGAACCCCCCTCCCCACCTCCCGATTGGATTTAAAAATGAATAACTTTCTCTGCCAGATTTAACTCTCTCTCCAAGGGGTGAAGACTGGGATTGGGGGTCTTGAATTCATCTTACTCATGGTTTCCCAATGTCTCTCTTGGTTTCTTTTTCCTCTTTTGAATCCTTGGAGGAAGATGTCCGCTGGAACAAGCAGCTCTCGGTGTTCCTTACTAGGGGAGAAAGAAGGGGCAGCAAAACTCTTCCTTCCAGGTCTTCTAGCACAATTGTCTTTCCCCAAACTGACTGAAAACATCAGACGACACTGCAGCAGGTCACTACCATTTTGTTGCTTCCTTGGAAGGTCACAGCGGGGCAGGTCTCCCCTACCTAGGCCCTCCAAAAAGAATTTTCCCCAAGACCACTCCTTGAGCAAAAACCTGGAGTTTCATGTTTCTTCTTACCAAGAAAAATATTCAAAATCCCCCCCCCCCCCCAAAAAAAAAAACAACCCAAGAACAAACCCAGCCAGCCAGTGAATGGACTGAAAGGGCTGCTCCCACAACCTAGCCCAATGACTGCGAGCAGGCGGGGCTTGAGTCCCAGGGTAGGCCATAGCCAATGAAAGCAAAGCTCCAACACTTCCTCAAAATTCCAAAACCAAACTACACTGCCCCCAGGAGAGATCCTGCTTTTATTCTTTCCCAGAGGGATGGCCGTTCTAGCACCCTCAAAGGGAGGGGCTGTGTATGAATGGCGCCTCCCCTAATTACTAACCTCACCACCCTAGCCGAAAGGAGTTTAAACTAAGGACACTTCCAGTAATGAACCCAAAGGGTCATTACATAAAGGAAGGTGAATTTTCCGTAGAAAAAGAAATCTGTGCACAAGGGGCCCGGATCTAAGGTTTTAGAGAGGAAGGTTCAGGAAAACGTAAGAAAGGGTGGTAGATGCCTTGGAATAGTTTACTGGCAGAGGTAATGGCAACCAAAACCACGAGAGAATTTAAACGTGCTTGAGATGGCAGAGCACAGTGGTAAGGGCAGCTAGGGAGTAACAGGGAGAAGAAATGAGGGGGGGAGCTTGAGTGTTTGCTGAGCCTTTTGGAATTTTAGATCAAGGGACAGAAAGTGGAGGTATAGCTGTGTCAAGCCTCCAAGTCAGTGGGGGAACCTGGACAGAGTGATTTGATCCTGCAGTCTAATTAGTTTTTCTTAGGTCCTTTGCATTATTAGAAAGCTTTGTGGTAAGATATGGAAGAGTGTTTAGATATAGGATTAAATATTGAACTTATAAGAGCCAAAGAGGAACATGGCAAGGCCTGGACTAGCCTACCACAGACATGATGGAGGCCATTACTGTAATCTTAAACATTCTTGGGACAGATACAGAGGGCAGTGGTAGGAAATGGATTGAGAGGTTGGTAATAGACAATGGGGGAAGGGTAGAGGGTGAAGCTGATGGATATTTACTGGCATTTATATGTAGCCCCCATCCTCTTCTGTACCTGGGCATGAGGGAATACAGGAAGGGCCCTGGCCCTTGTATGATCCCATGACCTTCTGGGGTTCTCTCACAGGGGGGAAAAGTTCATTCTTTTCAAGGAGCTTAGGATTTTGATTGCTCAGGAGCTCTTCCTGCTCACCAGTCAAGCATTCCATAAAGGTACTCTCCACACCAGTGCTGCTGTTCAAAATAAAAATCTTTATCAACTGATGGCAGAGAAATCAAAGTCCAAACAATGTACTTCTCCACACTTAACCACATAAATGAAAGCCCCAAGGTTCAAAAATCAAATTCAGTCTCTCTTCACCCCAAGACAAGTCAGCTTTTCTTTTGTTTATAGTCTCCCCTTCTACCTTGGGCCTTCCCAGTACTCATTTGGTATCTGTAAACCTTTCCTCCAAGGCCCTTTTCTCTTTCTTTCTCTCTCTGGTTTCTCAGGCTGATTGAAGCTGAATCAGTCCTAGACTCTGGGGAACTTTCTCAGGCAGGCTGCTCTTCCTCTGGCACCTCCTAGTACCCTGTTCCACACACTCTCCAGGGAAATCATCTACTCCTTAGGGCTCCCAACTTCAATCAGGTAGACTTTCCCATCCCATCCTCTGACACCTCATAATATTTATGCATTTAAGCATTTTATATACCGTCATTCCAATAGAAGATCATAACGGTTTACAAAAGCAACAATAGACTCCCAGAAACTCCTATCCTGGAATCATTCTCTTTCAGACTTCTCTGAGCATTCGCCAACCTGAACTTGACTCCGGTTCTTAGAATCCTTTCCTTACTGCCTTGTGCTTCATATGGGAGCAAGAATTTTATATTCTCTTAACACCCCTCTCAGAACTAGGGAGGTCTGGTCTTAGAGATCAAGAGGGATTCCTGGGATTTCCTGATAATTCAAGAACGAAGTCTTTAAGAAGAGGGGGAATTAAGCTCATGCGCCTTAATTTTTCTCTAGGATTTCTTCAGTGAGAGATTTAGAAGAGAGAGAGGATTGTCGTTATGGGAATTCAGAAGGAAGACTGCCTCACAGTGGAAGGTCCAGAGTTGCTGATTGTGGAAAGGAATCAGTCAGATGCTCTTTTGCTTTTGAATATTGGAAGAGAAAGAGAAATTTAAGAGAGAGAGGGAGAGAGAGCTGTATTTAGAGGAGCAGGTACATTGGGAAGTGCCCAGGCAAGGTGTGCCTGACCCAGAGTGCCAGCATGCAGGGTGTTCAGCATATACTAGGATCTAAGACTGTGATTTCTTTGTGGACTTTATGTTCTGGATTTTTGTTTTCTACAATCAAAATCAAGTGACCAGTAAAGGATTTTATTTTTTGTAACAGCTACAGTGTAGAATGCTTTTTTTTTTCTTTTGTTCCTTATTGGACTGATTACAGAAGAGATGTGAGAAAAACTGACTCTTTCCCCCAGAAGCATGGGTTCAGTTCTGGCCCATTACCTTCCCCATGAGCCCCTGCATGCCAGAAGAGGCTGGCACAGGGGCTACAGAAGGAATGATCCAGTGACTTGGTTCTGCCAAGATGGAGGTCCAGGTGGACGACCTGAATGTACTTCTGCTCCTGGAGTCAACTTGCGACCATGTGAATACAATACAAGTAGAAGAGATTTTGAAGCTTACCAGTGTTACTAGCCTTTCCAGTTTTTAACTATTTGCTTTCAATAAATATTTGTAAGTTGTTGTGCCCTGGATTTTAATGGATTGTTTGGACTTTTGTTTTCACATCAAATGTGAACTGGCTACTATTAAAAGTGTACCCTTTAGTATAGTTCTAGTAACTCCAGTGAGAAAGGAAATGTAAATTTCTCTAATATCTGGCTTTTTGTGGTTTGGCATAAGGATGCCTTCCTATTGCAGCTGTCCCTACCCCCAGGGTCACTGTTTAAAGGAGTAAGAAGAGTTGCTTGAACTAAAGGGTTTCTTGTGGGCCCTATATTGTGATTTGCCACCAGATTTAGGACTGGATTGCAAAGAAGACATATTTACCAAAACTATGAATAATGGCTTTCCGGTTCTTTAATCTTGAATTATATTTAATGAGGACAGTTGAGGACAGTTGTGCAAGGTCCAAGAAATGGACAGAAATGTGGATTCAAGTACCACATTGATATTGCATGGATCTTCATTATGGCCCAATCAATGAAGTGTACTTTCTCACCCATGTGGCTTGAGATTTTGGCCTATGTGCCTCTGCTCTTTGCGGTAGATTTTCAGAGGGTTACGCACGTACGTTACGCGCGTAACCCCCGAAAACCTACCCCAACCCCCCCCCCCCCCCTCCGCGCACCGAGCCTATCTTGCATAGGCTTCCGGCGTGCGCAAAGCCCCCGGGACGCATGTAAGTCCCGGGGCTTTCCTGGGGGGGGCATTTCACACACGCGCCAACTCCGGATTTTAATGGATACACGCGGCTATGCGCGTATCTATTGAAATCCTGCGTACTCTTGTTCGCACCTGGTGAGCGAACAAAATTACGAGTGTGCGCAAAAATCTGCCCCTTTATGCTTCTTTCGAAAAGCAGAACTGCTATAAATATATTTGATTTTTTTAATTGCATATAATTTTCTAGCTATTTGGATTTTCTCCAGCATTTCCTTGAATTACATTTTTCCTTGCTAAGAAGGATTTGGACAAGCACATCTAAGTCACTTACAATCTAATTGACTTAAAAAAAACAATAGGCCTGAATGCCAACCCCCATTATTCTGCAGTTCTTTCTGTGCAGTAGATCATTGTTTGGATAATGAAGGCCATGCAAACTATCAAGCATTCTTCCTGTGGGCAGCTGTAGTATACTGCTTCTGAGGATTTATATTGGTTGAGCATGGCAACTTTTATCAGGACCCATCAGTTCTTTCAGGTGTTTATTTTATATCTTCCACTTGTACTGCATTTGAATAGTTTGGGGTACTCATGTAACCCATATATGTGTTAGTAATTAACCAATATTTATCCCTACTGCAAAATGTAATTTTTGATATGTTGGAAAGTGTCCTGTTCCTTTAAATTGTGTAATCTGTTGTGTATTCTGTGCGGAGGAACTAAGACTTCTGAAAGTTCCGGCAGTCTTCAGAAGGAGGGCTCTGTGTCCTTTTGTGTTTCACTGATTCACGTTTGATGCCAGCTTTTGTGAGTATTGTTGATTGGATCAGAAACTACCTCATTTACGTACTTCAGTCTTGGATATATGGAGGGTATTTTTATAACTCTGCATTTAACTTGCACATGCAGTCTTTAGTCAATATTTTCAAAGCAACCTAGAGAATTGCAGAAGCAAAAGTTTTGTTTCAGTTCATGATTTGTTTCATAGGTCACCTCCATTTATTCCCTTAGATTCATTCATTTAATTTGTTTTCCATTGAAGTCAATGGGGGTAGCAGTTTAGCCTATTTTGAGCTTCAAAATAAGGGGTTTTCTCCTGAAGTCTAATGAAAATAATAGGGAGATAACATCAGAAGGGGGAAGAGAACTCCAAGGCACCAAGATTTTAGCAAAGGGGCTACCAAAGCTCTTTTACTGCTGCAGCTCCCCACATTTAGAGGGAGCTCCATCCAGCGCTCAGTGTACACTGCCCTATCTCACTCTGCCTAGGAAGAGGACAGAGGCTGGAAGAACTTTGAGGAGGAGACTCAAGATAGGGAAGATGAAGAGGTACCATGCAAAATGTGTGTGCCCAGGTATCTGTGCCCTGCATCCTGCTCAGTAATTATTACACTCCAAGGCTCTTGCTGTAGCCAGGAAGAAGAGGCGTGTATTACTAAGGATGTGAATCGTCCTTCTGACGATTGAAAATATTGTACGATATTTTCAAAATCGTCAGAAATCGGGGGCTCCCCGAAACCGATAGGAAAACCCCACTAAATTGTTTGTGGGGGTTCTCTTATCATTTTGGGGGAGGGCAGGAAAAGCGGCCCACAAAAATAACCCCTAAACCCACCCCGACCCTTTAAAACTAATCCCTTAGCTTCCCCCACCCTCCTGACCCCCCCAAAAACTTTTTACAGGTACCTGGTGGTCCAGTGGGGGTCTCGGGAGCGATCTCCCGCTCCCGGGCCGTCGGCTGCCACTAATCAAAATGGCACCGATGGCCCTTTGCCCTTACCATGTGACAGGGTATCCGTGCCATTAGCCGGCCCCTGTCACATGGTAGGAGCACTGGATGGCCCGCGCCATTTTTAAAGATGGCGCCAGCCATCCAGTGCTCCATAAATACTGAAAAGTGTAGGGGATAGGATAGATCCCTGTGGAACCCCCAAGTGAGGCGGTGATTTTGAGAAGGTGTAGATTACATTGTAAGAGTAGTTTGTAAGGCATGAGCTGAACCAGTTAAAATGGTGAGTCTCTGATCCCAATTTCAGCAATTTCTGCATGATCTGGAAAGGAATACAGCAAGTGAGGTTACCAAATTTGCGGTGAAACTGCATCTTGAATATTGTGTACAATTCTGGTTGCTGCATCTCAAAAAAGATATAGTTGCACTGGAGAAGGTACAGAGAAGGGCAACCAAAATGATAAAGGGAATGGAACAGCTCCTCTATGAGGAAAGGTTGAAGAGGTTAGGGCTGTTCAGCTTGGAGAAGAGATGGCTGAGGGGGATATGATAGAGGTCTTTGGATAAGTTCTTGGATGAGAAGTCCATTAACTGCTATTAATCAAGTTAACTTAGGGAGTAGCCACTGCTATTACTGGCATTAGTAGTATGGGATATACTTGGTGTTTGGGTACTTGCCAGGTTCTTGTGGCCTGGTTTGGCCTCTGTTGGAAACAGGATGCTGGGCTTGATGGACCCTTGGTCTGACCCAGCATGGCAATGTCTTATGTTCTTCTGTTCTTAAGGTAATGATCAACGGTGTCAAATGTTGCACTTAGGCCTAAAAATGACTGAATACTGCTCTTCCTTTATCTAAATTTAGAATGATGTTATTTAATAGCACAATAGGCTATTTCTGTGCTGAAATCCTTTCAAAAAGCCAGACTGTGTAGGATGAAAATCTAAAGATTTATTGAGAAAAGATGAATGTTGGATGAGCACTGCTTTTTCTAGGATCCTAGAAAGAATAGGGAGGGTGGAAACTGGCCAGTATTTATCAGTGAGGTCAGGATCAGAATTGTGTTTTTTTAACATGGGGCAAGCTTTGGCATTTTTTTCAGTGAATCAGGAAAAGAGTCCTGCTGCAGGCTAGAATTAATAATATCAGCAAGGAAAGGAATTAGGTCTAACTCCAGGTTTTTCATAAGGAAAAAAGGAAGAGGGTCTAGAGAGAAGGAGGAAGAAGGCCTCATCTACTTTAAGATTAATGAAAAATCCTGCAACAGTGATCTTGTTCAAATACCTGTAGTGATGAAAGTGTTATCTGTTGAAAAGAATAACTCTGAAGTTCCTATAGAATTGTCTTCTAAGGAGAGGATTCTGAGGTTGGTGAAGAATTAGAGAGAAAGGAGTTGGAATCAGCATTGATACAATTTGTTTTAGATTCAAAGACCTGGGCAAAATAGTCAACTGTAGGATTAGTGAGAGCAGGGTGAGCAGATCAGGGGAACTTGAAAAATTGGAAACCAAATTAAAAAGATATTGCAATCGGTTTTCAGCCTTATTAAAGGCTTCTTTAAAGTAAGCCTTTTTCTTATACTTCATTTTGGAAAGATAGTGCCCGATACTGTTTTAAGCAAACATTCATTTTCTGGGGTTTTATTTTTCCATCACTTTGCCTATTTTTTTTTTTTTTAAGTTCTCAAGCCAAAATGGGAGTATCTTGATCATACGCTCCCTTTAAAGTCTGATTCCAGTTGTCAGCAAGGATAAGGTCATTAAAATTTTGTAGGAAGACCAGTTTTGGGCTAATTCATTATGGCCAGGGTTCCTCATTCTCCTGGCTGGAATCTGAGTTCTTGGTAGATTAGAACATGGGGTATTGCAAAAAATAGAGAACTTAATCACTTTATTATCCATCCAAATGAAAGGAATCAGAGCAATAGAAATCTCTGTAATGTTTATATCATTTGAGAAGAAGATTAAATGTAAGATATGACCCTCTTTGTATGTAGGATGCTGTACCCATTGTGTTAACTGTGAATCAGACATAGTAGAGATACATTTTTCTTCTATTGGATTTTGGGGCTCATCCGCTTGGAGATTGAAGTCACCTAATAAAAGAAAGTGTTAACTCCTAATAGAACAGTCATTAATTAAAGAAATGAGATCATAAAGATTTGAGCTAGTAACTGGCAGTGGTGGGTATATAAGCAGTATATTAAGTTTCGAATTGAACAGAATTGTAAAAAAAAAGATGTTCAGTAACAGTTGAAACTCTCAGTTCTTTCAATTTAAGTAAGGTATAGTAAATAACTGCAATGCCACCACCCCATTTCTTTGGTCTAACCTTTTGGAAAAAAGAGAAACCCTGGGGCATGTTTGCTGAAGGCATGTCATATCCCCAGGTCTACGCCATGTTTTTGTAACAAAAAGAATATGTAGCTTGTAGGTTTTGAATAAATCTATTATGAGAGGAAATCTTTTATTAATTTAATGAGCATTGAACAAACCACAAGACAGTAGGGCGGTAAACGAGGATAGAGAGCTCAGAGAATTAACATAGCTAAAGGAAGGTTGGATTACATGCAGATATGTGGACCTTTGTATAGGCAGAGGAGAGGGTCTTGACGAATTGGAGGCATATATGCTTCTTCTGAAATAAGTGGGAATAGAATGAGAGAGAGACATGGCTACTAGAAGGAGTTTAGAAACAGGTTCTAACAAAAGACCAAAATGAAAATAAATGGTTAGTCTCTAGAGGCCAAATGAAGGCCACATGAAAGAGTGCACAAAGGAGCATGCTTCTTTCATGCAGTCCTTTGGCATGTGACAAAGTGTGTGGCACCCCCAACATAGGCGTGAACCTTTTAAGTGTGATACAGGGCCCTCAGTATCATCAGGGGATGTGGCTAGAGTGGTAAGTCAGGCTCAGCAGAACTGTGATAATAGACCTAAAATGCAATGAAGCATTCAATCCAAAGGTAGCAAACAAACAGGTAGAGCGGCAGACATGGTAAGCAAGCAACTCCTGGGATCAGCAGGTAAATTTGGGTCGGTGTTAGCGTGGGCCTTTTAAGTGTGAGAGAGGGACCTTGGTGTCATCAGTGGGTGTGGCTAGAGTAGCTCTGTGTATATAAGTCTGAGTTTCTGATTATGGGAGGAGATTCTTGGACAATTCTAGAGTTGTTCAGAAGGACAGGACCCCTCCTGGGTTCTGGGGATATCCCTAATGCCAGCTGGTTCTGCCTGTCCAGCAAGGTCTTACTTTTACAAGGGATGTGTTGGATCAAAGGATTACTCTTAAATGCTAAGGACTTGTGGCTTATTCCAGCACACTGGGAGGAAGAATGGAGAGCCCTGATTACTAGAACAATTTCCCCAGGAGACAGTTTGAACTGATGGACTCAGAGCCATGAGTGAGTAGTGACTGGTTTCATCATGGGGTCAAACTGGAGGTGTTAGTGTTTCCTTTTCTCCTAGGACAAGCAGGATGGTAGTCCTCACATATGGGTGACATCATCCAATGGAGCCCGGCACAGGAACCTTATGTCAAATTTTCTTGAAACTTTGACTGACACACTGAGCATGCTCAGCATGCCACTATCCATGAGTCCACGCGGGGTCTGTCTTCAGTCCTTTCTTTTCCGCGGAGCTACCGTCTTGCAGAAGTGGAGCTCATGCTCTTTTGTCGGGAAACTCTTTAAAGAAAATGAGTTTTTTGGCTTTTTCTTCCTGCACTGGGTCTCTCTTCGGTTCCTGTTCCTTTCTTGGTCGATGCCATGGAAACCCACCCGCCACCCCACAGAGTTGAATTCTCCTGGTTGATTTTCTTTTTTCGTTATCAAATTATGAGACTGAAGAGAGACCCCACGTGGACATGTGGATAGTGGCATGCCGCGACATTGCATCGCTCCCCTGGCCAGTCATGTGGCCTGGTGTTGGAGCACGTTCCAATGATGTCAGCGCACCCATCGCCGGACCAACTGGGGGGCAGCAAAGTCACCAGCAGCACCCTGGCATGACTCAGAAGAGCTTCCGCTCGTGGTGCCTGCTGGACATGCTGGGGCCATTACAACCACCATGGTGGGGGGAAAGGAGGGATCCTCCTCCCTCCCGGATGCAGCGGGCACCCAGTTATTTCCGGTGCCTGCACATCCGTGCTGGGGAGCCTTCCATATGTGGGTAAATTTATTCGTGTTGTTCCACTACTGGCTTACTTTTAGCCATGTGGAGAAAGGAAAACCTCTGTTTCAACATAAAACCTGTTAGCGCTGTTAACTTCTGCACACTCATGCAGAGGGCAAGATCAAGTGACATGAAAAAGGAAGCAACTATCGTTGGACTGTTGGACTGTTTGAGAAGCTGAGCCTTGTTTTTTCTTGAACTGTGAACTGCTTTTGGGGATCCTTCTTGATTTTCACCTTGGATTATTTTTCTGCAATATATTCATTTTCTTGTTTGGGACACCAGATTTTGTGTCGACCGTGTTTTATATTGTAATCCATAGGCCTTGCAGACAACCCTGCTTCCCATAACATAAATCCATGCCTGCTTTTCCAAGGGCTGCACTGAGCGTGTCAGGGCTCCACAGCCTCTGAAGTGTGACCCCCTCTGCCCAGTGTGTGTTGGTGTGCATGGGGTGTAAATATGTAGTGAAATGGATACAGGCTACAACCAAAACAAATTGGAGGAAGGAGGAGGAATAAGAGAAGGAGAGAGCAGAGAAGGATAAAGAGATTAGAATTGCGGACTAAAGGTGGAATGTATTCTGCATCAGGGAAAGTGGATTTATTTTCTAAAGCAAGCAATTAGTGAATAAACTATGCCTAGCCAGAACTTCTCCTCTTCCTGTATAGTATATCTACCTGATTTTTCCAACAATAGGGACTATTCTGAGAGTAACACAGCATCCCAGTTAATCTTATCTGGCTGGAAAGAAAAAGCGAAACAGGTGATGAGATAAAACAGGCACATTTCACTTTCACACGTCATCATTGATTAGCACTGCTTTTTATTTAAAACGTATTTCTTCCTGCTAGACCAGCTGTCCCTTCAAAGAGAGCTGTGACTCAGTGCTGCCATGGCTGCCTCCCTGCCCGCATTGGCTCACCCTGCTGCTCTGAAGGATCTCATGCATCGGCTCCTGTGACAGCACCTTGGGCCCTCCACACCTAATACACATTTGCCCACAGGGGAAACCAAGTGCAAGAGCAATCAAGGGCTGGAGCCACCCTGTTCTCCAGGTGTTTTAGGTTCTAGCCAGCAGGAAACTCACTGCTGGCACAACATCTCCCAAACGCTCAAGACTGTGTCAGAGCAGGTCTATGCCAGAGGACATTTTACTGCCTGGATCTCCTCTAGATTACCTGGGAATGGAAACCATTTGCTCCTTTTGGTTGTTAACCTGCAATCTGGGTGTTATGTTTAACCTTTATCTTTACGTAGTAATCTTCGGTTAAAAGCACAACTCTGCACTGAATGTTTACTGACTCTGACAGAAGGAATGTAATGTTTGGCTGACCGGTAGCCATGCCGCAGCCAGCCTCACTCACTCCCGGGATGCCGCTGACATTACTGTTCGGGACGCTGTCATTGCCTTGCTGATGCTGCTGTCTTCCTCTAGGTGCGTGCATGTGCTGCTCTTCTGCTTACATAGCCCCATGGAGGTAACCTGGCCGCAGAGCCAAGGGATTTAAACCCCCAGCTATTCTGGATGCCGGCACCTCAGCAACAGGTTGTCCTGCTTTAGCTGGTGTTGTTGCTACTCGTTTCTGCTCCACTCCTTGCCTTGTTTCAGTATCTGCCTGCCTTATTCCAGTATCTGCTTGCCTTGCTCCCTGCCTTGTTCGTACTTTCCTACCTTGCTCCAGTACCTACCAGCCTTCCTCCTTGCCTTTTTCCTGCCCTTTTCTTGTTCCTGACTTGTCCCACTTCTCTGTCTTGCCTCAGTCCTCTCCTGCCCTTGTCCTCTCGCCTCCTTGCCCTCTGACTGATCTCTCATTGCCTTGACCCTTGTTTGGATTCTGACTCTGCCTGCCTCAAGCCTTGCCTGAATTCTGACTCTGCCTTGATCTCTGCCTACTTTGACTCTTGCTTGGATTCTGACTCTACCTTGATCTATACCTGTCTTGACCTTTGCCTGTATACTGATTCTGCCTGATCACCACCTGTTTCAACCCTTGCCTGGATATTGACACTGTCCACTGTCTTCCTTCTGTGGACATTCGCTGAAGTCCTGCCAGCCTCATAACCCAAGGGCCCAACCTGTGGGGGTGGGGGAAGAGGCTGGTAGAGGTGAAGCCTATATAGCTCCCAGCCAGTAGCATGTCAGCCTACTGTGAGCATGCATCCAGCCCACATGCCGGGTGGTACCAACCATGACACAGCCCAAAGACTCACACTGTGTGACAGGGAAGCTCAACAAGAGAGACATAGACAAAATACATTTCTTTCTTTGGGAGAAAGCTACTACTGGGGGACATATTACCAAAGGACATTTGTCAAAAGAGCCAATAGACTTAACCAGGTTTAGGCCACACCAAGACCCTGGGAGCTGAAAAGAGACTTGTCCTCACCAGTCTACAACTGCTGGAGACAGAGACTACTGGCAATTGCCTGAGGCCATACCTCCCTTATAATAGATATTATATCACGGGGAAGAAAAATGTGTGTCCTCTGTCTCCGGCAGCTGTGGAGGAGAGAAATCCCATGTGTAAGGACTGGTCTAGCAGGACTCAAGGAAAGGAAATTATCAGGTAAGATCAGATTTTATCTTACTTTAATTACAGCAGTATCACCTAAACAGATTACAATTGTTCCTGTTAGCATAAAATATATTTATTAGATTATGTGTTGGGTGCAGTACAAGATAATTCCCATGGTTGCATCATGGTCCCATGTCTCCTAAAGCTTAAAATCTAAGGAGCCTATTTATTAAAGATTTTCTCCCATTCTATGTCTATGGGAAAAATGTTTAGTAAATAGAACCCTAAGTTTGAACTTTGGGAGGTTTGGAGAATCATTTAAAATCACTCTGCGAGTGGTTGAGATAACAGAAGAGCTAGAGTTGAGGTTATACACGTCTAACTATTACACAAAGCTGTCATTACAGCTTTGTCACTTAGATCAGCTATGCTATGATTAAAAAAATACTCTTGGACTTCTTAGAAGTGAATTGATGTTTTAGGAAGCCAAGTGTTTTCATGGAGAAAAATACTTTGATCTTTATCTTTACTGATAGTTGATTTAAAGTGATGTAAATGACAATTTACAAGTCCTTGTTCAATGCAGTCTATTACATGAATCCATTCCAATAAATTTGTGACTCTTTACTAATGGCATCATCTGATATTTTGTTTTCATATCCCATCCCAATTTTAGGAGCAATTTTGGAACTTCCTCCCAATTCAAAGGCCCATTTCTTATACCTTGACTCAGAATATCCTGATGATATGTAGTGGTTAACACTGGACTGATGGCACGGTTCTCCTTTCTTCCCAATCTTCTCCTGCTCCTAGGAATAAATGAAGATTCATACCATGCATTCTCTTTGAAAGGTCACTGGATCTCTCTGGTTGAGAGATCCCTCTGAAAAACTCCTCTCCTGATCATGGCAACTAAATTCCTTTGGCCTTTAGTTGGCTGGTAAAAATAAAATCCATTCTTCAAAATTCAAAGAAAAATAAAGGAAAGGTAGACAAAAACTTCCTTCAACAAAAACGGCACAAAACCCAGAAGGAAATAGTGTTCCTTAAAATTGGAAAAAAAGATACCCCCTTCTATCTTTTCCATTCCCCAACACCCAAAGGGCCCTCTCCCAAAAGCAAGAAAAAGCAAAACAGGAGCAGGATAAGCAATGTCACAAAATTCCCTAGCCTCTCTACATATTTCTCTCTTTGGCAGTAGTAAGAAATAATCAACCCAGCAGCCCATATGGAGGAGCCATAATCCATTTGGAATGATTTTGTCTCACCTGCACAGATGGTCTGCTTTTCTTAGGAGAAACCCAGTAGAGTTCTCGAAATTCCTGAGCAGAGTTGCCTTGAAAGGCTTCTGCAGTTTCTCTCCTTCTTACAGATTCTACAGAAGGGAAACAGTAATTCCCAACCAGCAGATTAAAAACTCCGACAAACAACATCTCAACTTTCCTTCCCACCTTTTGGATGTCTTTGACCAGATCTCTGTTTAGTTACTCTGTATGAGTTGGAGGCCTGTAGACCACATCAGTGCCATTGTCTCTTTTTAATAGAGCCCACGCTGCTTCCTCTTTTTCCCTTGAGCAGTATTTTTGTTTATCCAGCCGAGGGTAGTTCTTTACTGTTTGGTGTTGCATACAGAAAATAATAACAGCACATGAAACATACAAAATAATATAGATTTATTTATAAGATAAGAAATATTCTAAAAGCTCTTTTCTGCTGGGATTCAAGCTCGCCTTCAAGACTGTAGTGTAGAATGTGTGTCCACTTTACAATGTGCTCCTTCACCTTGGAGAGCTGGAATCTCTGGATGACTCTTTTGTGTGTGGCAGATAAACATTCTCTTTCTTATCCTGTTAGAGTTCCTGGGTTAGGTTGCTCTGCAATAATGCAGTGCTGAGCTGTCAGGGCATCCTGTCCTAAGAATGGTGAATAATGCTTCAAAGTAGAAGAAACAGGCATGTGTTATTTGTGAAGAGATTGTACCTCCTTGATCTGCAGTGCTGCCAATAAGGCACTGAAAGGCAGACAAAGAGTGCAAAGGGGATGAAACATTTTTCTTTCATGTTCTGAATTTTGCTAAATCTGTGACTGTGAGCCATTCTTAACTCCTATGAGACTGATAATCAGCTGGCTGTATCTGGACAAAGGTAACTGGGCCTGTTAGCTTTATCTCCATATTCAGTCCAAATGCAGTTGAGCTGAATATCTGGTCTAAAGTTAACCAGGCAAAGTTGTCTTTTGGTCTTCTGTTTGGCTGACCGGAGTTATCATGATAACTTAGGATGGTCAAAGTTTAACTGTGCCTCAGGAATGCCTCTAACACTGCCTTTTATTATCTGATTAAACTTTGTGCTGGCTTCATTTGTACCACACAGAATTTATCCAGTCAGCTGGAGTAATAGGGTGGTCAGGTTATAACCATGGAGATTTTGTCCAACTAACTCTCAAAGCTAACTGGACAAACCTTTTGATTATGGTCCTCTCTATACCACTCTCTTTAACTTCCTTATGGCAGTGTATTTTCCATTAGTAATGACATATTTATATTTTTTATCATTCCTTTTCCCACATTAAACAGCATTGGAGTACATAAATGAATTTGAGCTTATTTAAATCTGACAATGTAATGACTGATATACGGATGAGCAGTTGTGACTTCTTGTTATTTATTTATTTATTATTTTTATATACCAACATTCATCTCATTTGAGATATCACACCGGTTTACATTCAGGTACTGTAGGTATTTCTCTATCCCCAGAGGGCTTACAATCTAAGTTTTTGTACCTGAGGCAATGGAGGGTAAAGTGACTTGCCCAAGGTCACAAGGAGCAACAGCAGGACTCGAACCTTGGTCTCCTGGCTCATAGTCCACTGCTCTAACCACTAGGCTATTCCTCCTCCGTCCCTTGTTCTTTCTTTAAGTTGATATCATGGTGGGAGTCCTGCCATGGCTGCTGGTGATGTCATGAGACGTACTTGTCATATCCTAAAATTCATATTGAGGGTCTTGCATATTGTGACCTTTTGGAGATACACAGGGCCTTTGAGACACATTTTTTTAAAAATGTACGGCATATTTATTTGCTGAAGTCACCAAATATCCTTCTGCTGGAAAAATTAATAAATCCTAAATTTGGATGAATGGAGCCTTAAGCACATTTTTTTGGGCAGTTCTAACATAGCCAGAGAGTTTGCAGACAGCTATTCGTAGGCTGATGGCAGGTCATTCTCTAGCCAGGTATCCCAGAATCTGTTTAGAATTAAAAAAAAAAAAAAGATAATGCTGGCTGTATCACTGCCTGAAAAGAAAGCAGATTTATGTCCTAATATAAAAGCCATTGCTATGGTTTCCAGATTATACCTGCCTCCAAGACAAGAGTCTTTCCATAGAAATATAAGAAATATAGACAGGAAGTGAGAAAGATGAGTAGTATTTGCCCCATTATAAGATGACCCTGAATATAAGACAGTCCCTTCATACAATAGTTGGGTAGACTGCTGGAAGCTGAATACTGCAGCCTTTTGTTGCAGTGGTGATGGTATGAGCCCCTCTGGGTTGCCTTAGCAGCAGTCTGTTTAAGCGGCAGAATGGGCTGCCCCAGGCCATCTCGGCAGCAGCCTTCTGCTGGTAGGCTGGGTTCTGCAGTTGCAGTATCCTCTTTGCATGCTGGAGAAAAAAAATGGGAGCAGCAAGCCAGTGAGGAAGGTGTTTGACTGTGATTGTAAGCCTAGGTAGGTGGGTTTTTGTTATTACGCCTAATGTAAAACAATCTTTGTCTTATAATTGGGCTGATACGTATTGCCAAACAATTTTCCTCTTGAACAAGATGGGTCTCTTTCAAATTCATTAGGTGATTCATTAGCAAAAAAAAAAGATTTTTCTGACAGTTCAAGTGGCAGTGAAATAAAATCATTGAAATCTTCCTTTTTCACTCAGATTTTTAGACAATGTCTTAGATGACATTAGTGTTTAATTTGTTTTTAACCTTTTTCTCCTTACCTACCACACATCACTATGACTCTTTGTAAATAGATATTTTAGTACCTGGCAAGCATGAATATCATAAGAATAAATGAAGAGATGACGCAGGAGAATGTAATCATAATAAAGGGAGTCCAGCAACATTTGAGACCACACAGGTCCGTTCCTCATAAAAATATAGCATATGATGGACAATAAAACCCATCTGCTTTGCCCAGCATAATTCCTCTTGCAATGCTGTAGACCTGGCAGTTGATCTCAGCCTTCCCTTTCATTCCTTCACAACTAAGCATCCTCTGTGCTTATCCCATGTATCCACCATCCTTTCTGTTAAGAAATGTTTTCTAATGTTATTCCTGATTCTACTTCCTTTGAAGCTCATATTATGGTTTTTTTTCTAGAATTAACTATTAACTATAAAAAGTTTACTTCCTCTGCATTCTTTTTGTCTTTGGGGAAATTGAATGACTTGTGAAATCCTACTTCTCTCTCTCTTATCCACTAAAGGATATTTATTTATTTATTTGATTTATATTCTGCTTTTCAGGCACTTCAAAGCGGATTACATTTAGATTCTGTAGGCATTTCCTTGTCCCCTGTGGGCTCACAATTTAACTGGGAGATGCATCAAGCTGCAGTAGTGCACTAACGTGCATTAGCATATATTGTTTGATATATGCTGTATATCACTACTGTATATCACTACTGTGGTGATATAGCACAGTATAGTATATGTGATATTTTGCATGTCTCCATCCTGGCACTCCCCCCATTACAATGACCTTCTTTGCATGCAATTTGCATGCATGAAAAATGCAAATGCATGCAAAGAAGGTCATTAATAGGCAATCTAATGCAAATATTTTATCACAACCAACCAAGAAGGTGGTCAGCATGATAAAGTAACAATATTTGAAAAGCAGGACTCTAAGGCGAGTCCTGAGACTCCTGTCTCACATTTAAAGTGCCTGCAAAAAAGGAAAAAAACCCTGCAGCTCAAGAAAAGGTTGAGCGGGGGTCAGTGCTGATCCCTGGCTCAACCTGGGGCTGCCTCCCCAAAAGTTTAAAAATAGAAGAAAGTGGCCGTGAAGTGACGGCCCTGGCACCTGACCCCCTCCCAAAGGTGATCTTAAATAAAACATTGGTAGCTCAGAGCCCCACCTTGCCCCACCTCCCTCCCAAAAGGAGTGTTGTTACAGACACATTCAGAGGTATTCATAGTAAAATTGACATCAGTAAAGAATTATAGTCCTTATAAGTGATGAAAATATAAGTAGATTTGTACAATGCAGCTCACACTGCAGTGTACAATTCTTGTTAGACTTTTCATCACTTATAAGGACTATAATTCTTTACTGATGTCAATTTTACTATGAATACCTCTGATTGTGTCTGTAACAACACCCCCCCCCCCAATCAACCTCCCAAAAACCCACCCCGATTCAAAGTGCCCCTCTAGAGTGGTACCTATATATATATATAGAGTACAGAGGAAGCTCTCTCTCTCTCGCTTTCTTTCTCTCCTCTCCCTTTCATGCTGAGCAGTAGCAAAGTTACGCAGGTTAAATTTGTGGTTATGTGTGTCAGTCTTGCACCTGCCCCTTTTCTACCTCCTTATGCTTCCTTCCTGGCTTCCCTGCATGTGTGGCATTTTTTCTTATTTTAAATCAAGCAATGTAAAAATAACACTGGGTATGTCCTGATAGACAGGGCAACCAACATACTCATATGGCTAGTGAAAAAAAAAAAAAAGAAAGAAAAAGGAATGCTAATAGAGAGAGGTTGGAGGGAAAAACAGTGAAGTATACAACTTTCAGAAATTGTCTTTACCCCTGAATACTCAAAAAGGAGGCTTGAGAGAAATAGATCTCCCCAATCCACCCCAGTTTATAAAGGTCGCATCCTGCCCCAAACACAAAATTTTGTGGAAAAGAAAAACAATCAGGAAAATGAATGAGAGTCTCTTGATGGTGGAGCTGATTAGATGACAAACCAAATAGATGAGCACTGCAGTGTGTGGCAGGCCTCTCTTTCCTGAGGAACTTCCCCAAATTGTTTGCTTCTTACTAAATAGAAAGCTGGCCTGGCTTCAGTCTCTAACAGAGAAACCACGGTCTATCAATTTCTCTATCCCAGCCCTATTTATGTGTCTGTAAAGGTTTATGCTTGACGTTGGCTGAAAGGCTGAAAAAGTTAAGACAAAAGTCAAGGAAAAAAACCTTCTCTGTTTTCTGCTAAGATACTTTTTGTGCAAAGTTTAGATCCCTTAACTCGGTCTCTTAGAAGGGTGTTCCAGACTTATGCTCCTGGGCCTGGATAGAAAATCTCTCAGTCTCTCAGCTCCTGGCTCCCCTATTACTTGTTGGGATTTTATATGTAGCTCAGCTATGAAGCAAGAACAGTTGTCTGTTTCTCTATTTCCTCAAAGCACTGACTTCTGTCTCTCCCTCTTGATAATTAGCTCTTCAAGAGAAAAACTGATTGCAGGGCTGTCAGATGCACTCCTCTCTTCCTGGCTCCAACTCCTTGCTATCCCTGCCCCTCACACACAGACAGAGCCAGCCAATTTTCATTTTTTCTTCCTTAAATGGTCTCCTAGCATTTCTTTGGCTTCCTCCTCTGTTGGCTATGTAGTACTGTTCTCTGGGCAGGCTAAACAGTACAGCCTTTTTTCCCAACTTGTTAACACTGTGAGTGCTGGATGCTAGTTTTTGCAGAACATTTGTCATTCACAGGAGAGAACAAAGGGATTTTTGTCATATTTCTTTATTCCTTCAATTTGGTTTTGGTGGCTTGCAGTATCTGTAGGGTTGAAAACCCCTTTTTGACAGGTCCAAAACACATCACACAGATCCAGATGCAGCTTGGTCCACATTGTAAGGCTTCAACACATGATAAGCTTGTGGGGACAGGAACATGGTTTATAGTAACTTGCTAAACAGAGAACCTTTAATGCTAAGAGAAATGAAATGTATTTTACCAAACATTTCATGTCTTTAGTTTGTTAGCAGAAGGAAATAGTGCTCTATGCACCTGACAGCAGTGACTGCTTAATCCGTTTATGTATCACAGTAATGTATATTGTAAACACTGTTTTGATTTCCTGACACTTCTTTCATTTTATCAATGACTTAGTCTGGGAGGCTGGGAGAAAGAGAGGCTTTTGTTTGACTCCTGAGGGGGCGTCGATAAATGTGGAAAATATCAAAGCGCCAGAAGCCTGCTAGTGCTAGATTGTCTAAGCCCTGTTGGGAAACATGCTTCAGAATGTTAATGTGTGACTATAAACATCAAGTGTGTCTCTTAGTGTATTTATATTTTATAAATCATTGCAATCCCCATTCCTCCTCCTAATTATGGCTATCTTCTAATTTCTGCACACGGTTGCCGGGAATTTTTGTAGGCGTAACTATTAGCTGTTCTATTATATTTTACTGGCCATTAACTTGCAACGTGTACAGTATTTTCCTAGCTTCTGAGACAAATAACTCTGCTACTGTGCATGCATGTCATCCCCAATTATTATCCACAGTGGGCTACTTTCAAATGATATGCAGAGTAGGGCTGATCAGGACCTCAGCAGGCTTTTCTCTTCCAAATCTCATCTCTGCCCCTTGGCAAACTTCTTTCTACCCATTCACCCATCCTTCAGCAGGCTCCTGTGTCCAAGTTACTTGCCTTCCCTCTATCTCTTGGCAGGCTTCGTTATGCTCATTCATTCCTCCTTTGGCAGGCCTCTCTTTCCCTGTCCACCCTCTTCCCTTGGTAGGCTTCTCTATCAGTCAACCACTCTCCTCATCCTCCTGCCCCCACTCCCTGCCACACACATTGTCGGCAGCAGCTGTGATTTATCACTTGCAACCTCAGGCCTCTCACCATGACCGCAGACTCTCACTCCCACTAGCAGCCCCTTAGACCTCTCATGCAGCTGCTAGTGGCTGCTCCTGCTGTCAGTCCTTTCCGCCTCTCACTGTAGACCTAATGTCACTGATAACTGCTCTCCTCCTCTCACTGGCTCCTCCGCTGCCTCTGTCCTGGTGCACCTGATGTTTCCAATTATTGCTCTCTTCCTCTGCAGGAAGGTCTTGAATCAGGCTTTGCAGGGCCGGGTGCATCTTGTAGAATGCCTTTTGGGGGCCACTGGTGTATGTTTGTTTACTGTGGATAGTCTATTAAATATCATACATGCTTTTTGCATTGTGTAATCTTAAGACAATTTTACATGCTGTTATGAACATAAGAACATAAGAAGTTGCCATACTAGGTCAGACCGAGTATCCATCGAGCCCAGCATCCTGTTTCCAACAGTGGCCAATCCAGGTTACAAGTACCTAGAAAGTACCCAAACATTAAATAGATCCCATGCTACTAATGCTGGTAATAAGCAGTGGCTATTCCCTACGTCAACTTGACTAATAGCAGTTTATGGACTTCTCCTCTAGGAACTTATCCAAACCTATTTTATACCCAGCTACACTAACTGTCTTAACCATGTCCTCTGGCAATGAATTCCAGAATTTAATTGTGCATTGAGTAAAAAATAATTTTCTCCTATTTGTTTTAAGTGTGCTACTTGCTATGTTTATGTTTGTTAATACTTGATTAATCACAATTAATTACAAATGTAAAACAAAGTGATGTACAAATAAAATAGGCAAACCTCATAAAGCAATATATATATATATATATATATATATATATATATATAAAATAAACAAAATTAGTAATAAAAACTACAAATCAAATCTAAAAAAAATTAGCTAAATACAATAAAATATAACTAAATACGGATACAATTCCAATAAGAAAATGTCAAACAAACATATACTGGCTGATTTAGTTAACAATCCATTATGTAAAAGCCTGAACAAACAAATAAGATTTTAGTGCCTTCCTAAATTTTAACTACATGGAGTGCCCTCTAATCCTTATATTATCTGAAAGAGGAAACAACCAATTCACATTTATCTGTTCTAGTCCTCTCATGATTTTGTAGACCTCAATCATATTCCCCCTCAGCCATCTCTTCAAGCTGAACTTGTACACTCCTGCTCGCGGTTTCAGCCGCGAGCAGACACTTACCTCCACGGCACAGAGCCGCAGCCAGTTCTTCTCCTCACTGTGACAGGAGCTGCGGACTCTAGCGTGCTTTTCCTGCATGGGGGGCCCAGCCGCCGTGCTCCAATGCGGCTAGTGCCGCCGCCGATGCCCTCTCCATCTTCACGGCCCGGAGGCCGCAGTCCCCGGGTTTTCCTGGTGGCTGGAGCCACCCTTGGTCCTTCCTGCAGCAGCAGGAGCCGCTGCTGACGTCGAGGCCTTCTCCACGGCCTAGCTCCTGCTTCAGCTCTGTTCCTCCTGCGACACAGCAGCAGCATGGCCACTGTCCATGGTCCTGCCCACTTCCCCTAAAGGGCAAGGCTGCGTCTTTCTTGAAGATTTAAAGGGCCAGCCTCCTGGCCCCGCCTGGACTCCACCTTGGGCGCTTCTTGATCTTCAGCCCTATAAAAGGGCTCTGCAGTCAAACTGGCCTTCCCTTCGCAAGGAGTTAGTCTCCTTGGAGTTACTTCTCCCAAAGACTTCTCATCTTCGCTCCTGCTTGCATTTTCCTGTTCTTCGTGGGATCCCTCATTGTTGTTCTATGTTCCTGGACTCTTCTGGATGTCCTACGTCTTGTTCCTGATGTTCCATGATCCGTTCCTGATGTTCCTACTTTGATGTCCTGAACCCTTGGTTCCTCGTAGTCACCTCTCCTGGCATGCCATGTCGTGTTTCGTCACCTCATGGCATAAGCCTGTCTTCTCGTCTGTAGCTCAAGTCTCCAGAGGGTCACCCTTGCCCAAAGCCAACACTTGTCTTGGTCCTATTTCTCATGTTTGAAGACAAGTCTCGCCTTGGTCCTCCGTACCGACTTCCGGCCCTCAGATGTTCTTGAGGCTGCTCCGTCCATGCCTAAGACTCTGACTGAACCTGTTCCATTTCAGTGTGGTCCATGACCAGCCATGGGCGGCTATTTAGGGCACGCCTTGGTACAGGCTTCTACTGAATCTTCGCCATGTTCCATCTTCATCTTCCATATATTCGTCTGGAGACTGCCTCACACTCAAGCGTGGTCCGTGACCAGTCCCGTGGGTCCGCCCTGTGGTGGGCTGTGTAGGACGCACGTGTTGCAGCCTCAACCTCAAAGTACTTGATCATGAGTCTTCACGTCCCAAGCTTCTTGTCTGTGTCTTCATGTCTCCAAATTCCTCGTCTGAGCCTTTGTCTGTCCTCGCCTCCTGTCCGGCCAGCCGCCTTTGCCATTCCCAGTGGCAGGTCTGAAAGGGTTTGGTGTAGTCGGAGGACCACTCAGAGACCTACATTGCATGGTTGGCCTCATTTAGGTTGTGCAGGTTGGCAGGGGCTTGGCTTCCTGGTCTCAGCCCAGGCTCGGACATGTCTCACCAGCCTTGGTTCTGCCTTGGAGTCCTCTGGGGTCGTGCTGAGGTCCAAGGGCACACAATCCCCTTGGAAACGGGACCATTCGTTTAGCGCTCCCTAACAGATTGCGAAGGCCATGTGCCCGGTAGGGACTGTCCTTGTCCCGGGTTTCCATTCCTGGACTGTTATCTGGTCCCAAAACATTTTTTGGGGGGACTTCTTTTTTGTTTTCTTATGACCTGCTGGAGGCGCCAGAATCCTTGGAGAAATTTTCTTCACTAGCCGTCTGGGTTTCACAACCTGCAGGAGGCGCCTGCACCCAATCCTGACTCCATCAAGATCTATCATTGTTTATGCAAGTTGCTTCCGCCCTTGGATTCCCTCTCTGGGTTTCTGGGACGCCTTCTGTGATGGTTACTAATGAGTTTGCTATAAGCATTCATCAGAGCTTACTTCAGTGATATTCTGAAGTTCTGGTGCTCTTTGATGTTCCAATGCTCTCTGATGTTTCATTTGTTCCTTGTTTGTCTCTTGTTCCTTGTGCTCCTTGTCTGTTCCTTGTCTTGTGCCTTGCTTGCTTGTTTGCTTGTTGTAGCATTTTTGGATTTTTTGCCTGTTGCAGTATTTTTTGCTCTTTTGTTCGTTCCAGTATTTTTTTCCTTTTTCCTGTTGTAGTATTTTTTTGGCTGTTGCAGTATTTTTTGCCTGTTGCAGTATTTTTTGCCTTTATGTTCTCTTGTTGCCTTGTTGTTTTGTCTTCTTGTGTCTTGCTTGGCTTGTTGTTTTGTCTTCTTGAGTCTTGCTTGTTCTTCTCCTCACCACGGCAGGAGCCACGGACTCTAGCGTGCTTTTCCTGCATGGTGGGCTCGGCTGCGTGCTCCAACGTGGCTGGAGCCACTGCTGCCGCCCTCTCCATCTTCGCGGCCCAGAGGCTGCAGTCCCCGGGCTTTCCTGATGGCTGGAACTGCCCTCGGTCCTTCCTGCAGCGGCAGGAGCCACTGCTGACGTCGGGTCCTGCTCCACGGCCCAGCTCCTGCTTCAGCTCTGTTCTTCCAGCGACGCAGCAGCAGCATGGCCACTGTCCATGGTCCTGCCCACTTCCCCTAAGGGGCAGGGCCGCGTCTTTCTTGAAGATTTAAAGGGCCAGCCTCCTGGCCCCACCTGGACTCCGCCTTGGGAGTTTCTTGATCTTCAGCCCTATAAAATGGCTCTGCAGTCAGTCTGGCCTTGCCTTCGCAAGGAGTTAGTCTCCTTGGGGTTACTTCTCCTAAGGACTTCTCATCTTCACCCCTGCTGGCATTTTCCTGTTCTTTGTGGGATCCCTCGTTGTTGTTCTATGTTTCTGATCTCTTCTGGATGTCCTTTGTCTTGTTCCTGATGTTCCATGAGCCGTTCCTGATGTTCTGTGATGTTCCTACTTTGATGTCCTGAACCCTTGGTTCCTCGTAGTCACCTCTCCTGGTGTGCCATGTCGTGTTTCATCACCTCGTGGCATGAGCCTGTCTTCTCGTCTGTAGCTCAAGTCTCCGGAAGGTCACCCTTGCTTGAAGCCAAGTCTCGTCTTGGTCCGGGGTCTCATGTTTGAAGCCAAGTCTCGCCTTGGTCCTCCGTCCCAACTTCCGGCCCTCAGATGTTCTTGAGGCTGCTCCATTCATGCCTAGGACTCTGACTGAACCTGTTCCATTTTAGAGTGGTCCGGGACCAACCATGGGCGGCTGAGTAGGGCGCGCCTTGATACAGACTTCTATCGAATCTTCGCCATGTTCCAGCTTCATCTTCCATGTATTTGTCTGGAGTCTGCCTCGCACTCAAGCGTGGTCCGTAACCAGTGCCGTGGGTCAGCCCTGTGGTGGACTGTATAGGGCGTGCTGCGTCGCAGCCTCAACCCAATATTTGACTTTGTTCCTGAACCTTGATCCTGAGTCTTCACGTCCCAAGCTTCTTTTCTGTGTCTTCACGTCTCCCAAGTTCCTCATCTGAGCTTTCGTCTGTCTTCACCTCCTGTCCGGCCAGCCACCTTTGCCGTTCCCAGCAGCAGGTACGAAAGGGCTTGGAGTAGTCAGAGACCAACCTTGCGTTGTTGGCCTCATTCAGGCTGTGCAGGGGCTTGGCTTCCTGGTCTCAGCCCAGGCTCGGACATGTCTCACCAGGTTCTCACTTGGTTCTGCCTTGGAGTCCTCTGGGGTCATGCCGAGGTCCAAGGGCACACATTCCCCTTGGAAACGGGACTGCTCTCCTAGCGCTCCCTAACAGAACAGCCCTTACCTTTTTAGCCTTTCCTCAAAGGGAAGCTGTTCCATCCCTTTATCATTTTGGTCGCCCTTCTCTGTACCTTCTCCAGTGCATCTATATCTTTTTTTGAGATGCAGCAACCAGAATTGAACACAGTACTCAAGGTGCAATCTCACCATGGAGTGATGCAGCGGCATTATTTCATTCTCTGTTTTATTCACCATTCCCTTCCTAATAATTCCTAACATTCTGTTTGCTTTTTTGACCACTGCAGCACACTGAGCCGACGATTTTAATGTATTGCGCACTGTGATGCCTAGATCTTTTTCCTGGATGATACATGAAACCTAACATCTTGTAACTACAGCATGGGTTATTTTTTCCTATATGCATCATCTTGCCCTTGTCCATATTAAATTTCATCTTCCATTTGGATGCCCAATCTTCCAGTCTTGCAAGGTCCTTCTTTAATTTATTACTATCTGCTTGTGATTTTTTTAAAATTCTTATTTATCAATTTATTACATTACAAAAACCAACATTTTTGCAATAAGAAATAGATGGATTAATGAAAATAAAGTAAAAAGAGGAAAAACTACCTTTAATTGAGGTTTTTGTCTATAAACACATATCTTTTCCATATAACCATAAATCAATAATGACTGGCTCCCAGAAAATTTAGGGAGAGATTTACAGGATAAACATCGACATCAAATCTAAGCAGGAAAATGCTTAACACGCAACAGCAAAACTTTTATATATTTGTGGGGATAGATATATTTGTGGGGATAGATATGACTGATTTCCTCAAATCTATGAACATCTTTAATTGCTCTGGGGTAAAAAATATAAAGATTTCACACCCCTCCTTTAGGACGCATTTGCACGGAAACTTTAACATGAAGGAAAAACCGAAACCAATTACTTCTTGACGTAGGGCTAAAAAGCCCCTACGTCTAGATTGTGTAGATGTGGCCATTTTGGGGTAAATCATAATATTAGCATTCATAAAAGTTATAGGGGAACTTCTAAAATATTTTCTCATCACTAATTGTAAATCCGTCAAGGCAATAATCTGCTTGTGATTTAAAATACTCTGAATAATTTTGTGCCATCTGCAAGTTTGATCACCTCACTCATCAGTCCCTTTCCAGATTATTTATAAATATATTAAAAAGCACCTGTCCAAGTACAGATCTCTGAGGCACTCCACTGTTTACCTCTCTCCACTGAGAAAACTGACCATTTAATCCTACTGTCTGTACCGTGGGTGGGGAAAAATCATAGGGATGGTCTTTGAAATGGAAAACCCTCTTCCTATAGCTGGGAAAAGGCAAAATGATTGGTAAGGGAGTGAAGCAACCCTTATACTTCCACCACTTCTTATTTCAGAAAACAGCCTCCCCCCCCCCCTTCTTTTTTTCCTCGTAAAGTGATTCTTTGTATTTCCGTTAATTTTTCAGTGAGAGGGGGGCTGTGAAGCTGTGCAGCATATGGCCTTCCTCGTGTGCAGTATTTAGAGTTTATTAATTTTAGCAGGAGAACGTTCCAGTCTGATCGAGGTCTGGATTTAAAGTGCAGGGTGCTTTTGCTTTATAATCTAAATGCACATTAGAAAATGGCAAAGAAAACTTCATTTTAAAAAGGACATTGAAAGGTTAAAGGGGACATTTCCATTAATTACTTCAAAGAGAGCACCGTGGCTTTCTTTTTCGTTCACCCATCAAAGCGAGATGAATATATTTGTAAGAGAACAAAGGCAGTGCCCTGTAGTTCCGTGTGACAAAAAAAAGGTAAGACCTTTGGAGTCCACCCTCTGACACAGGTTCACCAAAGCCATAGCACTTCCATAATAATAGCAGTGAAAAGCTCCTGTGAGATGTGCTGACTCACATGCTTCGTTCAGGTAAGGAGGTGGTGGTGATTGTTCCTGGAAGCCCCTTGCTTTGTTCACAGTGGGGGGTGGGAGGACAGGACCCAAAGACCATTTTATGACTTTTTGTATTTTTCAGGGGGAGGGGGCATTGGAGTGGAGGAGGTTCGCCACCCTACTCATCCTCTTTACTTTGGGTCTGTTAGCACAAGAAAAATTTAACCGCCCAACACGGCAGTGTTACCATGGCCACGGTCTCTTTAAAACAGCTGTATTAATGCTGCCATGTTGTGCATCTCCTTACCTTAATACATCGGGACATAAGTTCAACTTTAACACCTACATTAAAATCGGCAAACAATGCATGGTATCCATCAATTTTGAAATGGGTCACACAGAACTTTATGTAACTTGGCAAATGATTGGTAGAAGTCTCCATTGACGAAACCATTGTCTAGGAATATGCATTATCAATGGCAGGATTCGTTTACGCACCACTGATTCTGGGTAAATCCCACTGCAAGCAAGCCAAATTGACTTCATTATTATAAAGGGGAGAATAATTTTGAAATAACCTGTGAAGTACCCACAGACTTTACCTCATATATTTAAAGCAAACTTGTATGCATAAGTCCATTTAAAGAACTTGTGGATTGTTCCAATATATGTGTACACATATGCATAGGAAGTTAAACCTGTTCCAGAGCAGGTTTAACTTTCTGCTTGCTTTCCCTGTTCCAACTCTGCCCCCTGGAAAACCTATTGTGAGTGTGGGGTGCACGTGTAATTGAGTTACATGTTCAGTTTTCTCCACATAACAAAAGCCAATTTACATGCATAAAGCAGGGATTATCTACATAAATATGTTTGAAAATTGCCCCCCAAACGGCTAATGGCACATGATCCCATGCTATGCTTCAGCACCACTCATATTTGGCACTTTTTATGCTTTTTAGAATTATCTAAAAAGGATCAAAGCCTGTTTGTCCATAATCACAATAACTCTCCAAAAAAGGAATGAAAATTCACCAAATTTGGCATGTGAATATCTCAGAAAAGCTATAAAACCAGAAACATTGGATCCATATTTTCAGAGAGCTGAGCCTTCAAAGAAATTCCCATTGCTTTCTATGGTAAAAATAATTCTCCATTGCGTTCCATGAGAAATTGTTAGACAGTGTAAGAAACATGATGTCAAGATTGTGAGCTGTTGGGCTGTAGCATGGTTGATGTAGCTTAGTAGGCGGACCTACTAGGTCCTCTTTGACAGCTGGTGGACACACTCTTATTGGTACTGGAGCTGGGGCTTTACCTTTACCAGTCCTGTTCTTTTGGGCTCCAGGGGCTGGCAGGTCTTAGGCAAGTATTCCTCAAGTTGCAGTCAAGAGAGTGCAGGACAAGGGTCGAGGCAGGTAGTGAGCAGACAACATCCAGGTCCAGGCCAAGAGTCAGGGCAGGCAGCGAGCAGATGAGCTCAGAATCCAAGGCAGAGGTCAGAACTTGAGAATCAGACCAAGACATAGAAGACAGACAAAGACACAACACTGATGGACAGGATATGGTAAGGCCGACAAGGCAAGGCCGACAGGGCAAAGCAGTGGAGGCAGGGCAAGGGCATGGATAAGGCAAGGCAAGACAGCAGGATAATGAGGCAGGTACTGGGAAACTCAGTTCTGGACACTGTATCTCCGAAGGGACAGAGACAGGGTGGAGGTGGTCCAGAGAAGGGTGACCAAAGAGGTGGATGGTCTTCATCATATGACTTATGAGGAGAGACTAAAGAATCTAAATATGTATACCCTGGAGGAAAGGAGGAGCAGGGGTGATATGATACAGACATTCAGATACTTGAAAGGTTTTAATGATCCATTGGATCATTGGAAAAAAAATCAGCAGAAGCAGGGGTCACAATTTAAAACTCCAGGGAGGAAGACTTAGAACCAATGTCAGGAAGTATTTCTTCATGGAGAGGGTGGTGGATGCCTGGAACGCCCTTCCGGAGGAAGTGGTGAAGACCAAAACTGTGAAGGATTTCAAAGTTGCGTGGGATAAACATTGTGGATCCATAAAGCCTGGAGGATGGGAATGAAGAGAAGAGGTATGGGGGTGCCTTGTAGGAATAAACACTGAGGATCCATAAAGCTAAAGCCTGGAGGATGGGAATGAATAGAAGAGGTATGGGGGTGGCTTGCGGGAATGATGGCTACTACCTGGTGATTAATACCCTTATTCAATAAGCATTCACGAGGTTAATGAGACTCCAACATTGCTCTATGCTTCAATGGCAAGAGGAAATGTGGAAAAGAGGATTTGCATTCAGGCAACAACCAACACTATTCTATGCTTCTACAACCAACATTGCTCTATGCTTCAACAACCAACATTGCTCTATGCTTCAATGGCAAGAAGAAATGTGGAAAAGAGCATTTCATTCAGGCTACAACCAACTAGGTAGCACAGTCTGGGTAAACAAATAAGTGTGGGAGTAGCTTGCTTGTTGAGGTGGTTACTACCCCAAACCAATTAAGCCTGATACTTCACTTTCAATGCATATCCAGTGTAAATCCCTGCTTCAACGGCAGGGGGGAATGAAGACAAGAGGATTTACATTCAGACAACAACCAACAAGGACTGAATTGCACAGTTTGAGTAAATAAATAAGCATGGGAATAGCTTGCTTGTTGTGGCGGTTACTACCCCGAACCAATTTACGCCTGTTACTTAAAGAAAAAAAAACAGCAACCCGCTCATCCTGAGCAATTACAGACCAGTATCAAATTTACTCCTTATTGCAAAATTAATAGAAAAAACTATATAAAATCAATTAGCGGAACACTTAGAGAGCAACAATATCCTGTACCCATCACAACATGGCTTTCGCAAACACTACAGCACAGAGAGACTACTGCTTGCGCTAACAGACAACATCATGAGAGGCTTCGACAGCAGTAAACACTACATTTTAGTGATGCTAGACCTGTCAGCAGCATTTGATACAGTAAACCATGAAATTCTATTAGATAGATTAGAAGAAATAGGATTAAGTAACAAAACAATCAAATGGTTCAGATCATACCTAAATAACATATATTTCCAAGTACAGATCAAAGACGTAATGTCATAAAAAATAAACTTTCAAACAGGAGTTCCACAGGGATCAGCCCTATCTGCCACACTATTCAATATATACCTGTTGCCGTTATGTCACCTGCTATTGGTCTAGGCATCTCACATTACATATACACTGATGATATTCAATTAATAATACCCATTGATGACACAATTGAAAAAACATTAAACATAGCTAACATGTATCTAGATACCATCAAACAACTGTTAAATCAAATGGAATTAGTTATTAATATAGAGAAAACAGAATTCTACATTTAGAACAAAAAAATATAGAGATCATTCAAAACACAATCACGATCAAAAACAACCAAAAAATAGAATTAGCAGAGAAAGTGTGAAACCTCGGAGTGATAGTTGACACTGAAGTAAGCATGAAACAACACATATCTTTAAAAGTAAATGAAGGTTATGCCAAACTTATGATTCTTAGAAGACTAAAACCATTACTAACAACCACCAACTTTCGATCAGTGCTACAAGCTTTAATCTTTGCAAGCACTGATTATTGTAATGCCCTACTTCTAGGTTTACCATACACCATGATAAGACCACTCCAGATATACAAAACACTGCTGCAAGAATTCTGACTGGTAAAAGTAAAAGAAACCACATCACCAAAACCCTCGTCGAACTACACTGGTTACCTATTGAGCAAAGAATACAGTACAAACACTATGCACCATATATAAATTAATACATAACAAAAAAGCAGAATGGCTGAACACAGCCCTTCGTGTACACGTCCCTCACAGAAACCTAAGATCAGCTAACAAAGCACTTCTAACCATTCCTTCAGTCAAAACAGCAAGACTAACCCAAGAGAAAGGGCGCTTTCCTTAGCAGGTCCCATACTATGGAATACCATGCATTTAGAGATCAGATTACAAAGAGACATCAAAACCTTCAGAAAAAGTTTAAAAACATGGCTCTTTAAACAAGCATATCACAAAGAGAATGGACAATAGAACCCAGGGTAGTGTAGGATGCGAACAGTAGAACACCCACACACATTTATTTATTTATTTATTTATTTTTGGTTTTTATATACCGATCTTCCTACATTAGATGCAAATCAAACCGGTTTACATAGAACAAGAAGAAACTTGCTAAAAGGCATTACATAAAACAATGAAAAATTATGCAACATTAAATAACATTGTCAAGAGAGTCAACTAATTATACAAAATTGAATTAAATGGTAATCAAAGTGAACATTTGATGTCCTTGTGTTGAACTTAAATAGGTTGAGAGTAACTGAAGGATTCTTCCAGGGAACCTGAAAAAAAGAAGGAGACTAAAAACAAAGCAAACCAAAAAAGTGAGAAATAAGCACCCTAATCATTATGTGTGTATTTTATTTTATTTGTGTTCACCACCAAAGGATGATACAATTATTAATCTATTTTTGGTATTTAATACTGTTACAGATGGAAATGGACATGATTTATCACACACACCAAATAATATTGATTATATAACTATTTTACCATAACTTGATGGCACCTGTGTAGTTGATATAACTTAATACAATTAGCAACATTATTTTATGTGCCTTATTGTAAACCGTTGTGACGGTATCTATCTTAACGACGGTATAGAAAAGATTTTAAATTAAATTAAACTTAGAAAGCATATCCAGCGCAGCTCACCTCTTCAACAGCAGGGGGATGAAGAAAAGAGAATTTATATTCAGACAACAATAAAGGAACTGAATTGCACCGTCTGAGTAAACAAATAAGCGTGGGAGTAGCTTGCTTATTGCGGCGGTTACTACCCCTAACAAATTAAGCCTAATACTTTACTTTGAATGCATATCCAGCGCAGCTCACTGTTTCAACGACAGGAGGAATGAAGAAATAGGATTTACAACCAGCCAATATCTAACAAGGCATTTATCTGAGCAGTATGAGAATACAAACATTGCGGTAACTTGCTCGATATGACGGTTGCTACCCTCAAACATTAAGCCTTATAATTCACTTTGATACAGCTCCAACACTGCTCTCTGCATCAATGGTGGGGGTGGAAGGAAATTAGAATCAAAAAGCTACCAATAAGGGCCCTGAACTCAGCAGTCGGAGTAAGAGATAAGTATGAGAAAATAAGTGTGAAAGCTTGCTGGGCAGACTGGATGGGCCTATTGGTCTTCTGTCGTCATTTCTATGTTTCTATGTTTAAGACAAGGCACAGGAACAGCGATACAAGGCACAGGGAGTAGCAACATGTACTGCAAGGCAGGAGGAGTGATGCTGAGGTGAGGAGTAAGGCCTGGACTATCATTCTGTGTATTGAAGTTATGAAAACAGTAAATTCATGTAAGACTGGCCCTCAACACTTACGTGTTTCGCACATAGTGCTTCATTGGGAGGGACAATACACGTGTGCTTAGTTAAATTATTTTCACAGCAAATCAACACATCTAGAATGACACAGTGTGTCATCTAGAATGCTTTCAAAATTTGTATTCAACTAAGGACACGTGTATTGTTCCTCCCGACGAAAAACTACTTGTGAAACATGTAAGTGTTGATTGCCAGCCTTACATGAATTTACTGTTTTCAAAACTTCATTACACAGAATGATCTACATTATGGAATAAATACAATTGATATACTGGATTTTTCATCTGATACATTTTTGACGTTCTTCTCCATTTGGAAGTTCAATGTGCCATCTCTCCCCTTGAACTATATATTGACATTCTGAGAGTGCAGTTTTCCACTTTCAATCCTGCAATGTCAGTCCTCTTCAGAATGCAAATAAAAAGCTGAATAGTATAGAGGTGGTCCAGCATAAATCTAATGAAGAAAATATTTCAAACATGAAAACGAAGGGTGCTTGATAGAAATCTCTTAGATAGGATCCATGAAGAAATTGTAGATAATAAATCTGTGAATCTATGGTCCCATAATCTCTTGCTTAGGGTCCATTCTTTTATCCTTGGATAAGAATGTGAAGCCTCACTATGTAAAACAGTAACCACAGGATCCTTTTCTCTCAGGTTGGGTTTACCTTCACAATACATGGGATCCACTGTTAAGAATATAAGAACATAAGAAATTGCCATGCTGGGTCAGACCAAGAGTCCATCAAACCCAGTATCCTGTTTCCAACAGAGGCCAAACCAGGCCACAAGAACCTGGCAATTATCCAAACACTAAGAAGATCCCTTTCCCTCCCTACACAAGCATCTCCCACCACCCTTTCCCTCCCTATCACTACCTCCCACCACCCTTTCCCTCCCTATCACTACCTTCCTCCCACACATCCCTTCCTCTCCCCTCCCCCCTCTACACTCCCTGCTCTCCTTACCATAATTTATCCTCATCAACAAGCCATTTATGTACATATGTTATATACTATAGTCTAATGTTCCATGTACTCCTGTTAGTTCTGTTACAACTTGTTATATTTATTACCATGTTATAATGTAAAATATTCTTGTTATATTTATTACCATGTTATAATGTAAAATATTCTTATATCTATTTAATACCATGTTATAATGTAAAATAGGGCTGTTACCACCCTATTCCTTTAGTTATCTGGAAACCGATGTGATATCTCGATCGAATGTCGGTATACAAAATAAATAAATAAATAAATAAATCCCATGCTACTGATGCAATTAATAGCAGTGGCTATTCCCTAAGTAAACTTGATTAATAGCAGTTAATGGACTTCTCCTCCAAGAACGTATCCAAACCTTTTTTGAACCCAGCTATACTAACTGCACTAACCACATCCTCTGGCAACAAATTCCATAGCTTTATTGTGCATTGAGTGAAAAAGAATTTTCTCCGTTTGATCTTGAACTCTCCAGTTTTCTCTTCTCCATCTCCCATCTGCCCTGAGGGCACATCCTTTGCTGTTTGCTGTGGCTAAGCATCCTGAGTGGTAGCTCCCAGTTTTGATAACAGAAAACCTTTTTTCTTGCTCCTCTGTCTGGGTAGGAAGGATGGATAAAAATTCCCTCCCAACAAAAATTACTCATAATAACTAACAGCAAAAAATCATTACAGATGCATTACTAACCACTGGATGTGAGCTGGAAATTAATCTACTTTTTAAGACTCTTTAGCCAGGGCTGTAGTTGTTTACTTTACAAACTTAATATAATTTAAAAAAACCCCAGCTCTTATTCTTTCAAAATCCAAATTATTACTATTTATTTGTATATTTATTTAATATACCACACTTCCCTTTTTTAAAAAAAAAAAATCAGAGTGATTTACAATATTAATAACATATATGGTTTACAAAACAGGAAACTTACTAAAAAGAAACATAAAAGCTAGCAAGTTAATAGGGCAATGCACAACATATATAATAAAATAAAATGTACAAAACAATTAAAAACATATCAGTACAATATAAAATCATTTAAGAAAAACAATATAATACAAAGTAACATAAAATCAAATTAAATGGCTTCATAATTATTTAATGATCACTATATGCTTGTTTACATAACCACACTTTTAGAATTTTCAGGAACTTCTTAGTTTTTCTCAATTTGAATAGATAAGAGATGAGTGTCACAGATAAGAAGTTTCATAAGTAAAAGCAAATCTTCAGGTATATTCTAACCATTTCTGAGTTGGCGATGGAACAATTAACAAATCAGATAATTAAAGCATCCATTCCCATATCAACTTTTGTTCAAATTTCATTTAACAAAGCAATTGATGTTTTTTCTGTGCTAAAGCCATCCCTAAACCCAGATTGTTGAGGTTGGGTATCATCCAGTTGATAGTAAACAACTTTCTCCAATAATTTAGAAAGAAACAATAAAGTTGGAGATGGGCTTTTAATTACTAGGGATGATCAAATCAAGCCTTTTCCCCTTGACTACAAGTTAGATAATGTTGCATTCATGGACCCTTGGGCCAAGGCAGGATTGGCGCCACCTGCATTGGAGGAGCCCTGCAGGTTCTCACCATTGGCAGGTGGACCCAGATGAGGCAGAGACCGATGGGAACTTTGCCTTTAACAGCCCTCATTCCCCGTGAGCCTTTGGGTGCTAGGGTTGGTAGGACATAGGTGGAGTTTCTGCTGATGGCAGAAGGGGTGGTCCTAGGTTTGCTTGGATCATAGTTAGGCAGAGGTCAGGCATATCTGTGATCAGGCAGTGGTCAGAGGCAGAGAGCAGTCAGGCAAATCCGTGATCAGGCAGAGGTTAAAACCAGGTTATCCGTTCAAGAGGAGAGGAGGGACAGATAGGCAGATAAGGTAGGTGAGGAGAAGAACAGGCAGGCAATGAGGAAGGAACTGAAGAAATGAAGACATGGACGCTGGTAGCAACACATTCTGCTGAGGAGTAGGTGGACCCATTACTGAGGCACTGAAGGCAGGATTGAGTGAACCCTTTATAGGACTTTGACAGTTACATCATTGTTCGGTGCCACAGGGCTTTTCCCGCCCTTGGCCTTTTAATTAGGCAGAGGTCCAGCACACGTGTGCCTAAGGAGAGGTATGTCAGCTGAGGCTGGCAGCGTCTAGCTGCATGGAGAGTCTGCAGTGTCTTGCCATGTTGGAGTGCGGCAGCTGCCACTGTTTGAGGCACGGGAGGTGCATCAGGAGTTGGCAGGGAGCCCCGGCCGAGGAGATGAGTGCAGTGGTCTGTGGTAGCAGCCCGCAAACCTCCAAATGTAACAGACAAAAGTTTACTTTAAAGCTGAGGGTACTGAGCCTTGCTCTAAATTAATGATAATTATTGAAGTCAAATAGGAATGAAGGCCCAATTCAAATGCTTTTATTTAGGAGGCAAAGAATCTAATGAAGACTGAGAAAAAATGTTTGCAGTCACATCATTTGTAATAGAAGGTATTTGAGAGCTACTATCACTAGAAAACTCAGCAATTGTTTTTTTAAAGCTGATGCAGATGATTTTCAACTTGTTTCAATCTATTTACATAATAATCGTTCTTTGCTTGTTTAATCTGAAGCTTATATTTGTTAATAGTAGTTTTACAGGCTCATAAATTATCAACTGTTGTGTCTTTTCTCCATTTCCTTTCAAATTGGCAACTGTTATTTTGGAAGTAAAAAACCTGGGAAGGTTTATTATTTTATGATTATATATTATTTATTTGCTTAATTAATCACAATATTTTACAAAAGTAAATCAAAGTGATGAACATAATAAAAATTGAAATTACAAATTAAAAATACAGTCACAAAGATAATTCATCATTTCTGAGATTAATAGCATAGGGAGGAGCAATCTTTTTTTAGGGTTTCTTGTGTAGTCAAATTCTATGTATCAATTTGAGATTCTAAAAACAAGTTAGTGAACTTAGACAGAAAATATTCTGATTGTGAAATGAAATCTTCAAAGATGATTTTCTGAATTTTCCTCCTCATCATTATATACTTAATAGAATTAAAAGGGGCAGTGTAAAATCAAGTGTGCCAGAAACCAGAGGATAGTCTGCCTAGAAGAAAGGAGGTAAATTTAGAGAACACAATTAATTTATGGGTTCCGGTAACTGCCCATATTTTTCCTTTTTGTTCTTTGTTTTATTCCTTTGTGTTGTAGTATTGAATCTTTAATTTGAGGACTTTAAGAAAAATGATTGAATTTATGTTTTTCCTTTAGTTTTCTTTTATTAATATTTTCTTCTATCAATTCTGTATTTCCCTTCAAAATGTTTGCCTTGATTGCTGTAACTTTTAAATATATAAATAAAGAGCTAAAGAAAAATCCTGGTCACTCCATTATTAGGATCCCCAGTCTGAAAATTAAAATCAACCAGAACAAGTAGTTTAAGATGAACTACAGAAGATTCAGTAACTAGTGTGACAATTTTTCTCATAGAGCAGATTCAGAACCTGGGGGATGATACATTTACAAGCAAGTCAGATTTAGTTTTGCAAATCTGACCAGCAAAACATCAGTTAATGAACAGGAGGAATCTTCCAGTTCATAATCAATAAGTATTTGACAATAAGTTATGGCAGTACCTCCACCCTGCTTAAAATTCCTGCATTTGCTGATGTTGCACAATGAGATCAAAGGTAAGTGCAGATTTAGTTTCAACTGAGCATATGTTTAATAATCCCAGTCTCAATAAATCAACGGCTTCTTTTTTTTTAAGCTATTTATTTTAATTTTTCAACAGCCACAATTACAACCGACACAAACATGCGAGGGATACAACTGTACTTTCTCTTGATTTAATTTTACAATTGAACATTGTGATGGCCACGAGTTGGACTTGAATATCACTTACATGGAGGTTTATGAAAATTTAACTTTGAAGGCCTTCAGTTCCAGGAAGGGGGGATACAAGAAAATAGAGGGAGTTGAATAAAACAAAGTGAATGCAAACAAGAGTAAAAACATTCCTTTTGCAAGGAGGGATGTAAAGCAACTGTAGGATCACCATAGTTATTTTCCCCATGTTCCTAGGTCAAATAAGTATAAACAATCCAAGACAAGAAAACCAAGACCATTCAAACATACATTCTGCCACTCAAATGTAAAATAATGAGTTCTCAGGAAATGCTCAAAGGAGCAGGTTCTTTGGTGAAGCCCAACAGTGGGAAAGTCTGCCTCTCGAGTCCATCCTTTTAAATATAGCAAGGCAGAGTGACATCATGCACAGGTGTCCCCAGTGTGGGCCGAATCAGCGGCAGATCAGGAGGTAGGCTGGTGCATTCGGAGTCAGTTTCTATGAGTCTGCCTTTTGAATGTAGCAAGGCAAAGAGAGTGACATCATCTACAGGAGCCCCCAGCAGCTTGCACATTCTGAATCAGCAGCAGTTGAAATAAGATGCAAATCCACACACTCTGAGGGTCACATGCAGGAATAAACCAGAACAGCAACCTCTAGTGGGGGGTACATATCTCTTCTCTTCGCTGCCTTTACCTAGCTACTAGGCCATACTACTTAGTAGGGATCCCTATAGGACCCTAAACTAGGACCAGAGAACATTCCATGAAACTAACTAGTAGCAAATTTAAATCAAATTTTAAAAGCATTTTTTTTTTTTAGACAATGATCTACTAAGCTATGGAATTTGTTGTCAGATTATGTGATCAAGGCTAGTAGAATAATTAAGTTTAAAAAAGGTTTGGAAAGGTTTCTGGAGGACAGGTCATAAACAGTTACTAGTAAGATAGAACTGAGTGTCTTTACGTCATACTTCTAGGAGTGAACCATAGAGAAGGAGTTCTTCCAGATGGGCCACTGTCACATCACTGAGACAGAAAGCTAGGCTCAATAAACCATTGGTCTGTCTCAGCACCACTTAAGTGCTTTGACTCACAAAGCACGCACAAGAGCTTTCAGTCACATATGGCCTGGCTTATTACAGCATAGTGTGTACTGTGTACTGCAAAGCCCAAGACTGTATCATTACACTGTGAACAGAAGAACAAAGAGAAAAAGAGCAATGTTTAAAACAGTGCCAAAGCGTGGGTTGTGCTGAAGCATATCTTGGGAACATGTGCCATTAGCCATTTTATCATAATAATGCAGAGAATCTGGCTAGCTAACAGTGGGAATTACCCAGTGTTAATAGTACGAGAATTGATGATGCATTTTCCTTAGAACAATGGTTTGGTCAATGTAGATTTCTACCAGTTATTTGCCAAATGAAGGGTTACACGAATCGTGGATCATTTCAGTTGAAAAAAGAAACTTAAGGACAGATGACATAGCTATACTAACTCCTAAAAGGGAAATTTAAATGTAGCTGTTGCTAGAATTAAAAAAAATGAGTGTGATTGACAGCATCTAGTCATGCACATATATAAACAGGGAGGTCAATATTCAAAGCGTGTTCAGCACTATCTAGCTGGATTGGCGGGACTAATACAGTTAACTAGTGGCCACTGAATATGTGTGTATGTTCAGCAGCCACCACTTAGCCATATAAGTCCCTTATACAGCTAAAAAGGTAGCTGCATAAAAAAGTAGGTGTATAGTGGGGCAGATCGATGTGGAGCAAGTTAGCCATACAACTTATGCAGCTAACTGCTGATATTCGGACTTAGCCGTATAAGCTATAAATGCGACGGTTAAGCACTCAATTATAAGCATATATTCAGCGGCATAGCATAGCCATGCCGCTGAATATACATTGTAACTTAGCTGTATAGGTTCTAACCAGCTAAGGGGGTCATTTATCAAAGTGCTATATGATGTTTTTGAGAGAGATTAATAATGGTGACGTTCATTTAAAATTTACAGTTACTATAGATGCTCATTCAGTTTCATTTTTAGATATGAAGGTATATGTGTCTCAAAACAAAATTGTTACTACTGTATACAGGAAATCTACAGATAAAAGTACACTGCTGCATTCCCAGAGCTTTCATTTGAGACAATTGAAGAATAATATTCCTATTGGGCAATTTTTGCGGTATAGACGCTTATGTTCATCAGTTGATGAATTTAAAAGACAGGCAGCAATATTGAGTGATAAGTTTTTGGCTTGTGGTTATGCAAAGTCTGTGATCAAGAAAGCCTATAAACGGGCACTTTTTTCCAACAGAGATAATTTGCTGATTTTTGCCATCAAAAAACGTAAACATTTGTGGGATAATCTTAATCAGCGAGGCAAAAGTGGTGGTGAACGATTGACGTATGGCCAACAGAGATGTGGAGCTTGTTCAATTTGTAGTCATGTATTGACTATACAAAGGTTTCAGCATGCTAATTTGACACATCCGTATGTGCTGCCTGATTCATTTACCTGTAATACTGCAGGAGTAATATACGCAATTTTATGTTCATGTTCTTTAATTTATATTGGGCAAACGATTAGATCAGTCAGGACACGGATTATAGAACATAAAAGTCGAATCAGGATGTGTAAAGAAGAGGCTCCTCTGGTAAAACATTGGATGGAGGAAAAGCATGAGACAGAACAATTGAAATTTTTTGTAGTTAAACAAGTTTTTTCTGATTTTTTTTTCTGATCAAGTTTTTTCTGATTCACTGTATTTAAAGTTCAAGGTTCTTATTGAAAATATTGTTTTTTACGTTACGTTATGCTTTACACTCCTTGTTATTTGTAAACCGGGTTGATGTGATGCCTATCATGAAACTCGGTATAACAAAAACAATAAATAAAATAAATAAATAAAAGTTAATTTGGAATTTGGTGGTGATTTATCGTCTGTTTTGAGGCGAGTGGAACAGAAATTCATTTATGATTGGAAGACTAGTTCCCCTAATGGGCTGAATAGCTCGATTGAATGGACAGCATTTCTTTGATTTAATTTGGCCAATTTAGGTGATTTTGATGTGGCTTGGTGCCTCAGTGGTGGAGGTTCCAATTTGGATGATTAAGTAGAGTTGATAATGGTTTTAAGAGGTATCTGTGGTTGTATAAAAGGGAGGGGTGATACCTGTGGTGTATGTCATTACCTGTGGGATAGTTCGTCAGTTCTGGTTTTTGACGTAAGTACGTGGTTAGTATGGTGCTTGCTCAGTTAATGGCGTTGTGTTTCCCCAATGTTTTTAACTCTGTATTATTTTCTTGGTTGCAGTTTATGCGACCAGACATAATGATTTAAAACATGATTTTTTGAAATTATCTTCAAGATGTTTGATTGATATGTGAGAGGAAGAAAAGAAATGAAATTGGAGACCGATGGATTGAGTTAGTTTAAGAGTGCATTTATTCGGTGTATAAGGTAAGCGGTTAAATTAATTGATTTTCAGTGTGTAGAAGGGGCTTTAGATAGCTGTTTAATTTTGGTGTGTTTTGCTCTAAAGAGAATTTGGTGGTGAGTGGAGGTTCGGCGAAGGTTATCCCTGAAGAAGCCCGTGGTCTTCGGGTGAAACAAAGATCGCTTGTTGGAGGAGTCCAGTGGACTGTGCTGAATCGTTCTAGATGCTGGTTATTGGAAGTTATGATTGAAAAGGTTAGCCTTTAGGTGATAAAACATATTACCGATCCAGTGATCCGTAATCAGCTTTGGAGAGTATGTTTAAAAAGATTCATATTTGTTGAGTAGTACTGTAAGACTTGCACATGATATTGTTTACATTTTTGTGATATTCATTGCACTGTGTGTCCATATACATTTCTGATGAAACTTGTGTATATTAAATATTGTGATGTTTTTACTGTACTGATTGGATGGTGTGAATGTGATGAATGTTGAGCTAGATAGTATTTTCTGTCTAGATAGAATTTTTATTGTGTGGTCTCATTAATAAAAATATGTTTATTCAGATTTATGTTTGATGTGATGCAAATAACCCTTATGCATATTCATTAGGGTTATTCTGTAAACTTTACTAGCTATGGGGGACCAAGGACTAGATTGAGCACCCCTGCCTTAAAAGCCAGCAGGCGGAGTCAAGAGGAAAGCAGAAGTGACCATACTCAGTTTAGAGAGCTCACGCTATTGAGCATGCACTCGATAAGTAGCATGCAAGTGATATTGAGCTAGTGTAGTTTTGAATTTCCATGCACAAGAAACAGAAACAAAAGGTAGGAATAAATGTTCAGTTTTCCAAATAGAGAAGGGTCGTTAGTGGAGTGTCCCAGGGCTCTGCATTGGGACCTGTTCTATTTAGCATATTTATAAATGATCTGGAGAAAGGAAGAGCGAGTGAGTTGACCAAATTTGTATTTGACACAAAAATGTTAAAATAGCAACAAATTATAAGGAACTGGAGAAGGATCTTGTGAGACTCGAAAATATCTAAATGGCAGATACAATTTAATGTAAGCAATTGCAATATAATTCACATAGGAAAATATAATCCCAATTACAGGGACACATTTGTTAAGCTTGGGTTTGTGGACCCTTGGGCCGACGGGAGGATGGAATATCTTGGGGAAGACCCGAAGGTTCTCCCGTCGGGTGGCGAGGCGGGAACAGAAGACGTGACCGGTGGACCCTTGGCACTGGAGACTGCGGTGACAGTGGAAGCGGAGGAAGAGTCGAGAAGAGGAGCGTTGTCTTCACCGCTGGAAGTCTGCGGTTCCCCCAGGAGGAGCCCGTAGGAACCCAGACCGCTGGGACTTAGGTGGACCTTTGAGAGGTCAGGTGACGGTGCAAGGGCCGACTGGAGCTTCAGCCTGGAAGCCCGTGGTCCCCCCGGGAGGAGCCCGTAGGGACCCGGGCCGCTGGGACTTAGGCGGACCTTTGAGAGGTCAGGTGACGGTGCAAGGGCCGACTGGAGCTTCACCTTGGAAGCCCGTGGTCCCCCCGGGAGGAGCTCGTAGGGACTCAGGCCGCTGGGACTTAGGCGGGCCCTTGGAGTCGGTAGTCTTGAAGAAGTCCTAGGTCGAGTGCCAGAGGGTCGACGCTCACCAGTCCGAAGTCATACGCCGGAGAATCACCACTTGCCATTCCGAAGTCAGGAACCAGAGAATCACCGTAAGCCAATCCGAAGTCAGGAACCAGAAACACGAAGACGAAGCAGGAACCAGAAGCCAAGCTCGAGGAACTCACTGAAGCAAGCAGACTAGACAAAGCTCACAGGAGACGTTGCCAAGTCAAGGAATGGTCAGAGGAAATCTCCCTTTATACTTCCTCTGACTCTGGGGATAGGAATCAGCTGAATCCACTTAAAGGGACGAGGTCCCTTTAAATCAAATGAAGAGGCGCGGCCTCGCACCTAAGGATGGCGGCCTCGCGCCTAAGGATGGCGGCGGCCATCTTGGATCCGGGCCGCAGAGGAGAGCAGTGGCGGCCGCAAGGGAGGAGCAGGAGCGGCTCCGATCTCGGCGGTCAGCCCGGGGACTCACGCTGCCGCGCGGAGGTGCCAGGCCCGGTGTGGGGCGGTCGGCCCCACCGTGGTTGGAGGACGAGGTAGGGGACCGCGCCCATGGATGGCCACGGGCGCGGAACACAACAGTACCCCCCTCTTTAGGGTGCCTCCCCGGAGGCCTGGGTTTATCTGGATGATCTTGATAAAATTGCTCGAGCAATCCGCGGTCCAGAATGTTGGACTTCTTCCCATGCTTCCTTATGTCCAGGACCTCGCAGACTTGAAAGGTGAGGTCATCCTCGGAGGCAATAGGTTGGGGAGTCGGAGGTGCGCTGGAGGGCCAGGACAACACCAGTGGCTTCAAAAGCGATACGTGGAACGTGTTGTGTATTTTAAGAGAAGGTGGCAGGCGAAGCTGGCATGAGACTGCTCCAACCTGGCGAATGATAGAGAACGGTCCAATAAAACGCAGGGCCAGTCGCGTTGATGGCAGCTTCAAGCGGATGAACTTGGTACTCAGCCGTACCTTCTGACCTGGCTTGAACGGGGGGGTAAGGCCTTCTCTGCCGATCTGCATATTTCTTGGCGGCTTGGCTGGCTTGGACCAATGCACGTCACGTGGTGACCCACGAGTGGTGTAGCTCATCTGCCGACAGTTGAGCTACCGGGGACGTTACCTGAATGGGAACTGGCAGCGGTGGGCGTGGCTGCTTCCCATATACAACCTGAAAGGGCGAAGAGCCGGTCGCAGATGAAAGGTGTGAGTTGAGCGTGAACTCTGCCCAGGGTAGCAGGCTGGACCAATCATCTTGTTTATCGTTCACGTAGAGTCGAAGGAATTGTTTTAGCGTCTGGTTTGTCCTCTCCGCCAAACCATTAGTTTGAGGGTGGTATGCCGAGGTATAATCCAAGGTAACGTCGAACTTTTGGCAAAGGGCCCTCCAAAAGCGGGCGGTGAACTGAGGTCCCCTATTGGACAGGATACTTTTAGGCAGACCATGCAAGCAAAAGATATGCTGCACGAAGAGTTGGGCCAGCTGAAGGGCAGTTGGCAGCCCTGGGAGGGGCACGAAATGTGCCATCTTACTAAAACGGTCCACTACCACCCATATGACTGTATTGCCGCTGGACAGTGGTAGGTCGACCACGAAGTCGGTGGCCACATGAGTCCATGGCTCCGCGGGCGCTGGTAGTGGCTGGAGTAGACCTGGGGTTGCGCCATGGATCTTCTTGTGCCGAGCACATACCTGGCAGGACTCCACATAGGCCCGAACATCCCAGTTGACTTTAGGCCACCAATAGTATCGGCACAGGTTTTGTAAAGTCAGGGTTTGTCCAGGGTGGCCTGAGCAACGGGAGTCGTGGGCCCAAGCAAGGACGTGCTTGCGCAGGTGCTGTGGGACCAAGGTCTTCTCTGGAGGGATGGTCGTGGTGGCAGACAGGAGGACCCGAGATGGTTCAATGATGAAGCGCGGTTCCTCCGAACCTTCTGTAGATTCGAAGACGCGTGATAGGGCATCGGCCTTGACATTCTTCCCAGCGGGTCTATAGCGAAGGACGAAGTTGAACCTTGTGAAGAATAGAGCCCAACGAACCTGCCGTGGATTGAGTCGTTGAGCCCGCTGCAGGTACTCTAAGTTTTTGTGATCCATATAGACCGTAAATTGGTGCTGTGCCCCCTCTAGCCACGGCCGCCATTCTTCCAAGGCTACCTTTATCGCCAAGAGTTCCTTATCTCCTATGGCATAGTTCTGTTCAGCCGGGGAGAATTGGCGGGAGAGGAAGGCACATGGGCGTAGTTTGTGCTTTTCAGAGGTCTGGCTCAGAACGGCGCCAACGCCTTCTGAAGATGTGTCCACCTTGATGACAAACGGCCGCTGCGGATCCGGATGTCGAAGGCATGGCTGTAACAAGAATGCCTTCTTGAGGCGACGAAAGGCGGCTTCTGCCGCAGGAGGCCATTTTTTGGGGTCCGCACCTTTCCGGGTCAGGGCAGTCATCGGGGCAACGATGGTTGCATAATGCGGGATAAATGATCGGTAATAGTTAGCGAAACCCAGAAACGTCTGGAGTGCCTTGAGTCCTGACGGCTGCAGCCATTCCCGAATGGCCTTCAGTTTCTGTGGGTCCATGCGAAATCCTTCTTTGGAGACTATATATCCCAGGAAGGGAAGGGATTCTTGTTCGAAAAGGCACTTTTCCAGCTTCGCGTACAATTTGTGTTCTCTAAGATGCTGTAGTACTTGGATGACGTGCTGGCGGTGAGTGGACAGGGTATCTGAAAATATCAGTATGTCATCCAGGTATATGACCACACATCGGTACAAGAGGTTGCGTAGTATTTCATTCATAGTGTTCTGGAACACTGCGGGGGCATTACAGAGCCCGAACGGCATTACTAAATATTCATAGTGGCCGTCTCGGGTATTGAAGGCCGTCTTCCACTCATCGCCCTCTTTGATGTGGATCAAGTTGTAAGCTTCCCGGAGGTCAAGCTTGGAAAAGATCTGTGCTCCTTGCAAGCGGTCAAAGAGTTCCAAGATGAGGGGTAGCGGATATCGGTCCTTGACCGTTTTGGCATTCAGGCCCCTATAATCAATGCACGGATGCAGACTCCCGTCCTTCTTGGCGACGAAGAAGAACCCCGCTCCTGCAGGGGACTGGGATTTCCGGATAAATCCTCTCTCCAGATTTTCCTCAATATATTCCCTCATGGCCTGCGTCTCGGCCAGAGAAAGGGCATAGGTGCGTCCTCGAGGAGGCTCTGTCCCTGGGAGAAGAGGTCCGTCGACCGACACGGGACCAGACCCGTCGACCTCGACTCCACCACCACCACCACCACACCCCGCCCCCCCTTTCCGCGCTGTGCGTCCGTCCGGCCATGCTTTTTTAAAACTTTTTTTTAAACTTTTTTAAAAGAGTTGTTCCTCCTACTTAATATCCCAACGATCACTAAAATGTGCATCCTAGATGCACATTTTTTTTTGCTTTGGGAGTGAATAGCTAATAGCCTCATTTACATGCATTTGCATGTGATGAGTGCTATTACTTTCATGCTGCGTAAGGGGATTAGTTAGTGCCTATACAACCTGTGTCCAACTGCGGGTTATACAATGCGCTCGGCTGAGCGCACTGTATTGCATCGGCCTCACTGTCTTTACCTCTGACATGTCATTCCCTTCTGTTTATCCATAAATTAATGAAAACATGCAATTATTGTTCTTGGATTCTAAGGTGTATCTTCTCTGCACCTATCAATGAGGTAAGCTTGTTCAATCTTAATAGAGCCCTGATTCTCAGCACCGAAGATCTGTTTGCAGATATCCAAAACCATTTATGTGAAGTCTTCCTGTTCCTCATTATCTGAAACTCCCAAAACTGTAATGTTCACTATATCCTGCCTGGTTTCCATGTCTTCTTGTTTGCCTCTCAATGTGCAGATATCCTTTTCCAGGGATTTTAGTCTCTTGAAAAAAACAAGCCGAGCTGTCAGTTTGCTCCCCAATAAGGGCTTCAGATCTTGATTCTTTCCTTAAGATCTTTAATATAATTCGGCATTGTGGCATTGTGCATTAGCTTGATCTCCTGAATAAGTAGCACCAGCTTTGCTTTAGTCACTGGAACATAAGCATCCTGTTTCAGGAGTTACTTCCTCTGTTTCTTCTTGCCAACAATTGGAAAAGGAGACCTGCTAAACTTTGCTAGTGCAGCCATGTAGCTTTTCTTCATAGTAGTCATTAGCAGCTTTCTCCGGCTTGGGTTAGCGATGCCTTACCCGGAAAGGAAAGATAAGATGTGAAGTGGTACTACAGGGCTGAAGAGATCACAGATCTTGGAAACAAGATCTAGACGTTAAGGCACTGCTGTGAGGGACTTGGAGATCCATAAAATTAGCTAGTTTGCTTTCAGCGACGTCTTAAGAGAGAAGTAAATTAAAAGCAGAGGATAGGTCAACCCATGAGGTAGGCCCTATCTCATTCTAGGATATAATGCCTTGTCTTCCTACTAAACATGTCAGTTTAGTGGGAAGGCAAGGCAGTACTGCATTTTGCTAGCGGTGTGACTTTTACATTTTCACTTTTAAGAGCTGATTTCCAGTTCTCATCGTTTATGTTCATAAAAGTTTTAGTCCCTGTTGTCCCTTGGTAGTTTTCAGGATAGCTGTGTAGCCAGGAGACCAAATCAAGGCATTTGTGAAGCACCGTGATTCCTGCAGAAATTGAGCACCAGCATTTTCAGATGCAGTCTTCTATTTCTTCACATGATCTCAGTGTTTAGAGCATGCCTGCTTGTATCAGGCATTCCTCGGGACCTGAATCACAAAAAAAAAAAATCACAACACCGGAATAAATCTAGTTCTGAAGCCACTCTCTCTCTATCTCTCCCCCCCCCCCCCCCCACAAGGGTTGTAGGAGGGCCCCAATAGCTAGGCTGGCTCTCCAGGAGCTTAAACCTACTAAACATGGTCCCCCCAGTGGTTGTATGTAGGAAATACTTATCGCAAAGTGCAAAAACGTTATCGCAATTTGTGCTAAGATAGCATTTCACATAGGTATTAGCGCAAATTGCGATAAACTGCCTATTACCATAAAACACACCCCTTTTCCTATCGCATGCAATATTTAGTGCATTTTGATAAATCCAGGCCTTGGTTCCTTCATCATTGATCCAGTTCTTCCCATCCACAAAATAGTTGTCTTATTACAATTTAAAACTAATTTGTTCTTTACCATCCAGGATTTAATCATGTTCATGCCCTTAAAAATCTTCTCAACTGAGAAATTATTAGCCTCCCTACTTGGGATATAAAATTGAACATCATCAGCTTATAAATGATAAATAAAACCTAAACAGGATAAAAGCTGACCTAAAGAACTCATATATGTATTAAAAAGGGCTGTTGATAGTAGGGATGTGAATCGTTTTTTGACGATTTAAAAAAATCGTCAGATATTTTTTAAATCGTCAAAAATCGTTAGAGTCGCGATACAATAGAAATTCCCCCGATTTATCGTGAAAAATCATAAATCGGGGGAGGGGGGAAAACAGACACACCAAAACAACCCCTAAACCCACCCTGACCCTTTAAAACAAATCCCCCACCCTCCCGAACCCCCCCAAAATGTTTTAAATTACCTGGTGGTCCAGTGGGGGGTCCCGGTGCGATCTCCCGCTCTCAGGCCATCGGCGCCATTTTGGCTGCCGCTAATATAAATGGCACGGATGGCCCGATAAAAAAAAACCCCCACCAGTCCCTTTAAAATGACCCCCTTAGCCTCCCCCACCCCCCGACCCCCCAAAACCTTTTAAAATTACCTGGTGGTCCAGCGGGGGCGCGGGGAGCGATCTCCCGCTCTCGGGCCACTAATAAAAATGGCGCCGGATCAGATACTATAACTGTAGTCCAAATTTGATTGATAGTATCCAACAAACCTCTCTTAGATAAAGGAATAAATTTATCCCAGAAGGTTAAATAAGAAGGCACAGCTAATTCAGTTTCTGACACTTCCAATGATGTCTATCAAATGACTTTTTAATTTCTTATTAAAATATTCTGATATATTACTTTTTACCAATTGATTATAATCAAATAATAGTAAATGGTGATCACTCCAAGGTATATCTAAATTCTGCTTAAACACCATACAGTTATCCAAAGATAAACTTTTAGTCAATAACACCCAATCGAGTATATGCCTGGTTCGATGAGTTGGAGACAACACTAACTGATGTAGACCTAATGTAAATAAAGCAAATTGAAAAGTCCTAACTAAAACTGAATTATCATCATCATAATGAACATTGAAATCTCCCATAATAAACATATTAGGATATTGCAATTGAAGGCAAGCAGTTAAATTCAAAATATCAGAGTACACTGCTGAACTTTGATTCGGTGGAATATATAATACGCATAAAACAACTGTTCCCAATCTAAATGATATCCTCTAACAAGTATTAGGATTCTCAAATGGTAGTGGATCACAGCTAATTTCTTGTTAAATAATACTAATACTCCATCACCCTTTTTCTCTTTACGTGACACACCAATATATGTATAGTCTATTGAACATAGTTCATTCAAAAGTACATCGGAGTCTGAATGCCAAGACTCAGTGATAAGCAACATGTCCAGTTTAAACATTGAAAATAAATCATTAATATGAAAGGACTTATTTCTAACCGATCTGGCATTAATATATACAATCCTCAAGAAAGCAAACTAACATACCATTAATATATACAAAACATGAGACTGCAGGACGTGATATAAATAACTGAGGGGAGATATTTGAACAGACAAGGGGACACATAATTGGCTTTAACATTAATCAACTTACCATACTGACTATGGTCTAAAATCACAGGAATAGGAAGACCACATTCTGTATTCAATAACAGACTCATGATAAAATAATCAACACCACACCCAACATATATCTGTAATAAGCTCAGAAGAAAATAACAAAAATGCATGGTCCCACGCATTGTCCCATGAAGGGTGATGATCCCCACAAAGGGCCAAACCCTTCAATTAAGGCCCGCCGGCAGAGGCCCGACACGGGCCTTACCTTTATGGAGAGAGAGAGGATCGATGCTGGATGACTTTGAGTGCTTCCCTGGCTTTTGTTTTGGCCACGAGTCTTTCCCATGTCCATATTATCTGCTCCTCTCTGGACAATTAAATACAGGCTGTTCAGTCAAATTCATAACCCACTGTTTTTTGCTGGGGGTGCTGTAATTTGTGTTGCGTTCAGCTCCCCCAATCATTTTCAAAAGTTGGGTCCTTTATGCTAGCCCTTGGGATCACAGGTTCACAGTCCACTTTATCACCTTTCTTGGGGAAACAGGATAAAATCACTGGCGGGGTGATTTCAGCAAATCACAGAATCTTTTTGCTTTTGTCCACCACTCCCAGATGCTTGGGCAGCAGTTGTTATAATGCCTTCTGTCTCTCTCTGAGTTGTTTTTTTTTCTTGCTGCATGGCAAAAAACACACTTTCCTTAGGTGTAAGCTCACTCCTGACTATCGGGTCCGGACTTGAGGTAGTGTTCTTGTTGGAGTGGCATGCAGTCCTTCATGGGATACATCCAGCCTCAGTGGGCCCTCCCTCTAAGGGTCCATTCTCATTGGGCAAGGTGGGGGTGGGAGGGGGGTGGAGTGCTACTGATAGGGACTGAGGCTCAGGAGGGTCTGATCCTCAGATTTTCTGGAGTAGGGGGAGAAGAACCATCCTTACGAGGTTCCTCCCTGAGGAGTAATTCTGTTCTTTTGCACAGCCTTTCATAGGGAATCTATTTCTAAGATGTTAAGAGGAATTTCTTCTTAGTTGATCCAATAACTTCCCTAAGTTACTTAATGCTTCCTGAGAATGTAAAGAGGGCTGGGGGTGGGGGGGGGGGGGGGTGCGTGCATTATTTTTATTATGAGTTCCTGAGGACCTGCCAGAGTTTCCTGTTGGAAATTCTGGGCCAGCAGGAACCATGGATACAAAAGTATCCACAGATTTTGCATCTACTCTACAGCAAGTGCAAAGTGCACATGGTAAAGTATGTGCAGGGATTTCAAAATGAAATCCCCATGTATATTTTATTTTCCTTGCACTAATCCCATCCCTTTCCACCATGGCTGAAGTGAAACAGCTGGCATATTTAGACTGCCTCTAAATTTCAAGGGACTTTGCTGGAATCTTGTTTGTGAGTAGTAAAGGTAAGTTTACTAGTCCAGTATGTGGGGAACTGCATAACTTCTATAAAGTTATTTTTGCTGGGCTTTTGCTTGTGTCTCTATAGTTATTCTGCTGAAGGGAAAGTATGGTATTGTCTAATTCTTTCATTGTTAAGAGATGAATGATGAAGCCCACCTACCCAAGAGGCTTTTTATCCTTATAGAGATGCCTACCAATGGACAGAATTTGGACACTTTATTTAACCCAGATTGAAATAATTAACTGGGTAATCTGACAAAACAAATTCAATAGAACTAAATCTCACTAATTCAATTTTGGCTTAGAACATTTTGCAAAACAGTTTACATAAAAATATTAATATTGAGACAAAAAGCCCAGCATGATTATCTCCCGATTGTGGCGAGATTGTATTTGTGCACCAGGTGCAAAGAACATGTTGACCTCAGGGAATGGGCCCTGGAGGCCAGAATTGCTGACCTGGAGGAGCTTAGGGAGATAGAGAGGAATATCAATGAAGTTTGCAGAGACATTGTAAAACAGTCCCACCTCCGCTGTAGTAATCCTAGCACAGTCACAGAGCAGCAAGGACACAGAGAAGTAGCCTTGCCCAGCAAGGACCAGCTGTGCAAGTGATGTATTTATTATCCTCTTGTTCCAAGGATAAATCTCCTGTGGGAGGGGATCAAGAAGACAAGATTAAGTGAACACTGGTGATCTGTAATCAGGAACATCGCTGGGTAGCTGATGGTCATAAAGATCGCATCCTGACTTACCTACCTGGTGCTAGATTAGCAGATACTGTTTATCCACCTCCAGTTCCACCCAAACAATGCAGCCTCCTGGCAATGTAAATAATTAACTTATGTTAACCTATACTGTTCTCCTCTTCTTCTCCCAGTTTTATTACCTTGTTTCATTGTAACTGCAACCCTGATGTACCAGTTTATAGTTTTATTGTTCTATGCACCCCCTGTTCGAATGTAAACCGGCATGATGTGATCTGTTCATGAATGCCGATATAGAAGAAACCTAAATAAATAAAATAAATAAATCATGACATCTAGATAGAATTTTACAAATTGCTGAGGAGGAGTAGGCCATTGTGATACATGCTGGTACCAGTGTTACAGGGAAGAACAGCAGAGAGGTTATGTAAGAAAAAAATTCAGCTCTTAGGACAGAAATTGAAATCCAGAACCTCGAGTATCAATCTCTGAAATGCTTCCTGTTCCATGTGCAGGCCACAGAGACAGGCAGAGCTCCAAAGTCTCATTGCGTGGATGAGACCCAGCTGCAGACAAGATAGATTTAGAGTCCTAAGAAACTGAGGAACATTCTTGGGAAAAGAGAGAGCCTGTTCTGTTGTGATGACCTCCACCTTAAACAGGATGGCACTAAAAATTAAAAAAAAAAAGAAATAGTGCAGCTTTTAAAATAAATTGTGGGAAAAAGCTAACAGTCACTTGGGAAAGCATGATTTGGAGTTTTGTTCCTACAGGTGTTATAGATCCATCAGAAAGAAATAGATCTTCCTGAATCAGAGGATGAGGCATTTAAATAAAGTCCTAGCTATTATAGACAAACATGGCACACTGAAGTGTCTTTATACCAATGTAAGAAGCCTGCATTATAAAATTGGTGAATTGGAGCATAAAGTGATGAGTGAGAATATGAACATAAGTGATGTCACAGAAACCTGGTGGAAAGATGACAACTAGTGGGATACAGCAATATCAGGGTACAAGACATACAGGGGTAGATATTGAGCAGGTCTAATTTATCCAGTTAACTTAACTGGATAAGTTTAAATATCCAGTTAAGTACTTAAAGTATCAACTGCTGAATGGAGCCAGATATTCATCTACCACCAAATAGCCAGATAAATGATGCTGAATATTGGCCTCACAGATGTGACAGAAGAAATTGACCCAGGCCCTTGCTTTTAATGCTGAGGTCTGTTCCTGAATCCGAGTTCCAAAGTCTTGAATCCTGAGTCTTGAATCCTGTTCCCGGTCTTCGGAGTATCTTGCTCCTGCTTCCGTCCATGCCCTAGACTCAAGCCAGAACCTGCTCTGCTTCAGCGTGGTCCACGACCAGCCACAGGCAGCTGTATAGGACACGCTTCGGTGCAGGCCTCTCCTGAATCTTTGACATGTTTCCAGTTCTAAGTTTTCACTTTCTCGCCTAGAGTCTGCTTCACTTTCGGCGTGGTCCGCAACCAGCCATGGGCAGCTGTGTAGGGCACGCTGCAGTGCAGTACTCACCCTGTATTAGTGCCTGAATCTTGAATCCTCGCCTGAGTCTTCCAAGTATCCTGAAACCTCGTCTGAGTCTCCCAAGTATCCTGGAACCTTGTCCGAGTCTTCCAAGTTCCATGTATCCTCATCCGAGTCTTCCAAGTTCCTTGAGTCCTCGTCTGAGTCTTCCAAGTATCCTGAAACCTTCTCTGAGTCTTCCAAGTTCCATGTATCCTCATCCGAGTCTTCCAAGTTCCTCGAGTCCTCGTCTGAGTCTTCCAAGTATCTTGAAACCTCGTCTGAGTCTTCCAAGTTCCATGTCTCATCTTGTTCCTGCCCTCAGCCTCCGTCTGGCCTCACGCACTTGTCATTCCCAAGCGGCAGGTCCAGAAGGGCTGCTGAGTGGCCGGAGGGCTACTCTTGAGACCAGCATTGCGTTGCTGGGTCTCACCGGTGCGTGCAGGTCCAGTGGAGGTCTGAGCCTGCCTGGTTCTAGTTCCTCAATGTTCCAAGTCTTGATCCTGGTCCAGCCTTGTTCCAGCGCTAGCCCATGCCTGAACACTCTCTCTTCCCACAGTGTGGGTCTTGGGGCTCCTCTCTGAACTGTGCCATCATCCAAAGGCTCACAGTCCCTCTTGAGCAAGCGACCTCACCTCTGCGCTCACAACATAAAGACTGCTAATGTAAAAATACTTTCAGTTTTTGGTTGGCAAAAATGTCTCATGATTGAAATTTGTTCATGTTAAACATGGCTATGTATTTCATGGCTCCAACCATTAAACTCTGCTGCCTATTATTTTAAATTAATTTATTCATTGCAATGATTAAACTAAAACATTTCTCTCTTACTAGTAATAGGATCAAAATAAAAGCTTTTATGTGGACCTTATTAATAAATAATTTTAGAGATGGCAAAATATAACTTCCATATGATTAACACAGTGATCGAAAGGCAACCTTCAAACAAAAGTTGAGGTTTTTTTTAAAAAGAAGGTGAAACTAAAAATATTGTGATAATCAACATACTTGATGCATGATCAGTTTATATCGCTACAAAGCAGAAATATGTGATTATCTTTCTCAGATTATGTAATTTTAAGGTACTTAGAATGAGCGTTTCACAAAAGTGCATTTTATTTAAAAAAAAGAAACACGGTAATTTTGAATTTATTGTTGTATGTTAAGATTAAAAGAAGCTCAGTTTAGAATGTTACTATGAGACTTGACTTATTGTTAACATAGCTATATTTAGTAACAGATATTGCATATTGATGTGCAAGCATCATTAAAATAGCTTTACCCAACAACTGGATGAATCTAGAACAAATTTTGGAGGTTTGTTAAAATGGCTTGGCAAACATTTTTAGAGAAATTGTTTTAAACTCCAAAGTGAATCTAAAAATACACTTTGGATCTTCAAAAATCTACCTTGGATCTGTTATGGAGTCTCAATTTAGTGGACCCTTGGGCCGACCTGCAAGAGACTGGGAAAGGTATTCAATGTCTCTGGTGCACCGCAGGCTGGGAGGCAGATGTTCAGGCAGGACGTAGAGGTGCTCTTCACCCTGGAAGCTGGTGCTCCCCCAGGAGGAGCCCGTAGGAGCCCAGCCGCTGGGACTTAGGTGAGGCTTCACCCTTGGAAGCCGAAGCCCCCCCCGGGAGGAGCTCAAAGGAGCCCAGCTTCTGGGACTTAGGTGAGTTGATGATCTTGAGACTGGAGCAGGCAGGCTGATGAACAGGTCTGAGAACTGGAACCAGACTAGAACAGTAGACAGGAACTGTAGCAAGACTTGGATACTGGAACCAGGCAGGAACTGTAGCAAGACTCGGGTACTGGAACCAGGCAGGGACTGTAGCAAGACTCGGGTACTGGAACCAGGCGGGAACTGTAGCAAGACTCTGGTATTGGAACCAGGCAGGAACTGTGGCAGGCAAGCAGGAACCAAGCAAGTACTGTAGCAGGCAAGCAGGAACGAAGCGAGTTCCAAAGGCAGCTCATTCCGGGGCATGGAGCAACAGGGAACCGGTTGGTAGCCCGTTGCAAGGCGAAGACTGAGTGTCCGTGGCCGGCTTATCAAGGCCGTGGCGTCTGACGTCAGGAACTGGACGGAGTCACCACTGGCGGGAAACGGCCTAGAAAAGCGCCCAAGTGGCGTGCGCGCGCGCCTAGAGGCAGGGCGTCCATGGGAGGCTTCCCGGCGGCGTGGCCCTCGCGGGGACGCCGCCGAACAGGCCGCGAACTAGGCCAACAGAAGCGGGAACAGGTCCAGGAACACGGAGGTAAGGGTCTGGTCGCGGCGCTCGCGGCCAGAACCGTAACAGGATCTTCAAAAATCCAAATGAATATGCTTTGGCTTTTCTAAAGATATAAAGTGGATCCGCTTTGGATTTTTCAGATTCACTGTGGATTTTTTGCAGATATTCCAAGGAAAATCTGGTTTGTCTCGCAGATTTCGATAAAATCCAACACTTCTCTTGAAGCAGGCTGAAATGCACCTGGCTCATCGGGTAAGACTTCAACTCTGAGCTGTTTATACATCTCTAATATGGAACACTACCAGACTGAACATAACGTGGGCGTTGTCTAGCTACTGGAGAGTACAGAACTGAAATGAAGGAAAGTTATATATTTTGGTTCTGGCACTGAACCAAGGAAAGTCAGCATTCATTCAACAGCAAAGTATAATGTGACAATACTGTTTCTAATTTCCCGTTGCCAGAAGCTGCAGTGAAGTGCAAATAAAAAATGTGCTTTGATAGGAACCCAGAGATAAAATTATTTATTTATTAATTATTGCATTTATTATGCACCTTTTTGAATAAGAAATTCACTCAATGTGGAGAACAACATATTAGAATAGCAGCATATAATCAAAAGGTCAGTGGCATCTTAATTCTAGTTTTACGAAGGAAAAGTTTCTGAAGTGCTATTGATGTTAAGTGTGTTGGATGCTGTTTGGAAAAATACACATATATATAGCACAAGGAGTGTTCTTATTGATCTGTCAGAATTGAGTTTCTTTCTTGCTTTATCTTACTGTCCTTTCCTGACATAAGTCAATAGTTATGATGTGATAGTCTTTTGCAGTAGAAATGACTACAGCAGAATTGATCATTATAACTTCATAGATTTAAGCAAAAGAAAAATGTATTGATTTGGAGAATTATACCATGAATGATAAAGCAAAAAGGGATTATACCTGCAGTAGTGGCAGAAGAGGTGTCAGGAAAAGCTGGTTTTCATTCTGTGGTCCTCGTCTTCCTGTATTCCCAGACTGAAATGCTGTGGTCCCACCCCTGGCGATGTTAGTGCTGTGGCAGGGTGAACAACCAAGCTTGCTCCTCTGGCCCATCGCCAACAGCAGCAGTGGAGATGTCAGGAGGGGCCGGTTTCCAACCTGCAGTCCTCTACTTCCTGAATTCCTGGACCAATACCTGGGTGCTGTGGGCCCCTCCCCCAGTGACATCAATGCTGGTGACAAGGAGAAGAACCATCACTGTTTTTCCAGCTTATCACTAACAGCAGCAGAGATATTGAGAGGGGCCATTTTCCGACCTGCAATCCACTAATTTCTTTATTCATGGCATCCAGATCTAGATGCTATGACCTCTCCCCCAGTGATGTCAGTGTCAGTGGTGAGTTCAAGAACCAGCCCTGTCCTTCCAGCCCATTACCAGCAGCAGGGTCAGTGGGACGGTATTCCAGCCTTCAGCCCTATTCTTCCTGTATCCCTGGACCAGGAACTAGATACTGTGGCCCTCATCCATGGTAATCTCATTGCTAGTGGTGGGGTGAACTGCTGGCCCTGCATTTCCAAACTATCATCCCTGCAGTGCTGCTAAGTCTGGAGGGTTCAGATCCAGGCTGTGTCCCTCTCCTTTCTATATCCCTGGACTCAAATGCCGTTTTCCCACCTGCAGTGATGTCAACAGCAGGGTTGAGAGCCAGCCTTGTTCTGGGAGTAGGTCATTACCGAAGGGGCAAGTCAAAGGAGCTTGCCCCTTTATGGTCCCCTTCATGACTAAACCAGAGAATATCATAATGCCTCTTTATTGCTCCAAGGTGCAACCTCATCTTGAGTATTTATTTCATTTATTTATAATACTTCTATTCCGCCACGCATGATAATTTCACAGCATTTCCAGTATAAAATCACATATATAACCTATGAAATACATTATGATGTGTTTCTGGCCTGGTCTCTGTTCACACCAGACGCAAAAATATTCCTTTTATTCTGGGACTTCCTGCAAATCTGCTCACCACATCTCAGAAAAGATGTAGCAGAATTAGAAAACAAAATGATAAAGGGGATGGAACGATTCCCCCATAAGGAAAAGCTAAAGAGGTTAGAACTCTTCAGCTTGGAGAAGAGATGTCCGAGGGGTGATATGATAGAGGTTTATAAAATAATGAGTGGAGTGGAATGGGTAAAAACAAATCAGGTGATTACTCTTTTAAACACCAGAGGACACATTTTAAAACTAATAAGAAAAAATATTTTTTCTTACTCAACACATAATTAACCTCTGGAATTTGTTGCTAGAGGATGTGGTGAAAGCTATTAGTGTAGCTGAGTTAAAAATGGTTTGGACAAGTTCCTGGAGGAAAATTCTATAAACCATTATTAAGGAGGAGTTGCACAAATCTACTTCTTATCCCTGGGATCCTGCCAGGTACTTCTGACCTGAACTGCCCACTATTGGAAAATGGATATTGGGCTTGATGGACCTTTGGTTTGACCCAGTATGGCAAGACTTATATACTTATGTAATGGTGAGAGAGTATTTTTTAATAGATTTTTATTTGTTTGTATTGTATTTTTATACTTTACCAATTTTTATAGGGACAATTTTCATCTGTTCACATGAAGGTGAATTTTAAGACCTGTGCACGGGAGCACATGTGCACACCCTTGCCAGCTCACACACATGGACGCAGTGATTTTTTAACATATGCGCGTATATGCGTATCCGTTATAAAATGGGCTACATGTGCATATATGTGCTCACAATTTTATATTGATGCATGCATGTGTGCACAAATGCCGTCTTGATCGTGTAAGTGTGGGGGAGAGGGTTTTAGTAGATACGCGTGCCGATGCAATTATGTGTTTCCCCAGTTCATTCACAGTTCGCCCCAATAAAGGAGAGGACTTCCTAACCCCCTAGCTAACTTGCCTCCCTTTTAGCCTATTAGCCCTGACTCTTAAAACCCCGCTGACTAGCCTAGTTTTTTTTGTTTCATGACTTGCATCCATAGCAGAAGTAAAGTTATGCAGATAGGGGCCCCGGTGTGTGCCAGTGTGCGTAAATACTTACACACTGGTTTCATATTTCTTGGAACACCCATGCCCTACCTAGACCATGCTCTGTCCCTTCTATGAAAACATTTTTTACTCGGGTGCCAGGAGATATACGCGTACCCAGGCGCCTCTTAAAATCCATGTGTTGCGCATTGGGCTGATACATGTGCATATCTCCCAGATTTGGCACACGTAGGGCTTTTAAAATTTACCCAATAGCTGCAAAGTCCATGAATACATATTAACCTGTGGTCTTTGCACCAATTTTCAAAGTAAAAGTATGTGCATATATTTACTTTGAAAAATTTCCAAGGAAAAGGTTTATACAGAGATTTGCTCCTGCTTTTACTGCATATACCTTTCCCAACCAAAATTTGACGTAAATTTTCAAAGGGTTTGTAAGCATAAAAACAACATATACACGCCTAAGTAGCATGTACTGGTGGATATGCTATTTTATTGACATTGAGAGTACAAGCATATATTCCATTTCGCTAGTACATTTTACTAGCGGAAAATATGGCCAGGTTAGGAGCACTCCGGGGCAGTGTTCAGAATTACATGCAGTAGTTGCTATTTTGAAAGAGATATATGTGTATGTATTACCGAACTTATTCATAAACTTTTTTACACCTACTAATTGACTGGTGCAAGTGAAATCAGACTGGTCTGTTATATGAAGTTTTTGGGAAGGAGGTCTTGGTGAGCTGGTGAGGGCTCAGGGTGAAGCGCCAGAGGTCTAGGTGAACTGGAGACTGACTGGGTGAACTGGCTGAAGTATCAGCAAACTGGTGATTTCAAGAACACATGCAAGTATTTTCATAATGGTATACATGCATACCTTATAAAATACCTGCCTCTGCGTATAGATCAGGGTTAGCCCTGGAAGACCTTACCCCATGAATGTAAAAGCTTTCTAGACTACTAAATTTCCTTCCCTCGCATTTTTAATCTGTCCTAATTGTGTATATACTTTTGTGAGCCGCCATGAACTTTCATGAAAGGTGCAGAATACACATTTTTTAAAATAAATACATTTTTAAATAAATCTCAGCCCAAACAGTTGCTGGTTTTCTTGCCAACAATTTAATTTTAGCAAACTAGCAACAATAGCAACGTTCAATCTCTACCCTGCCTTTCCAGGAAGAATACTGCTCAAAGTGGCTATCTGCCAATAATTTGCAATTATAATTCAATATATATTATGAGAACTGCCCTGCCTGTATATGAGTAAACGTACTTTTAGCCACATTGCAGTGCAGGGCTTGCTGTGGTGGAGTTAGGTCAGGAGAGGAAAGTTGTGCACATAGAGGCTAACTTTCAAAACTATTCATGGTACAACATTTGCATGCAAAGATTAATGGTAGTATTTCATAAACTGGGTGGCAGGAGCTGTACAGTTTCTAAAATACTGCGTAATTCTGCTCTGAAGGTACAGGTATGTGTTTCAATATCTGTGAATTTATTTTCAATGAGCGCTTACTTTCTCCACCTATTATTTTGTAAACATATGTGCCTGTATTTTAGGCATGATAAATATATAACGTACGCGTAATAAATGGGCATTTCCCTGAGAAAAATGCTTTCTAGAATTTGGACCCTCCTCCCGTGTGTAGGGAAGGTGTGCACACTTTTCACCATGGGGAAAAGGAGAGGTGCCTGCTGTGGGAGTGGGGCAGGCCACCTAAAGTATGCTTGGGAATTTCATTTTGAAATCCTTGTGGGTTGTTTATCTCACCTATTGCAAAGCAGGTGGGGTAAAGAATCCCTGCAACACCGGGGTGCTCATCTCTACCCAACTATTCCATCAGTCTTTTCATTTAAACATTTAGCAAATCACTACCAATAATTCACTCTCTACTGGCACTCTAGATTTTATAGCTTTTTATTGATGCATTCAGTAAGGCCCACGTTTCACTTCCATCCTACATACTATTTAGAAGTTTATATATTTCAAGTTAGTTTTAAACTGTAAATTTGATCTGGATTTCAGAGTATTTTGGAGAATGTTTTATAAGGCTTGTGCTGTATCTATGTTAATATTCCCAAAAGCCTGAAGGGAAAGATGAGATTTTATAATGCTAGATTAACTTGTACTGAATTGTTAGGATGGATTCTTTCTTGGTATCATTCTGAAAATGCAAAGAAGAGAATACAAATATCAAATTTCCAGTGTATCTCTGGACAAATAATCCATGTCTCATCAGAAATCCTTTCAATGAGAAGAGCAATATTAATTCTTTCTTCAAAAGTATCTTAGATACTGTATTAAGGAAAGGGACCAATGAAAGCACGAATTTTGTAGGACACACACATGATTTTATCCCTCTAATGCTTGAAGTCAACATTTTTGACTGAGTCATATTTTATTTGGAGTAGGGTTGTTTTTTTTTTAATTTGTTTTTTTTTTAACAGAGTGTTTGAATATCTAGCCATCCCGGGCTTTTTTTCTGCTGATACTTGAGGGGTGGGTGGGTGGGGTGGGAAGGGGCTGGACAGAGCAGGAAGCAGAGGACTGATCTCTGCAGTGCATTGGCCAATAAAGTTAGGGCCCTAGCCCTGTGGGCCATGACCAGAGACAATACAGAACAGTAACAAAACCTGGTATTTATCCACACTATTAACTTGTAATTTTAATTACTGTTCTTAGCACTAGTATGTATATTTTATTCTTCTTTTGTCTCCTTTGATCCAGTTTATATATTACTTTGACAACATGTACAGATTTTGTCGTGACAATAAAGTTTCCTGAATCTAAATTTGACAAAGCAGTAAGGGAGAGAGGAGAAAGCGAGGAAAGTACCAGTGGTGCCTCTCTTTCTTCCGACCTCCTTGATGCACTGGTGCTTTTCCCATTCCATAAAAGCATAAGAAATGCCAGGCTGGGTCAGATCGTGTCCATCGAGCCCAGCATTCTATCTCTGACAGTGGCCAAACCAGTGCACAAAAGCCTGGTAGATTCTTTAAAGTAGATCTAATTTGTGTTACTCACTCATCTGAACTGTTTTCTCTAAGCTGTTTGCACACACAGGGGAGGTAATTTTCAAAGGAGTTTTATGTGGAAATATAACATTATCGTAGCAATTTTTAAAAGCCCATTTATGTACTTAAAGTGCACTTATGCTTGTAAAATATTTTTACAATTTGTTGCGTCGGAGGTGGACCCTTGGGCCGAGGTGGGGTGGGCTGATATGCAGAGGCTGCTGGAGCTTCACCTATACCAGCCATTGTTCCCTGCGGGTTGAGCCTTTGGGTGTCGAGGCCGGCAGGACTTAGGTGGGCCTCTGTATATAGGTGCAATAGGAGTTGGTTCAGCCCAGAGACAGCAGGTAAGAGATGGTACAGTCTTACTCCGGACTGGGCAATGTCCTGGAAACTTGGGCGCCAATGGAACAAAGGCAGGCAGGGGGCGCTCAAGCAAAAGTAGGCCAAAGTCTGAAGAACCACATCCAGGGAGTAAGCTGAAGAGGCATCCAATGGTAGGCTTGAGTCAGGGCTGGTGGCCATCTAAAGGCAGTGGCAAGCCAAGCTGAGGTCTGATCGCGGAGATAGTCAATGTCGTAGTCAAGCAAAGCTGAGGTCTGATCGCGGAGATAGTCAATATCGGAGTCAGGCAAGGCAAAGTTCTAGGTTTGGAGATAGGCAATGCGTAGTCGAACAAAGCAGGGTCAGGCTCTGGAGATAAGCAGTGCGTAGTCGGGCGAAGCAGAAGTCTGGGTCTGGAGATAAGCAGTACCATAGTCAGGCAAAGCAGGGGTCTGGGTCTGGAGATAGACAGTAGTGTGGTCAGGCGAAGCGGAGATCTGGGTCTGGAGATAAGCAGTAGAGTGGTCAGACGAAGTGTACATAATTTCTGTACACAGGGCCAGGCACACAAGAACACTTAGACTCAGTAAACGGTATAAAGTAAATTTTATTTGGCATTAAAAAGTGTTCTTGGGAGATGCTGTATACTGGGTGCCCTTTGTCTTTCAAAATAACCAGCATCTCCTTGAATTCAGGGAGTGACCCTTCTTTTATAGTTAAACACATACATAGAACAAATGCTTGTCAAAGGATCATTCACCCATTGAGAGTTTTTCTCCATCTAAACCTGTCTATCCTCCCACCATAAAGTTCCTTTATCAACATGGCTTTGATGCACTTTGTTTCTTCTGATCTCCTTTTGATCTTCTGTGTTGTGTAAACAGGTAGTAGGTCTGTGTTCTGAATAGACAGTAGGCCTGAATTCTGTTGCTGGTGCCAGGACTTTAATTAAAGCTGTAACCTCAGGTAATTTTCATTCACCTGGCTCCTGCAGTTGAGATAGGCATCTGTGAACCACAAGCTTGTATGTTGGTTTCGTGAGAACCAAGCTTTCTTGTATTATGCTGTAAATATTACCATTGATGTCCACCTGGCCTTTAATTATAGGCTTTGCAGAGCATACAAGTTTCCCAGATCTTCCACATTCTTGAGTCTGAGAAATTCACTATATTTCAACAGTGTCAGTGTGAATCAGCCCGCTGAGGATTCTGGGACTGGCTGAATGAACCAAAGTTCTGAACCAGAGTTCTGAATTATATCAGAAGCGGAGGTCTGGGTCTGGAGATAGGCAGTAATGTAGTCAGGTGAAGCGGAGGTCTGGGTCTGGAGATAGGCAGTAGAATGGTCAGGCAAGCGGAGTCTGGGTCTGGAGATAGGCAGTAGCGTGGTTAGGCGAAGATGAGGTCTGGGTTTGGAGATAGGCAGTAGCGTAGTCAGGCGAAGCGAGGTCAAAGTCCGTATAATCAATCCAAAGCATTAGCAGGGTAGGAACGAAGAGACAGGAACCAGGAACAACGAGGAACAGGAATGCAGGATTGAGATGAATCTCTAGAAGCAACGAGCACTCGACCAGTGAGGGGACCTGTTGCAAAGGCAACGCTAGGGAGTGTAGCCTGAGTTTAAATACTGAGATTAGGTTGACGTCATCATCCGTGGCCGTGGCTAGGTTCCCGCCGCGGTCCCTACTTAAGAGTCAATGATGTGTGCATGCGTGCCTAGGGAGGGGCGTGGTGCGAGTAGCAGCATCTCTCCGTGGGCCATACGGAGAGGCCCGACGAGAAGTGGAAGCAGGACCGGGAACGCTGGGGACTGTGGCAGAGCTGGAGGCACCGGGGGAGGCTCGAGGACGAAGCTGATGGCCCACTGCCGCCAGCGAGGAGGAACCAGTGGCTGGAGTTACAGTAGAGAGGTGAGGGGGGCCGTGCCGCAGGTCTGCAGCGGATGGCACGCATAACACAATTCAATGATATATATTGTAGCAATTTTCAGAAGCCCACTTATATGTGTTAAATTGCAATTTTAAGTGTAAAACCCAATTTTAAGCATCTAAATCCCTTTGAAAATAATCCCCAAAGTGTGCACAAGAAATTCTGATATTTGGCTCATAACACACAAATTTTAACTCAACTTATATAAAGTTGCACAAAAGAAAATGTTTGCGTGCATAGCCTTTCAAAAATTAGAGGGAACATTCCTCCAAGGGATAGCAATTGCTTTCATTAGTCTACCTGGCTAATAATGTGTTATGGACTTTTTCTCTAGGAACTCTTCCAAACCTTTTTGAAACCTTACTATGCTAGTTGCCTTGATCACATCCTCTGGCAACAGATTCCACAGTTTGTGTGCTGAGTGAAAAAGTACTTTCTACTATTTGTTTTAAATCTGCTGGTTGTTAGTTGTATGGCGTGTCTCCTTGTTTTAATATTTTTTGAAAGAGTAAATAACCATCCTTTATTTACCCATTCCACCTCATTCGTGGGGATAAGCAGCTTGGACTCTATCTACCCCCTTGGGATCCTGACAGGTACTTGTGACCTGGCTTGGCCACTGATGGAAACAGAATGCTGGGCTTGATGGACCCTTGGTCTGACCCAGTATGGTAAGCCTTATGTTCTTATGTTCTGTCATTCTCCTCTTACCTATCTCTTTTCCAAGCTGAAGAATCCTAACCTGCATAGCCTTTCATCATAGGAGAGATGTTCCCTCCTCTTTATCATTTTTTCACCCTCCTCTACACCAGTTACAGTTCCACTATGTCTTTTTGGAGCTGGGGTGACTAGAACTGCATGCAGTTCTCAAGATGCAATCGCACCCTGGCTCGATACAGAGGCAGTATGGAATTTTCAGTTATATTCTCCATTCCTTTTCACATGATTAGATCATACCTAACATCCATATTTGCTTTTTTAGACCGCCACCACACATTAAAATGAGGATTTCAATTTATTGTCCACAATGCCATGAAGGTGGCAGAGAAAGTTTCAGCAAGTGAAAGTGCTGCTCTCCTAATCCTCCTGCCAGCGGGAGTGAGGATGGGAAGGGAGAAGGTTTATGCTATGACTGAACCCTGCAGACAATTTCAGGGAGTGGCCAGTTGTCCTGATTTTACTTCCTGCTCAAGGACAGTCCTGAACCTGAGTACAGACACCTTCTTTCTAGAAAAAAAAAACAAAAAACACTGTATCTAATCCTTTACATTCCCCAAATGGCACAAAATGCATCCATGAGAAAACTATATCCATTTACATAATTGAGTATGTTTTATGGGATAGGGTCACTAGCTGAAAGTATATAGGAATTATGTTTATGTATTTTTTGCTACACTTCATGATACATATATATGTTTTGATATTAGAATGAATTGTCAAATATTTTGCACTAAATCGCTTTGAGTTTTCAGTAGAAGAGATAAATAAATATAAATAAATGAAATGAATATTAAAACTTTTTTTGCTGGTGCAAAGATTCTTCTTTAAATCTTCCTTGAATAAACAGCATGTGAAACCACTAGGTCAAAGAAAATGGTTACTGTTCACCAAGTAGCTAAATAGCATATGTCCACCTATAATTACAATTCAGAAAACCCCAACATTTTAGTAATGTAAGTGAGCTTGCATAGGCTTGAGATACCATGGAACCTCTTTCTGTAAGGGGACATGTCTTTTCTTCCATTAAGAAAGTATCTGTCTGTTTTTATTGTGCCCCACTTATCTGATTTTTTTCCCATAGGGAAAATGTATATAGTACCTTCTTTGCATTTGTTAGACTATAATAGACAGTCTTTCAGAGGACTGGCAGCTATATTAGCTGCAGAAGATACCTGCTTTATCTTCAATTTTGGAAGCAATCTCTTTTCTTAGTCTGTTGCTACATGAAGACCTTGTAGAAATGGGTTTTTAAAATACTTCATGGCACTGTATTCTATTCTGCTAAAAATCTAGCCAATGTTCTTTGTCATCTTTGCCTCTCCTAATCATTTCTCATGTGAAAAGCATGCCAGGGCCTCCTAAGACCTTATCTGCAAAGATAACAGCTCTGCGTTGCAACAGTGCTATACTCTAACTTCATTTAATGTGTTGCAAGGGAGAGGGTCCTTGAGAACAGTTGCATTCTGTCTACAAATGTATGTGAACAAAGGTCATCAGAAGCAAAAACCAATTATCCACTGTTTTAAGAACATAAGAACATGCCATACTGGGTCAGACCAAGGGTCCATCAAGGCCAGCATCCTGTTTACAACAGTGGCCAATCCAGGCCATAAGAACCTGACAAGTACCCAAAAACTAAGTCTATCCCATGTTACTGTTGCTAGTAATAGCAGTGGCTATTTTCCAAGTCAACTTAATTAATAGCAGGTAATGGACTTCTCCTCCAAGAACTTATCCAATCCTTTTTTAAACCCAGCTACTCTAACTGCACTAACCACATCCTCTGGCAAAAAATTCCAGAGTTTAAGTGTGTGTTGAGTAAAAAAGAACTTTCTCTGATTAGTTTTAAATGTGCCCCATGCTAACTTCATGGAGTGCCCCCTAGTCTTTCTATTATCTGAAAGAGTAAATAACTGATTCATATTTGCCCGTTCTAGATCTCTCATGATTTTAAACACTTCTATCATATCCCCCCTCAGTCATCTCTTCTCCAAGCTGAAAAGTCCTAACCTCTTTATCTTTCCTCACAGGGGAGCTGTTCCATTCCTTTTATCATTTTGGTTGCCCTTCTCTGTACCTTCTCTATTGCAACTATATCTCAGTAATATGCTATGGTATAAATAAAGAGAGAGATTCATTTCAAATAAAGGAGCAGAATGCTTCATTTTTAAGAATACTTATTTTATTTATATTCCTTTCACCTTTTGACACTTGAAAGCAGATTGCATTCAGGCACTGTTCACAGGTTCAGACGCCTTTCACAAAGATAAAAATATTGAGGTCAATATTCCAACACCAGAGAGCTGGATAAGTAGGAGTTATTCAGCTACCTAGCAACTGCTGAATATCCGGTTACATTCAGTGGCTGCTAGATAACCCAATAAGTCACTTATCCAGATAACTTATCTGGCTAAGTAGCGATATTCAGCCTTAGATGGATAATTAATCTAGCTAAGTTAGACCTGCTGAATAGCAGGTCTAAACTTGGATGGATAAGACTTATCCTTCTAAGTAGTGATAGCTACAGAGATATTCAGCAGCATAGCTGCTGCCTAATATCTTATTTAAGTTAAGTGGATATGTCTATCCGGCCAACCTAGAGATCCAGCTAGGTTCTGTATAATGACCCCAGTGTTAATTTGCCTTGCTGAACAGAAGGCATGGGCTATTTGTACGGAGCAGCAGCTATAGCCCTTATCAGAAGGCTTGGGGATAATCTACATAGAATGGTAATTACTAGGGGTAGAAGAAGAAAAACTGTTTCATATTTCATTTCATTTTCGGGGGTTTGATTTTCCATGAATTTTGTTTTCTTCAGTGTTTATTTAATTTATTTAGTTAGTTAAAAAAGCAAAAGAAACATTTAAAAAACAAAAACAAAAAAAGAAACAGGGCCTCCCAGAGCCTCCCAAGCCTCCACTCATCCCACTTACCTGAAAATATGCCAGGGCCAGGATCCTTCCAGATCCCACTTACCTGGTCTGGAGAGGGCTTCTGAAACATGGGCCTTGTGTAGGGCATAGGCCAAGGTTGCAGTGGCCTCCATGGCCTAGACCTATGCAAGGCCGAGGCTTCAGCAGCCTAGGCATCAGGACCATCCTGACGCCTAGGCCTAGTGTGAAGCCTTAGCTTTGTATAGGCCTATGCCACGGTAGGTCGCTGCAGCCTCAGCCTAAACCCTATGCAAGGCCGAGGCTTCAAGATCTGGACCTGTCACCTGGGTTTCAGCCTAGGCCAAGGACCGGGCTCTGGACCAACTTTGCAGGGGCCTCAAGCCCAGAGGCTGGGTCCCAACATTTGGGCCTCGGCCTAGGCCTGGGCCTGGTCCTGGTCCCTGGTCTAGGCCAAGGCCCAGGTGTTGGGTCCAGGCCTTGAAGCCTGGGCCTTATGTATGGCATAGGCCGAGGTCGTGGCGACCTACTGTAGACTAGGCCTACGCAAGACCAAGGCTTCATCAGCCTGAGCCCAGGTGTCAGAACCATCCAATTGCTTAGACCCAGTCTGAAGCCTCGGCCTTGTGTAGGCCTAAGCCTCTGTACATCGCCATGATCTCAGACTGTGCCCTATGCAAAGCCCAGGCTTTGGCCTGGGCCTAGGCCTTGGCAACAGATTCCCCTCCAGACTAGGTAAGTGGGGGCCGAGAAGGATCCTGGCCCCTGGCATTTTTCGAGTGGGAGGGGCTTGGGAGGCCTCAAGAGGCACTGTTTGTTTTTTTGTTTGTTTGTTTGTTTTTAATGTTTATTTTGTTTAACAACTAAATAAATGAAATAAACATTGAAAGGAATGAGATTAGTGGACAATCAAACCCTTGAAAATGAAATGAAAACGAAACAACAATTTTTCTTCTTTCCACCCCTCGTAATTACCACTCCATGCAGGTTATCCCCATGTCTTCTGATACAGACTCTAGTGCTAACGAGGTGCATTCCCCACCTGATTTTGCAAATTTATCTGCATTCCTGGGATCTTCCACTTTGGAGATTGTTGAAAGCCTGACATTGTTGGTATCATTTGTTTATGAGCAAGATATTAGTTTGGCTATGTGTAGTTACTTTTAGAATATGAACGTACATTTCATGGGCCAGTTTGTACAAATTCTTGCAGATCTGGCTAAAGAAAAGCAGAATATAAATCTAAATAAATTTTAAAAAAATAAATAAATAAATAAAGTTACTTAAGAGAGAAGAAAGGGATTTTTAACTCTGCGTCAGGAAACTCAATCTCTTGAGAATCATTTAAGCTGAGATATCCTTGAAAAGGTATTATTAAGCTAAATGCTGATTGCTATATTTTCTTTGTCCATGAACAGCTGAGAGCATTTATAGATTCTTGGAAACTGCTTTTCTCTTCTTCTTCTTATGAAAGTGCGAGTCCTAGGTCATCAGATCACTTGTATTTTTCACGGGTTTTACATACATGCTATAGCAGTTTCCTTTTTTTTTTTTTTGGAAAGTTTTTCCATGTTTTTCTTTGATCTCCTCAGTTTGTTCTCCTACCTGACGGCTTCTTCTTATTGTATTTTTGTTTCTGTCCTGGAGAATGACTCTGTAACAATGGTAAAAATAGGGTAACGTGTTTAACTAACGGATGCCGCAGAGCATGTTGTGGCTGTATAATTGCATTACCTTGTGCTATTTTACAGTATCTCACAGACTGCCACTGCTGCAGCTGCAGTTTTTCAATTACCATCACCTTGGATTACATTTAATTGTTAAATAGTAAACCAGGATGGTTCCTTTCTGCTAAGGGGGCAGTGGTTTCAATTTAAGTGAAATTTCTAGGGCTGTATTGCTAAGCGTGACTTGAAAGTCTACGTTCAGCCTAGTTCAAATATAAGTCCTTTTGGTTCTGGAGATAGTACAAGTAGCTCTGGGATCTATTTGTCAAACTGAAACATTTTACCAGTTGCTTGAATTTTGTCTGAGTGATCAGAAAGTCCTGACTGTAAATATAAAACACATTTTATTTTTTTTCACTTTTTTTCATCATTGGATTTAAGCATCTGAATCCAATCAGTAAAAGTCTTCCTTTTGAAAGAAATATTTCTGAGCATATATATTTGTAAGCTAAGTTTTAGGCCTGGACTCAAATCACTTGATTGAGTAGTGTCAGATCCATCCATAATGTGGACAGTTTTATTCATTTATTTGAGGCACTTGTAACCCGTATCATCCAAACTGATTGACTTAGTTGACTTAGTTGCCTGAGCATGGAGTTATCAAAATGTATAGGGAGCTACACACACTGGAAACACAAATTACCAAAGAGTTACGGAGATTTCATATATTAAAAAAGATGGGTGATTTTTTTAAAACTCACTTATTCAGGTAGAATACCAGTTTCATTAATCACCGAAGTGACTCAACACCCTCTTGTTAAAGTATAATGGCCCAACACGGCTCGTGTTTCGGAGGACTCCTTCCTGAGGGGCCTACTGCATTAAGATGATAGGGAGATATTTTTAACTGAGACACATTTTCATAAATACATTTGTTTGGGTCCCTCAGGAAGGAGTCCTCCGAAACACGAGCCGTGTCGAGCAGTTAAATGCAAGCTTCTTTAAACGATAAGTGTCTTTTTGTTTTTCTCTTATAATAAATAACAGCAAATTCATAGCGTGAAGCAATGAAGAACGTGTTTGGAGCCCTATGATTACTTTAGCAAGAGGGTGTTGAGTCACTTGGGTGGTTAATGAAACTGGTATTCTACCTGAATAAGTGAGTTTAAAAAAAAAAATCACCCATCTTTAATATTTGAGGTCTCCGTAACTCTTTGGTAAGTTGTGTTTCCGGTGTGTGTGGCTCCCTATACATTTTGATACATTCATATGCCATACACTTTTCAGTTCTTCGTAGTGTATTGAGCATGGAGTTAGGCAGCTGAGTACCTTGTTAAAAAGCTGGATCCCCGGCATACCCAGAGCAGCCAGGCAGTTCTGGGGAGGTAACTTGGTAAGAAGAGAAAACTCTGCATGTCTGTTGAACATTTCTGTAGGCGCACATAGTTACTGCCCCCTGCAGAAATAGCAGGGTCAAAGTATGTGGGGATTTTTTTACCTGCATACGTTTAGCTGATTTCCAAAGAGAAATTACCTGGGTATGTTCTCTTTGAGCACCCACTAAAGATGCAAAAGTAAAGGCACCCTCACGTTATATGACTCTATTTGGGACAGGTTCTGATCTTATTGGTAAAAGCTTGGAAGTTGTTCTTACTCCTTCCTTCTACATCCTCTTCTTCTCTTAGATAGGTTCTCTAAGTGTATTGTTAACTGGGGGTGGCTGTTAGCCTTATCGTTTGGATATGCCAATTGCCTTATGCTTAACTCATTGTTTTTTGATATGGTGTAAACACCCTTGGGCACCAAACTATCTCAGGCACTGTCACGTGGGTAGCCAGATGGTAAGGCTATTGGGGTTTCTGCTTTTAAAGATGGCAGGGAGATAGTTTGCACACCCAGGGTATCTGCATCAGAAAATAAATCAAAATAGAAAAATGATTTCAGAGGCACTTTTGTCATTAAATTAAAGGATTTTATTTTGCTGGCAAATGAATAATTTTCTAGGTTCTTCACCTCTAGAAACAAGTGTAATTATTGAACAAACAAACCTTTCAATAATGTCAATAATTTCAATGAGAAATTATTTACTTCTGGTGTACAAAAACAATTTTTCATATGTGACTCTCACTCTAATTCTTAACACAGTTTAGAATAGAAACTGGTTCCTGTACAAAGATTACTTCTTAATGAGAACAAATGTTGAATTTCAACTTTAATTCAAGAAATCTGATTCTTTGTGTTAACTTGTTATTACAAGCTCTTTAAGCCATTCTGGAAATCTCCAGGTATTAACTATTTTTATCTTTAACCTGATTTAGCTCAACGACGTTGACCTCTTGTGTGTCCACGTGTGTTGCACTAGTGCATTTTACCAAAATTGTGTCACAGTTCATCATTAGTGCACATTTATCTTTGATTGCTGGGTAATAATTTTTGAGTGCGCTGCTTGTGAATGCTGGGTAGAGAGTGCTGACCCAGGAATTATGTGAAGCTTTGGTGGCTCGTGATTGAGGAATAGCTCACACTGCTTGATGGCACAGACTGGACCTGATCTTGACCACAAAGTCTCAGGATACAGTGGTTCACCTACTACACTTACTATCTCAAACCAAATCAATAATAAAGACTGGCTGCCTCACACACCAGTCTTCTGCAGTCTATAATGTTGTTAGTGTGTGTGTATACGAATGACACTGGAGTTCTCACTAATAGAAATAAAAAAATAATTATTTCAACCCTGTTTAAGGATGCTGGCTTTGAGAGAACTCACAAAGTAAAGAAAATATTTAATCACTCTCTCTCTCTCACATTTCACCCTTATTTACCAATAGAGACAGGAACAAGCTATAGGACTTCTATATTCCAAGTTATGTCAAAGATATTTTTTCCTCTAAGAAAACAATACAAAGATACCTTTATTTTACAGGTCCTGTGATTAAACACTGCAGCACCTTTATCGACAGGAAGAGTGTACACAATCTGAAGTCTGTAGGACTTAATGAACATTTTTCTTTCTGAGGCAGTATGTACTTCAATTAAATCAGCTCAGAATCAGGCCATCAATCGTCCACTTTTCTCACATCCACTTATCTATCAAAGCTGGCACAAATATTGCGGGCCAACTGTAGAAAGTTGTCCTTAATTTTAACTAATTCCTTATCTCAGAAAAGGATTAGAATTATAATAAGCACACTTTCACACAATGTCACAACAGCTCACCGGCAGCCTATAGCACACGACCCTCTCTCAGACTGCACGGGCTTTCTCTGTCACAATCCTGCTTCAGATTTCCAGCACAGTAGCTCTTCCTGCTGCCTCCAGGCACTCAGATCTGTCTCAATCTCTGGCACACACAGCTCTCCCTGCCTCAGGCTCCAGCCAGCTCTCTCTGCAGTTTCCACATGAGTTCCCTCTGCAGCTTCTAACATAGACTCTCTCTGCCTCGGTCTCCACGTGCATTCTGAAAAAAAATCCTTGGAAGAGATTCTTACTCCTCTGAAGTCTCTCAAGAAATAGTTCTCATCTACTTTAACAAATCTTCTTATCCACCAAGAAACCTTTTAAAAACACGTTGACTAAGGAACACAGCTTTCAAAAGAGTTTCAAGTATGTTCAAAACATTCTTTTAAGGTAAATAACTTTTTAAATCTTTGCGTGCTTTGTCTCAGCTTGGTATTATTGTGAAGACCTAATCACTCAGCTACCTTGCATAGACTCTGGGGTTGGCTAGTGTTACCATGGCATTGTCTATGGCAGTGGTTCTCAACCGGTGTATCGCGACACACCAGTGTGTCACCAAGAACACGCAGGTGTGTCGCCACACTTCCCGGTCCTCCGCTGACCCAGCTGCTCCCTGGTCTTCCTCCGCCCGGGCTTAAAATGCTGTCAGCCTGGGCGGAACGCGGCAGAACAGGTGACGTCAGCGGCACTGGCATGATCTCTTCTTCCCGCCCCCCCCTCCGCGGCCCGGAAGAGGAAGTGGTGAGCAATGGGTGCGTGCGCGGGAAGAAGAGACCATGCTAGTGTGGTCAGCATTGGCCCGAAGAACAGAAGAGAGGCGCGGCCTGAGGAATGAGCAGCGCGGCGCGCAGAAAAATCAAGAAGGACGTCAACCCCCGCGGCCGATGGGACTCCTTGCTCCACCAGGGTTGAAAACGAAGGAGGTTAGGGTTGGGAGGAGGCTGCTGCTGCAGCTAGTTCTGGGGAGGGAAAGCGAGTGAATGAGCAAGCAAGCAGGCATGTGTGTTTGGGATCCTGTGTGTGTATGTGTGTGAGTGAGATAGCATGTATGTGAATGATTGAGAGCCTGTATATGTGAAAGAGAGTATGTCTGTGATTGAAAGCCTGCCTGTGAGAGAGAGAGAGCATGAATGTAAGTTTACGATCGGGAACCTGAATGTGTAAGTTTGTGATTGGAAACCTGTTTGTGTGAAAGAGTATGTGTGTATGATTAAGATCCTTTGTGTGTGAGAAACATCATGTGTATGTATGATTAAGAGCCTGTGTGTATAAGTAAGAGAGAGAGCATGTGTGTCTGTGTGTGATTGAGAGCTGGTTTAGGTGAGGGAGCATCTGAGTATTTGATTGACAGCCTGTGTGTAAATGAGAGAAAGAGAGAGCATGTGTGTCTGTGTGTGATTGAAAGTTTGTGTGTGTGAAAGAGTATGTGTGTATGATTAAGATCCTTTGTGTGTGAGAGAGATCATGTGTATGTATGATTAAGAGCCTATGTGTATAAGTAAGAGAGAGAGCATGTGTGTCTGTGTCTGATTGAAAGCTGGTTTAGGTGAGGGAGCATGTGAGTATGTGATTGAGAGCCTGTGTGTAAATGAGAGAAAGAGAGAGAGCATGTTTGTAAGCATGTGAACGAGAGTCTGTGTGTGAGAGAAAAAGACAGCATGTATGTGTGTGATTGAATGCCTGTGTGTGTAAGCGTGAAAAGATAGACAGCATGTGTGTAAATGTGTAATTAAGAGCCTATATAAGTGAGAGAAAAAGCATGTGTATATGTGAGTGACTGAGAGCATGTGTGTATAGGTGTTTAATTGAGAGCCAGTGTGAGAGAGAGCGCTGGTATGTGACTGAGAGAGAGGAGAAAGTTCCAAGCAAACCACCCCTCCTCCTGCTAATTCAAAACAATCTCAGGAGACCTGGATATCAAACGTTCCCAGGTATGCAGAGGAAAAAAAATGTTGTATCCTTATTTTTCATTACTTGGTCTTTGTGTCTGCTATTTTGAAATATTTTATTGGTATCTAGAATTTTTTATATGAATTTTTAATTATTGGATATTCCACTCATCAGCTGTTTTGAAATAATCTGTTCTTTTTGTTAGTATGGTTTTACTGCTACTGATTTTATATTTCTTGATTTGTTTTATAAGGATGGGTGATGTTTCTTTTTTCCTTTATTACACTGCATACAAAGACTGACTTGTTGCAGTTTCCAATTCAGTTTTTTCTGCATGCTTCTAGTTATGCATTTTGGTCTCTTTATTCTTTGTTAGTTGAGGGTCAACACATGTGATTCAGGTGCGGTTTTCTGCTGACGTGTAGTTTCTGTGTAGAGCTCTATAGCAGCCTGACTTGGTCTGTTTTCCTAATGGGAGATGTATTGGTGTCTTAAGGCCTGGTGTAATATTTTCAGTGTTGCCTTTTCTTAGGTAAGGTGGTTAATGTTTAAGTGCTGGAAATAGGTGCTGTTTTGGTGTAGGATGTTTACTATTTATGCAGTTTCTGTTCAGACAGAATACATATCTTTTCCTTGTTATTTTAAACAATAAAAATAATTACCGGACCTTTACTTTTTATTTCCGCCGTGAATTGTGTCACACATGTGAGCGTGGCCTGTCAGGTGTGTCACGATGGGAAAAAGGTTGAGAACCACTGGTCTATGGGTTTACAAAGAGTTTTCTTTTTTTTTCTCTGAGAGTTAAAAAATGAAACTAATAAGAAAACTCTACTTGCACAGTTCAAAATCACACCAAAGTTTCAGGTTAGCTTCTAAATAAATGTAACTGTAGTCCTGTTCTTTTCATGACCACATTAGCTATTGTAACATTTTTACGCAAATTATATTTTTAACTTACATAATAAGTTAATATTTATATGATCTCACCTGGTGACCATTACCACCAAACCCCAATTTCTGACAGGTTTTAATTACATTTTAAACTTTAATTTTCCTACAGGCACTGTGTAGGCAGCCTCTCACTGACATCATTGTCCCAAGTCTGTGAGGACCCCTTGGGCCTGCACTATAATCATGCTGGGGATTTGATTACAGCCCTGACACTGTCTGCTGGCTTAAGTTGGCACCGGCAGCATTCCCAGCGCTGCTACTACAGTGTGGCACCAGCAGCACTGAGCAGCATTTATCTATTTTAAAAAAATAAAAAATCATCGCAGCACTTCTGGGCTCTCTTTGTGCTACCAGGAGCTCCCCAGGCTCATGGCCCCCAGCAACAATTGGACAGGTATTTATTTTATTTTTATTTACCCCATTTACATGGTGTTGTATAGCATAAGTTGTTATTCTCACTATTAGATGCAAATGGTCCATCTTTGTTGTGACTAAAGGTAGGTCTCCCTCAGATCCAGATGTGCCTGTATTCACCTCTCATAAATAAAGTTGAGTTAAAAGAAAATCCCCAAGTGCTTTGCCGCTGTGGCTTTGTGAAAATTGCCTTCACCATCATATAGATGGCTGAAAGCTTGTGGGTCAGTCAGGTTGTTCATCTCATAAGGCATGTAAAGAGGCAGCGGTATTAACATGTTTTCTCCATTTTGCATCTGTATGTGAAAAAATGGTTAGTAGATCTGGCCATTATAGATCTACAATTTAAGTGAAAGTAGTTTTGTTTTTTAATCTGTTAAGAAGTAAGAATATCATAGTAAGAAAGAAACAAAGAAAGCACACTGAAAACATTTATTTGGCTTCTGTTTCCCATGTCCTCCACCTGCCACAGTCATCTTAATAAAACACTTTAAATTATCCAGTACCAACCATTCTAGCAGTAAGCTCATTAAACACTACCCCTCCCCCTAACTGCAATCTCTCTCTCTCTAACACATACACACACACACACACACACACCTTCTCTCCTCTCCAGCAATAATGCATACAGAGCCACTCTAAGCCAAGGTGATCCCTATTAACAGGGCGGTTTTGTAACAAAAAAGGTACAAAATCAGAGAAGGGCGGGGGAGATTTGTGACTGTGACAACCTTCTGTCTGCTACCCATCCTCTCCAAGGATGTGATTTTGTTTCTCTTCCACCTCCCTTCTGGCCAGGCCAACATGGCACGAAATGGACAGCGACCTCCTGTTTTAATCAGCTGGAAGAATAAGTAGAGTCGGTGTTTAGGTAGGATGAGCTGGATGTTCGCCTGGAGCACCTTGAGCTGGGGGGGGACACCCTTGGCATCTCCAGTATCACCAATCCTGTGGTGGTGTGGGTGCTGCAGGCCCTATCCCGCCGTGGCTGAAGAGAGTCCCAGCATGGCCACGGCAGATACTATCTCAATGTAGACAAAGAGAGGATCCGCCGTAGCCGAAGAGAGTCCCAGTGTGGAAGCAGCGGGTACCATTCCGCTGTGGCCAAAGTTAGGCCCAGGGGGGCAGGTTGGGGCACCATCAGGTGGGGGGAGGTGGTGCTTTTTGCCTAGGGTGCCATTTGCCCTAGAACGCGCGCATGTTATAAAATCGGGAGTAGATTTGTTTGCGCCGGGTTGCGCGAACAAATCTACTCCCGCGCGCACCTTTTAAAAAATCTACCCCCATATGTTTTGTTACCCTTGTGCCTGAAATAGTATCATATACAGTAGCTCACATTATGTTTCTCAATGCTGCAGCAGCATTCAAATGAGCTTGTACCCCTTACAGTAACCACTTTAGCAATTAAGTGTAAAAACAATGTGATGCAAGCTTAGGAAAAAAAATTACCCTCGCTGCCTGCTGGATTCAGGCTGTTCACAGCTGACTCCCTGAGGCATAAGTATTATTCAATATTTTATTCAGCGCTGGAAAATATAGCCATCTATGTTCTGTGCTTTTACTTGCTGTTCCAAACCCTCCCTCTCCAACGAACAAAAAATGTGGCAAAGCGGAGAGAAGAGGATACCTTGTGTTTTGCTCTTGGTGTTCTGAATGGCGCAAATCTTCCAGCTCCGGATGTAGCCAGATTGCACTGCTGGGGCTGGATGTCTATTTCTCTTCCCGGTGACTGAGATTAGCAAGGTCTCTACTTGGTTTCTTCATTATTCTGCCTTAACTTGTGATCACATGGTTACACTATGGGGTATTGTCATTTTCCTCCATTATGAAAGGGGCCTTGTGGGCTCAGTTGTTTTCAGACGTACTGCTCCTGTCTGTTCTATAGGAGGGAGAGAATGACCTGCATCTGTTGTATGATTCATCATGCAGAATGCATTTGTGCATATGCCAATGGGGATGATGAATTATTTTAAGGAAGAGAATGACAAAACCTTTGAATATTGCATTAAGAATTATAATTTAGAAAAAGAAAGATAAGATTGTGCACTATTTTATGTAAACAGATTTCTCAATGTCAGAATGTGTAAAGGTGAATGTCATATGGGTTTCAGGAGTTTTGGAAAGCATTTTTAATAAATCTTTAATGTTCTTGTCACAAAGAGGATAAGCATAAAACTGAAATTTTCTTTACCTTTCTTTGCTTCATGCTGATAGATTCTGTACCAAAAGCTCTTTATTTTCACGTGTGGCTTTTTATTTTTTTTTTGCGTATGGCACAACAAAAATGATGAGAGATGTTTTTGCTCTAGGACTGTTAGCCTTCCAAACTTGATAGACCTGATAGCCTCAAAACAAAATGACCAAGTTTCACATTCTGTAGAAGCAGCTCTATGAGACCCTCCCCCCTCTCCCACCTCCTTCCTAGCCATTATACAAAAGCCAATCCAGTTTGCGGCCTCTAGCCAAGAACAGTTGCAACAATGAGTGGGTAGGATGGGAGGGGGGGGGGTGTTAAAATGGAGGAAAAACCCTTGGTAGCTCCCTTGAAGGTTTATGATGCCATAGCCCTAGTAGAAGCTGGTTCCAAATCAGCTGGAAGTGTAAAGGAGCAGCAGGAACCTTCTAGAGCAATTTAAAAATCATCTCCAGCAATGCCAGTCTAGTAGCTCACTGCCATGTGAAGGACCTGTGTTTGACTCCCATATTGGATCTTCCATTCCTGAACCAAGCTGGAGTTAGGGATGCTTAATGGAGAGGAAATCCCAGTCATTGCACAATAGCAGCACCTAATGGCTGGAGTTAGGGCCCACCGGTGTATGGCCCCCTGCTAAGGACTGTCATGGGAAAGAGTGAGATATTGGGGGGAGGGGTATAAATTAAGGGAGAACCCTGCCCCCCCCCAGTGGTTGTCAATGAAAGTTTATGGCACCATAGTCCAACAGAGACCATTGCCAAATGAACTGGAAGTCCAAAAGAGCACTAAACGTTTGATCATGGGTAGCATTAATGAAACTTAAGCAAGCTGTGTTAACATGCCAATATGCTCATTATCCTGATTTTGCATGATCATGAACTTATTTGCATATTATCTCATGCTAATACTAAAATTATACTTACTAAACTGTAATAGTAGCTTAAATATTAATTAAGGCTGCTTTAATTGGCTTTAATCTGTGATAGCACTAATGCTATTTAATAAATAGATCTTTAATGGTCTGATTCACTAAAGCATTTCTCCCATTCTGAGTCTGTGGGAAAACGCCTTGATAATCAGGCTCTTACAGGCCAATACAAATCAATGCACTCAGGCTATCATCATTAACCCCCTTTTGCAATAAAGGGATCAGCGCATCCAGAATATTTGTCCAAACCAGCATGTAGCTAATAGCGCTCATCTCATGGAAATGCTATGCTGAAGCTGTTAGCTATTCCCCCTTATGTAAAAAATAAATGTGCACTTGACGCGCACATTTTTCTCTCAAAAATTGACACCAGCCCTGGAGCGAGCGTTAAGTCTTGAAGAACCCCAAAAGTTAACAGGAAAGCAGAAAATATTGCTTTTCTGTAGTTCTTCCAATTTAATATTAAGTTGGAGGAACTGAAAAGAGTAACTAAAAAAAAAGAATGTCTTGCCGATAGTCAGATTAGGTGTTATGGTTATTGGTGTTTGGGTGGATCCTTGGACACTGTGGCAGCTGACCACGCCCATGGGGGGGCAGTCCCATGAGGGACCACAGAGTTAAGCTAAACTCCGGACAGACAAACATAGAACTGAATCTTTATTTAAACATTATGTGGAACCACCAGAGGTGGCAGTAGTGAGTAGTGGTTGTAGATCCCAGCTGGGCATGTCTCTCACAGGCTGCTGGAACAGTGGATCCTCTGTAGGCAGTGCTGTAGTGGAAAAGAGACTGAGAATTATGAGCACACAGTAGAATAGCATTCAAAGTCCCAATAGAAGAGCTCTGAGACAGGGAGAGCAGGCCCTCGAGGAGCGAGTACCTGATCCCTTAGAGCAGAGAGACTCAGTAGCGTTGTTCTCACTAGCGGCCACAGAGATTCCACTAGATGAGAGGTCTGGCACCGGAGCAGAGGGCAGGCCCTCGAGGAGCGAGTACCTGATTCCGGCAAAGCAGTACTATAGAGAGAGATGTTTCTGTACTCACAAATGGTGACTGTAGTTAGTTCTTCCAAGTAGAAGGTAGAGGTTGCAGGCAGCGACACAGGGAACATGGGCCCTCAAGGAGTGAGTACCAGTTTCCTGATAGCACCTGAAAGAAGCAGAGAGGCCCCCGAGGAGCAGGTTTCCCGTTAGTGACCCCGAAGGGTAGTAAGAATTCCAGTACAGCTGGAATGGCAGAGTAGCTTAGGAACGGAGAGCGAATCCCATCCGTAAGAGTTCCGGTTGCTAACTCAACGAGCTAGCAAATGTAGTAGGCAGATATACCCTGAAGTCGTGACGTCAGAACAGGGGGATGCCCCTGAGGTTCGCGCCAACGTGGAAATAAAGATGAGGGCGGCGTGCGCGCGCGCGCCCTAGACGTACCTTGAAGGAGAATGGCGGGAGGCAGCACCATAGCCAGTCCGGGGACCCCAGAGAGGTCGGCAAGAAGACGCTGCAGCGGCCATCAGTCCAAGGTGAGTGGGAGGAGCCGCAAGTAGTGAGGTGTAGGCGGGGCCAAGCCATCGAAGACCGATGGATGCAATATTAGGAAAATGGACGCTCAATTAATGATCGTTCATTTTCCTAACCTTGAAAATTGAGCGTCCGTTTTCCTAACCTGAGCACAGCCACTTCTGGGTGCCCAAAGCCGAGGAGTTGCTATGGACGCACAATTTCCTTTAGCGCCTCCTTTTTAACACAGCAGCTCATTTGCCTCACGCACCCAGGAGAGGAGAATGGACATGCATTAGAAAAGTGGGTGCTCAATAATGAGCACCCGTTTTTCGTTTTTCGTGCTCCAATATTGCATTGGCCTGAATGTTAGTTACTTCCTTTAGTCAAGTGTTATGACTGGTCAAGCTCTGAATTCTCTCATAGCACCCAGAGTCCTTTTCGGGTAGAACTGAATCAAGCAAACTATCTTTACTTACAGGGATATTTACTGACTAAAATCTAAATAGCCATGAAAATGAGAGTAAGTGTAAATGTCCACACAACATTTACACGCATTGGTTTGAAAATTGAAAGGACATGCATAAATTATTGCTCTGTCCAGGGGAATGTCTTTTTGTAATGCACATAACAGTACGCATGAAATTGCTTCTGCGCATACTTTAATGCATACAACCCCCGGGGTAATTTTTAAAAAGCCCATTTACGCATGTAAAGCTGCATCTTATGGGGTAGATTTTAAAAATTTGCGCACCAGGCGCGAACAAAAGTACACTGGATTTTATAAGATACGCGCGTAGCCGCGCTTATCTTATAAAATCCGGGGTCGGCGCGCGCAAGGGGGTGCATATTTGTGCAACCTGCGCGCGCCGAGTCCAGCGCGTGCTGCCTGTTGCCTGTTGCTGCCTGTTGCCTCCGAGGCCGCTCCGATTTCGGAGCGGCCTCGGAGGGAACTTTCCTTCGCCCTCCCCCCACCTTCCCCTACCTAACCCACCCCCCCCCCCGGCCCTATCTAAACCCCCCCTTACCTTTGTTGGCAGATTTACGCCTGCTAAAAGCAGACGTAAATCTGCGCGCGCAAGCGAGCTGCTGGCGCGTCATCACCCGACCCAGGGGCTGGTCCGGAGGCCTCGACCATGCCCCCGGGCTGGCACCACACCCCCGGGCCCGCCCCCGATACGCCACGTCTTTCGGGAACACCCCCGACATGCCCCCTCCCCGCCCCTTTTACGAAGCCCCGGGACTTATGCGCGTCCCGGGGCTCTGCGCGCACCGGCGGCCTATGCAAAATAGGCACGCCGGCGCGCGAGGGCCCTGCGCGCGTAAATCCAGCCGGATTTACGCGTGCAGGGCATTTAAAATCCGCCCCTATGTGCATTATGTCTTTTGAAAATTACCCCAGTGTGTAAATGGTTATGTTTATTTGGTCTTTAGTTTAAACGTTCTCTCTCCTCTAGCAATCAGAAGCTGACTGCAGTTATTGCAAACTGCTAGATACTCTAATGCCTTGCATTAGAAGAACAAACCAATGCCGAAGGAGTGCAAAACTTGAGTTCCTAATGTTGTGTTTATTGAAAAACTTACTTATTCTCGAAGGAACCCTTATTGGACTTACTATAATACCCTTTTTTTCTGATGGTTCAGCTTGATATAGATAATGACATTTATATGTCTTGTATGTACAAGCCGATGTTGCATTGAATGATATAAAAAATAATAATAATATGATATTTTTCCAAGGCACAGAACAGAAAAAATTGCTTAAATAAATCAGATCCTCTGAAAGGAATAAAAAATAAATGCTCTGTCAGTCTGTGTTAATGATCTTAAGCTTCTTCAGGAAATGAGCACTGTTAGTTAAATGTCTTGTTTCTATGAGGATTTAAAAAAAAAAATATGAATTATATATAAATGACCACAGTTCCTTAATCATTCATTACCACTTGCACTTTGTCTGTTATATTTACATATAACATTGTCTAATGACAAATGCCTGCAGTTTTTTCCTGATTAAAGCCCCTGGCAGAATCCTTTCCAGTAGTGACAGCTGGTCTACCGTACACAGTAATGATCTTATTCGCCTTACACGTAAACGATCCCCAGTTCCAAACCATGCAGAAACAAACTGGGGAGCAACATGAGGGAATATTTCTTCCCAGCGAGAAACATGGAAGAGCTTCTCAGGGAAGATGACAGGGCAGAAACAGCCAGAGATTAAAAAAAAAAAAAAAGCATGGAATAAGCACAAATGCAGAGAAATGAAGATTAAGCTGGATGTCAGGTATGCTCTGAGGTTTTGCAGCAGAAAGGGAACATGGGCAAACCAGGTAGGCCTTGAGGTATTTATCTGTCCTATTCTCTGCCTCTATGAATTGGTAACTGTCTTGTGTGCACAGTCTTTCTCAAAGATGCCCATTTTTCATTGCTCATGGCATTTCTGTCTTAAGGAATGTCTGACATGTTAGAACACTCCAATTAAGGGCTGCCAGCATCTCATTTGGAAAGAGTTATGCAGCGAGGACAGTATAAAGCGGTCTGTAACCCAGGCCAAGCTGCTTTTGCCTTTTTCTGTGTACAGGTTTGGGAATTATGTTGCTTAAGCATGATGTAGAAGACGGTTTTCACGGTGAATTCCATGGGTACAGAGCATTGCAGCTTCGTGAATAATCCTTCTGAAAATTGACCTTCCTCGTTGGGGCTCAGAGTCTGTGCGTACTTTTAGCTGCATTGAGAGGAAGCATTCTCGGGGAGCGTTTAGGTTGGTGATGGGTATGGGGTGGTATCCTCAAATTGACGCGCATATCTCTCAAGCAAGATTCTGCACATACAACAAGAATGTGCCATGCACATTTTATACCCATGACAATTTTCAAAGTGAAAGTCCTCAAAAGACTGTGTGCGAAAAGTGACTGGTGGGAAAACTGTGCCCCTTTAGAATTTAAAGAGACAGGGGACGAGAAATGGAAAATCTCCTTGTTTCTCCTTTCGTGGAGCAGTTCTGACTGTAGACCCTTTTTCATGAGATTTGAAGTGATTTCTTGCATTTTTATTTCTCATGCCTCCCAGGTCCTTCCCGCACAAGAAGGGAAAAGATCCCTTTTTCAATTCCCGAAGGGTTCTCTCTCTTTTCTGGGGCTCTTCTGCACATCAGCACAGTTATCAGTCAGCCAAAAACCACCCTGTACACATAAGCGGTTCAAAAATGAAATCCTTTACTGGTGTCTGATGATAGGCAAACAAATTCCAAGTAGCACATTATTGTCCAGTGCATCCAAATGGTTGAGCAAATGTGGTCGCTTGTTAGCCACATACCTTAAAAAGAAAAAGGATTAAAAGCATATTCAGGCAATTATATCTCCTTCTGTTGATGTTTACTTTCTGACAATGATATTTTACATGTTTTTCGTGACTTTTATAATGATTTTTACCAATCTGAAGTTTCTTTGACAGCTCTCTCATCCCTCTCACACTGAAGATCAATGGAAGCTCCTAGATGGCCCATTACCACTTCAGAAATCATTAGAGGTTTGTCAATTTTGAAGAGTGGGAAGGCTCATGGCCCAGATGGATTCCTTGTAGATTTTTATCAAGCCTTTCAGAAACAATTTGTTCTTCGTTTGTTTGCCTTTTTTTCTGATTTAGTGTCTCCTACTACGTCTAATTCTTTTTTCACTGAAGACTGTATAGTGGTACTTCAAAAGCCAGGATGGGATCCCCAGTTAGTGTCCAACTGTAGACCTATTTCTCTTTTAAATACGGATTATAAACTGTTTGCCAAAATTTTGGCTTCCAGGATGGTGGATATTACGTGGCACTTTATCCACCCTGACCAGTCTGGGTTTATTAAGCACCATTTCATTTCTAATAATGCCCACCTTTTTCTTCATATTCCAAAGGTGGCCAAATCCCTCCGGCTTTGGCTATTTCTCTTAATGCTGAAAAATGTTTGGATTGCATTGAATGGCCTTACCTTTTTGCTATTCTTCGGTGGTTTGGTTTTGGTTTCACCTTTTTGACCTGGATTCAGTTGCTTTATCATCACCCATCTGCCTTTTTTATATTTAAATAATAGGACAACTTCTAGATTCATTTTACACAGGGTTACAAGACAGGGGTGCCCCCTTTCTCCCTTTCTATTCAATCCGACTTTGAAACCTTTACTATTGGCCATTAGACAAGATTCTAATATTGAAAGGGTTCTTATTGGTACGGATGTTTATAAACTATCGGCATATGCAGATGACATTATGTTCCTTTTGATCCTGCTACTATGTTGTTCCTTGTTGATCCTGCTATCTCTGTCCCTCATCTGTTTCCCCTCATTTCTATATACTCTTCTTTTTCTGGTTATAGAGTTAACTGGCATAAAACTGAGATGCTGGCTTTTGAACTCTTTAGGGTCTTTGGTTGAGTTGTCTGAGTATTCCCTTCACAAGTGGAATCAAGGCCTTAAATATTTGGGTATTCATTTTTATGACACATTATCCCATACTGTATCCCAATGTGAAACTTCTCTTTTGCAAATGGTTCGAGACTCCTATTTTGCAGTGGTTCCCTCTCCACTTAACTTGGTGGGGTAGGTTGGATACTATTAAAATGGTGTTAGCTCTGCGATTGAATTTTGTATTCTCTATGCTACCCATTTTCTTTTTGGGGGAGTTTTATAAGCAGATTGATCATTTATTTTCTTGTTTTTTGTGGCAAGCTAAGGCCTCTCGCATTGCTCTTTCTAATCTGAAAGCCAATAAAAGTCAGGGGGGAGTTAACTTCCCAAATTTTTACAGTTATCATCAAGCATTTATATTGTAAGAAGGCTATTGTTGGTTCTCACATGCACCAAATAATTGAAGTTTTTTTATTACAGTGTAGACCTACAAATTACAAGCCAATTAGATTACAATATATTTTCTCATAGCAATTTAGTTAGATACATTTGTAAGGCAGTTCCCACAGGTCATACACAAACAGACAGATTTGCTGATCATTCTTACAAATAATACTTTCCCTCAGGTCCAGATAGGCCACAACCCAGTCCTGAAGATAAAGATGTAGACTGGGCTTATGACATGAAATCACAATATCTTCATGATGATGTCTCTGCAGTCTCCATTGTCTGGGTCATAATTATATTATTTGCAATTCATATACCTGTCAGTCACAGGTGATGTTATGCTCAGGCTTGTGAACTCTTGGGCCGACAGGAGAATGGTATACCTTAGGAGGAAGATCTGTAGGTTCTCCCATTGGGTGGCGAGGCAGGAACAGAAGACGTGACCAGCTGATCCTCAGGACTGGAGACTGAGGCGACTGTGGAGGCAGACGAAGGGTCGTGACGTCGAGGAAAGGAACTGTGTCTTCGCCACTGGAAGCCCGCGGTCCCCCCAGGAGGAGCCATTAGGGACCCGGACTGCTGGGACTTAGGTGGACCTTTGAGAGGTCAAGGAGTCGAGCATTCGGTGCAAGGGCTAACTGGAGCTTCACCCCTGGAAGCCCGCGGTCCCCCCAGGAGGAGCCCGTAGGGACCCGGGCCACTGGGACTTAGGTGGGCCCTTGGAGACGATGGTCAAGAAGAAGTCCAAGGTCAAGTGCCAGAGGGTCGTCGCTACCAGTCCGAGGTCACACACCAAGGGATCGTTGCTTGCCAGTCCGAAGTCACACACCAGGAATCACCGTTAGCCAATCCGAAGTCACACACCAGGAATCACCGCTAGCCAATCCGAAGTCACATACCAGGAACACCAAGATGAGATAGGAACCATGAACAAGGATCCAAAGCGCAAGAAGACTCACCGAAGCAAGCAGACTTAAACAGCGCTACAAGAGACATTGCCAAGTCGAGGAATGAGCAGAAGAAGTCTCCTTTTATACTTCCTCTGCTCTGGCTCATAGGGAACAGCTGTAGATGGTTAAAGGGATCAGGTCCCTTTAATTCTAATGAGGAGGCACGGCCTCGCGCCTAAAGATGGCGGCGGCCATTTTGGATTTCCTCCACGGAGGAAAGGCTGCAGGGACGCCGCGAGGAGGGAGCAGGGACGGCTCCCCACCCGGCGGTCAGACCGGGGACCCGCGCCGAAGCGACGGGCACCGGCCCAGCAGTTATGTTGGGAGCTGCTGCGGCGGGTTGCCGCAGCGACGAGGTAGGGGACCGCGGTGGTGGCCATCCACAGCCGTGGTTAAAGGTGAAACTGAGGAAGAGCATACGTTGGGCTACTTCTCGGAACTTTTCTACTTGGCCTTGTTGTTGGAGATGCTGTTGTATCTTCAACAATGGTCTGTTTCCAGCTATTGTTAATTGAGTGAATAATATCACACCAGTAGTAAGAAATCTAGTATGACTGTGGTAGTACAGTAAATCCCATTAACAGAAAACCACAGATAACCAGACATCTTTAAATTGTGAAGGCCATCATATTATAGAGCTCTACCTGTTTGCTTAAGAGCATATACTAGGTTCAAAGCTCTTTGTCTACTTAAGCATGGAAAATAGGTCACCAGTTTAAGCATAGGTCTCACATTAGTAAAATTCCAGTAATTATCCCAGGTACTTTAATAAACTGTCAATATAAACCGAAAAGCGTCCTTTATGGGTCCTACTCATTTAGAACAACCGTCTTGAAAGATGTACTAAAGGTTTTCTCCCATTTTGTGTGTATGAGAAAAATGCATACTACAGTGGTTCCCAAACTGTGGGTTGTGATCCCAAATGGGTTTACAGAAACAGGACCGCTCCCTCTCCCTCTGGAGCTCCACACTGACCTGTACCCAGCAGCGGCAGTCAGCATGGAGCTAGTAAGTATTCACTCCTCCTGCACAGGCTTCTTGTTAGACTGCAAACCCAGGCAAAATGCCATAGGATTTGTCAGCTGGCTCCAGATTCACCCTACAGGGTTGATCCAGGCCAGGATTTACCCCATGGCATGCAGGGACTTGGAGTTCTGATTTCCCTATTGCAGTCCCTAAGAAAAGTGAGACTATGTCCCTGCATGCATTGGGGTTAACCCTGGCCTGGATCAACCCTGTTGAGAGAATCTGAAGCCACTAAGCAACTCTAGAGGGCCAGAACCTCTGAATACACACTGACTCACAAGCTTTGCACTGACTGTTGCTGCTGCTGCTCTCACCACCTCTGCCACCGCTGCTGCTTTCCTGCATTGTATGAGTGGGTGAGGAAGAGGGAGTGAGGTTCTGTTGTTTTGTTTTGTTGTCTGAGGTTTCAGATGCTAAAATGTGGTCATATTGGATGGAACACTGGCTTAACATGTTAGGCAGCTAGACCCTTTGAAAATCTATCTCTGTCTTTTATATCCCTCTTAACTAGGGGTGTGCATTCGTTTTCGACATATTGGCAATCCACAACATATATGTCCCTATTCGTTGTATTCGTTGTATTCGTAGGGTCACGAAACGTATGGCAAACCCCCACGAATACAGCATATCTAATGAATAACCCCCCCCCCCCCCACCCTCCTGACCCACCCAAGACTTACCAAAAGTCCCTGGTGGTCCAGCGAGGGTCCTGGAGCGATCTCCTGCACTCGGGCTGTCGGCTGCCAGTATTCAAAATGGCGCTGATAGCCTTTGCCCTCACTATATCACAGGGGCTACCGGTGCCATTGGTCGGCCCCCGTCACCTGGTAGGAGCAATGGACGGCCGGCGCCATCTTAGGGGGGGGGGTCCCAAGACTTGCCAAAAGTCCCTGATGGTCCAATCATTGTATTCGTGGGGTCTCAAAACCTATAGTGAACCCCCACGAATACAACATATCTAACGAATAAACCCCCCACCCTCCTGACCCCCCCAAGACTTACCAGAAGTCCCTGGTGGTCCAGCGGGGATCCTGGAGCGATCTCCTGCACTCGGGCCATCGGCTGGCAGTAATCAAAATGGCGCCAATAGCCTTTGTCCTTACTATGTCACAGGGGCTACTGGTGCCATTGGTCGGACCCTGTCACATGGTAGGGGCACAAGATGGCGCCAGCCGTCCATTGCTTCTGCCATGTGACAGGGGCAGACCAATGGCACCGGTAGCCCCTGTGACATAGTGAAGGCAAAGGCTATCGGCGCCATTTTGAATACCGGCAGCCGACAGCCCGAGTGCAGGAGATCGCGCCAGGACCCCCGCTGGACCACCAGGAACTTTTGGAACTCTTGGGGGGGTCAGGAGGATGGGGGTTGTAGTTAATTAAATTTAAAGGGTTGGGATGGGGTTTTTTTTTTTGGGGGGGGGGGAAACGAATACATACATAACTAATGAACGGATCGGGGTCCCCCGAGAATGGATGCAACAGATTTGGCTCCCCACGAATACGAATTCCAAATAGGACGAATCCGACCCTGCTGCACATCCCTACTCTTAACCCTCTAAACTACTCCTCTTCTTTGCTCCCCCTTTCATACCGCTAACATTCTCTGACTCCTCCCCCATTCCCTTCTATTGAATTATCTATCTTGCCCTTTCTGGTTTTCCCCCTTTCAACCCTCAACCTTCCCCTTCTCTTGCTACCCCATGCCACTTCATCCCTGCTATTAATCAAGTTGACTTAGCAAATAGCCACTGCTGTTACTGGCATCAGTAGCATGGGATCTTTTTAGTGTTTGGGTACTTGCCAGGGACTTGTAGCCTGGATTTTCCACTGTTGGAAACAGGATACTGGGCTTGATGGACCTTTGGTCTGACCCAGTAGGGCAACTTCTTATGTTCTTATCTTCTCTCTTTCTCCTTCCTTTCAGACCTGTTTCCACCCTGCTCTATTTCACATCTCTTGTCACTAATCTCTGTCTGTCTTCTTTCTCTGCCTCCATCCCCTCTTTTCAACCCCCCGTCCTTCCCCACACTTTCAGCATCTGTCCTCCTCCAATGGTTGGCTTTCTTTCAACCATTCATCTTCCCCTTCCTGGCCCTGCAGTTTCTCTCCTCCATTTTCCCCTCTCTCCCCATGCTCACCTTCAGCCATCCATCCTCTTTGGCTTTGCTTCTTTCAGCCCTTCTTTCTTCATCTAAAGGTTTCTATCTCATCACTAACTCCCTTACTATTTCCATAAGTGTTTCTCAAAAAAATGTATACTTTCCCTCTTTTAGAAGGGTGAGCCCATTTCCAAATATCCTTAAATGTTGGGATATATATACATTTCAGCTAATGCAAAACACAGATATTTTTTGGTAACTAAAGCTACTTCAGAAGTTATAGGCGTGAATAAATAAGAGCATCCTGAGGCCTGTAAATCGTTATGGTTTCTCACAAGTACATGTACAATACTTTAATTAGTAGTTTGCCAATTAAACTATTCAATGGGATACTGTAAAAATGAATCTTTAACTAAAACATTATATTAGTGCTAATAGGCATATCTTTATAAGTAGTGAAAAGAGAGCTTTTCAAATAACGTATTTGGAAACAAATCATATTTTATTATCTTTAGGACAGTAAGTTTCAATTTTCCTTGGCCTGCCAACCTTTGTTTTCATAAGCCCATTGAAGCTTTGTTTTATTTTCTTAATTATAGGTCCTGAGTTTCAGTTCTGCTTGAAAAGACATTGTATCCTACAGAGAAACAGTCCTAGATATATCATATAATTGTCAGTACTACAGAGCTAGTATGTCTTCTTAGTCTCTAATTGGCTTCTGTTCAGTAGTTTACTCTAATTTATATCCCATAATGCTCTGGCTCATCTGCTTTGTTCCGATAAGAAAAGTACCAGTACTGCAGAGTTAAGGGACTATGATAACAACATACTAAGAATGGTGGTATATTTATCCTCCTTTACAGCATGGATAATTCATTAGAGCCAAGAGTCTTGAGGGTAGTTCATATGGGTGTTCTATAGCCCACTGATGAAATTAACAAAATAATATAAATAAAATAAAATACATAGTATTACTGGAATCTGAAAGAAAATATTCTATTCATTGTTGCGTTTTTCCTTTTTATTGACATACCTTTCATCTTCTGATATTCACAGCATTATCATATGGCTTAACCCTCATAGCATGGGCCATTCCTGAAAGCATGCTAGTTGGGATACCCTATCATTGGGGCTAATTCATTAAATTGCACACTAAAATGTTTTAGCATGCATGTGATAAATCTTTTAGTGTTCCTTCTAAAATTATGCATGGTGTTCAATTCACATGGAAGCTAATTTAAAAAAAAAATGCCTGAATACCTAACTAACCCCTAGATTCATCAAAATTCTATAAATTTTGCGTGAATAATGCCCGCGAAGCACTTTCTACCTAGGTGCTATCAAGCTAGGGTGAGAGTACATTGTAGAAATCTCATCTTTGTGTACCTTTCCTCATTCCAAAGCACATCAAATCTTCACTGATGTGTACTGTGCTCTTCTTATGTCTCACTCTGCATGTAAAACTGCCCCCCAAACCCTAGACCACCACCAAAACCTTATCTAAAATTACTAGATCACCCTCTTATAGTGGTATAAATAGATGACTAATATGTGTGCCCCCTCAGAGGCTCTCTAACCCTCTCCTTCCCCCTCACCCCCCTCCTTGCCCAAAACAAGATTTGTGGAAAAATCCCATTTCAGGCACACTGCATAGCTATCATAGGCATAATGCTACGGTAGGGAAAAAGGTGTAGCTATTTCCAGCGTTATGTCCTGCAATAGCATGCATAACACATGCATTGTACTATCGCACGCAGCGTTAGCAATTCTCATTTTCATTTACTGTACCCAAACTCCTCCCAAAATCCACCCACTTGAATATATTTTAGAAATTTGCATGGTCAGCGCGCTATGCGATAAATAACATCTGTGTTATGGTGTTATCGCAGGCATTAGGGATCTAACGCATTTTGATGCATGACCCTGTAAACTAGCATAATTTTGACTGCCCAACTTATGCTAATTTGCTGCCAGATCTAGCCAGCTAGGTTTCTGGCTGAGAATCATCCTAAATATATGCAGCGAAAATGCGGAGGGCTAGAATGAGGACGCTTAGCTTTTGTGTGACTAACCTTAGTCAGTTAGCACCTAAGTCCTTTCTTTGAATCTCTCCACACCCAAGTCAGCAAGCCTATCCCTCACCAAAACTACAAGTCCAGTGGGGGATGAAAGGGTGCCAACAACCCCTCGCTATCCCATGATCCCTCTCTCCCATGGAAACTTTGAAGCATGATTGCAAGCTGATCCTCCTCATACCACCTTCCTCCCACCCAAACAGTAAATTCGGCTGGGGAGGGGGGAGTCAATGCTCTTCCACCTCCTGCTGCCACAAACTGGAAGGAGGGGTTTGGGCCGCAATTTTGTTTAAAATTCCAGCAGATGGATGGAGGATCTGGCTGGCCAGATTTAGGCCTGCTATTGTAGCTGGTGCTGAAAATCTGTGCTAGGTGTCTAAATTTACTCTACCTTCCCCCCCATCAGACTCCATCCCTGTTTCCCTCCCACTTTTAAATAGTAAAAATAGGCCCCCTACATTTAGATACTCAGCCTTATGCAATTTTCAGAGGTGTGAGTTTAGGTACAAATGATCCTTAGTTAATGGTATACAGAGCGCACTAAAAAATATTTAACAAAATTCTAGCTGCTTAAACTTGCCAGAAGAGGCTCCAGTCTGGAAATTGGGAAAGCATTGGTGTTTTCTTCTTAACTAAATATATCTTTCCTACTGTCCACTGGATGATTTGTGGTGGTGTAAGTGGTAACATGTTCCATTGAGTTTTAGCCTGGATATGGCACTGAGACAGTGTTGGTCACCGTGGTGAATGACTTGTGCCAGGAAAGGGTAGAGGTTCTTTTTTGGTTTTGTTGGGTGTTTCAGGAGCTTTCGATATCATTAATTATGATATCTTGCTGGATCATCTGGTGCAGTTGGGAACAGAGGACACTGCTCTGCAATAATCCTGGTCCTTTCTGCATGGTAGATCACAAATGGTTGTGCTGGAGGATTCTTATTTGGCAATATGCCCACTTGCTTATGGAGTACCACAGTTATATTCTTTCCCATATTCTTTTTTTAACATTTATATGAAACTGTTGGGTGAGGTTATTTGAAAATGTGCATTGTCATCTTTATGCAGATAACACACAACTCTATTTTCTATTGGGATCTGATCCTGGGAAGTGGGGGGAGGGGCTGTATTGAACCAGTGTCTGGAAACAGTAATGGGCTGCATAAGATTGAATAAACTGAAAATTGTTTTACTGAGGTTAAAAGTATTGTGGATTTGCAGAACAGTAGCTCTCCATGCTGAAATTCAACCTATGCTTGATGGAGGTAGTTCCTCATCTGAGAACTCAGGCTCCTAATCTAGGTGTTATTTTTGATTCATCCCTGAATATGGATGCTCAGATTTCATCAGTTTCCAGACATGCTTTCATTCAGCTTAGGGTGATTCGTCAGCTCTGTCCTTACCTTGAACAGTCAGATCTGACCACAATAATTCATTCTCTGGTTACCTCTCATTGTGATTAATGTCATGCCCTTTATGGGGAGCTTTCTTTGAGACATGTTATGAAACTTCAATTAGTGCAAAATGCTACAGCCCATGTGTTATTCAGGAGAAGCTATAGGGAATTTATAAGCCCTATTTTTAAAAATCTGCACTGCTTGCCTGTATGCTTTTGTGCTCAATTCAAAATGTTGGTTTTAGCCATTTGAGTTTTAAATAGATTGGGCACTGGTTATTTGAGGGATCCTCTCTTCTCTTCTCATGAAGGATTTCTACATATTCTATCTTTAAGAGAAATGAGATTGGCCAGGATTCTTGGAAAGGCCTTCTTGAATGTTTATCCACATTTATGAAATTCCTTTCTGAGAGAAGCTCATTTAGATAAAGCTTATGTTTTTAGATATCAAATTAAGACCTAACAGTTTCAACATGTACTTGTTGGGTGATTGACTGAGTTGCTGTTTAGTGCTATTAGTTGCTCGCTCTGCTATCAGCTGTAGTTTTGCTGTAAAGTTTTGGTAAATATAATTTTAGTGGATTTAGTTTTTCTTTATTGAGATTTAATTTGATATTTTTATTGTTGTAACCCACCATTTATTTATTTTATTTAAAAACTTTTATATACCGGTATTAGTATGCATACATCATACCGGTTTACAATGTAACTTTAAAGGTAGAAATTACAATGAACAGGGAGGGCGAACAAGGAGGAGTATACAAAGAGCAGGAGGTGGAGGAATTAAAGCAATAAATAAAAACTGCAACGGACTATTTACAGGAATATACAAGGCGTAGGCAAGATACTTGCAGAAGTCGGTGTACTTAATCAGGGTAGGCTTGTCGGAAGAGCCATGTTTTAAGTTTTTTTCTGAACTTGGCGTAACATGGCTCTAGCCTGAGAGTGGTAGGGAGGGCGTTCCATTGTTTAGGGCCTGCAATGGATAGTGCACGGTCCCTAGTAGAGGAGAGGTGGGCTTTTTTCAAAGGGGGAATGGAGAGGGTGCCTTTGTTGACAGTGCGAGTGGGTCGTTCAGTGCGTATAGGACGAAAGGGTTCATCCAACCAATTGGAATTGTGCGAGTGGATGGACTTGTGCACTATGGTTAGAATTTTGAAGAGAATTCAGGATGCGATGGGGAGCCAGTGGAGTTCTTTGAGTATTGGGGTAATGTGATCAGCTTTCCTTGAGTTGGTGATGACCCTGGCGATGGCATTCTGGAGCATTTGTAAGGGCTTGGTGGTGGAGGAGGGTAGGCCAAGGAAGAGGGCATTACAGTAGTCCAGCTTTGAGGAAAGGGTGGCTTGGACAACGGTGCGGAAGTCATGATAGTGGAGGAGGGGTCTGAGTTTCTTCAGGATGTGAAGCTTGAAGAAACCTTCTTTGAGGATGGAGTTGATCTGTTTTTTGAGATTGAGTTGTTGATCTATGATAACCCCAAGGTCTCTTACTGTGGGTTGGGGTGTTATGACGTTGAAAGCTGGATCGTTGGAGATCGGTGGTTTGGGAGGGAGGTGAGGAGAGATAAGGAGCAGCTCTGTTTTGGAGGAGTTTAGAGCGAGGTGGATGTTGGTGAGAAAGTCATTGATGTTGGCAAGACATGTGTTCCAGAAGGCAAGGGCATCTGAGAGAGAGTTGTGAATGGGAATGACGATTTGAACGTCATCTGCATAGAGGTAGAATTTGAGGCCGAGGTCTGTGAGGAGCTGACATAGAGGTGTGAGATAAATGTTGAAAAGGGTGGAGGAGAGGGAGGAGCCTTGTGGGACACCTTGAGACAAGGGATAGAGTGTGGAGTTGGCGTTTCCTATCTTGACGGAGAACTTTCTGTTAGATAAGTAGGATTTAAACCATAGTAGGGCTAGGCCTGAGATGCCTATTTCGGATAGCCGGTTGATGAGGAGGTTATGGTTGATGGTATCAAAGGCAGCTGAGATGTCGAGTAGGGCGAGGAGGTAACAGTTGCTTCGGTCCATGCCTATGAGTAAGTGGTCCGTGAGGGAGAGCAGGAGGGTTTCTGTATTGAGGTATTTACGGAAGCCGTATTGGGCTGGATGCAGAATGTTGTTGCTTTCTAGATATTCTGTAAGTTGGATGTTTACAATCTTTTCCATAATTTTGGATAGGAAGGGCAGGTTAGAGATAGGGCGGAAGTTAGCGGGGTCTTTAGGGTCTAGTGTTGGTTTTTTTAGGAGGGGCTTGACAATAGCTTGTTTAAGAGCATCTGGGACAGAGCCTGAAGAGAGGGAGGAGTTTATGATGTCTGCGATGGGTTTGGATATAGTGTTCGGGATGGAGAGGAGGGATTTTGTGGGAATGGTGTCTGAAGGGTGGGAAGCTGGTTTGAGTTTTCTGAGAATAGATTCCACTTCTTTAGCGGAAGTCAGGTCAAGGGTTTGGAGGGTGGGTGAAGTGGGGGAAGGTTGGAGGGAGGGGGAAGGGGAGGTGGATAGAGAAGGGTGTTGAAATCTGCGGAGGATGTTGGTGATTTTTGTGAGGAAATACTGGGCGATTTCTTCGCTCTTAGTGGAGGCATCATTCTCAGGGATAGTGGGCTGAGAGGATTTGGTGAGGTTGGCAACATAATTGAAAAGGGCTTTCGGGTTGTACATGTATTGGTGGATCTTAGCTGAAAAGTAGTCTCTTTTTGTTTTGAGGGTGGTTATTCTATATTGGTGAAGGGTAGTTTTGAAACTTGAGGCGAGTTGGGGTGAGGGGGCTTTACGCCAGTTTCTCTCACGCTGCCTGAGGGTATTTTTTAGGGATCTTAGTTCAGTCGTGTACCAGGGTTGATGATTTTTTGTGGGTTGGGTAATGTTACGTCTGGAGATGGGGCATAGTTTGTCAGCAATTTCAAGAGTCATGCTGAGCCAGGATTTGATGGCAGTCTCTGGACTGGAGCAGTCAAGGCTAGTGGATGTGTTGGAAATGGCAAGAGCCAGTTCATCTCCAGAGCAGGGTTTCCTGAAGGTGAAGGTGGTGTTGTTTGAGGGAGTGGGGGTAGTAGGGAAGTTAAGGGGGAGGAGGGCTTTTATGAGGAAGTGGTCGGACCAAGGTACAGGGGAGCAGGTGGGGGGGTGGGATGGTAGGAAGCAGTGGTTGATGAATATAAGGTCAAGGGAGTGACCAGCTTGGTGCGTGGGGGAGGCAACAATTTGTCTAAGGCCTAGAGCTTGGAGTGCAGTAAGGAATGCCTCACAAGAAGGGGTAAGGGGGGTGGCATCGACATGGAGGTTGAAGTCTCCTAGTATGATGGAAGGGATTTCAATGTTTATGTTGGCAGATAAGAATTCAATTAAGGGGGAGGGGTCCCGTTCGATGGATCCAGGAGGGGCATAAATGAGACAGATTTGCAGTGAGGGGGCTTTGAAGAGGCCAATTTCTAGCTTGGAGGGTGATGTGGTGTGGGAGAGTTTGAGATTAAGGTGTTTCTTGAAGGCTAGGAGGATGCCACCTCCTCTTTTCTTGGGTCTTGGAATGGATAGGAATTGGTAGGATTGTGTAGGTAGCTGGTTCAGGAGGACAAGTAGTAGAAAGGTAAGCAATACATTTTGAAAATTAAAAAATATATTGTGATATAGGTGGTGGTACATTGATGGTATAAGTGAAAGGCAGTGGTGGGCCTGGGGCCTGGGTCCATGGCAGCATAGACCCAAGATGCTGAATCAAGGATAGATTGCATGCAGGCATAGTGATGTGTATAAGAAAGAGGAGGGTGTAGGTGAGAGATAAGCTGAGGCCCAAAAAAAAGAACCGATGCTGGTTAACTTGACTTATCCAACCTTGGGACCCTGAAAGTTAGAACATAAGAACATAAGATATACCATACTGGGTCAGACCAAGGGACCATTTAATCCTACTCTCTGTTTTTGCCTCTACGGCCAACTTTATTTCAAATTCTCTCTTAGCCTGTCTTATCAATGTCTTACATTTAACTTGCCAATGCTTCTGCTTTATCCAATTTTTTTCTGATGGATCCTTTTTCCAATTTTTGAATGAAGATCTTTTGGCTAAAATATCCTCTTTCACCTCACTTTTTAGCCATGCAATCCACAAAAGGACATCACCTCTTATCCCATGACTTTTTAGTTTTCTTACAAGCTTCTCATGCAGGACTCTGTCGAACGCCTTCTGAAAATCCAAATACACCACAACTACAGGTTCATCTTTGTCCATATGTTTATTTACCCCTTCAAAAAAGTGTAGGAGATTTGTAAGGCAAGACTTCCCTTGGGTAAATCCATGCTGGCTGTGTCCCATTAAACCATGTCTATCTAAATGATTTGTGATTTTATTCTTTATAATAGTTTCCATGATTTTTCCCAGCACTGAAGTCAAGCTCACCAGTCTATAGTTTCCAGGATCACCCCTGGAGCCCTTTTTAAGTATCGGGGTTTTATTGGCCATCTTTCAATCTTCAGGTACAACGAATGATTTTAATGATAGGTTACAAATTAATTGAAATAGGTCTGAAATTCAGTTTTCTAGTTCTTTCGGAACCCTGGGGTGGATACCATCCAGTCCAAGTGATTTACTACTCTTCAGTTTGTCAATCTGGCCTACCTCATCTTCTAGGTTCACAGTGATTTGGTTCAGTTCATCTGAATCATCACTCTTGAAAACCGTCTCTAGAATGTGTATCTCCCTAACATCCTCTTCAGTAAACACCAGAGCAAAGAATTTGTTTAATCTTTCTGTGATGGCCTTATCTTTCCTAAGTGCCCCTTTAACCCCTCGATCATTTAACGGTCCGACCGACTCCGTCATAGGCTTTCTGCTTTGGATACATTTTAAAAAAGCTTTTATTATGAGATTTTGCCTCTATGGCCAACTTCATTTCAAATTCTCTCTTTGCATTTCTTATCAATATCTTACATCTAACTTGCCAATGCTTCTGCTTTATCCTATTTTCTTCTGATGGATCCTTCTTCCAATTTTTGCATGAAGATCTTTTTGCTAAAATAACTTCTTTCACCTCACATTTTAGCCATGCCAACAATCATTTGATCTTCCTTCCACCTTTCTTAATGCATGGAATACATCTGGACGTCACTTCTAAGATGGTATTTTTTAACCACATCTACGCCTGTTGCACACTCTTTATCTTTGCAGCTGCATCTTTCAGGGTTTTTTTTTAACTATTTTTCTCATTTTATCAAAGTTTTCCTTTCAAAATTTAGAGCTTGAGCCATGGATTTACTTACTGGCCCCCTTCCATTCATTAATTCAAATTTGATCATGTTATGATCACTATTGCCAAGCGACCCCACCACACTTACCTCTCTCACCAAATCCTGTGCTCCACTGAGAATTCGATCTAAAATTGCTCCCTTTCTCGTCAATTTCTGAACCAATTGCTCCATAAAGCTGTCATTTATTCCATTCAGGAACTCTGTTTCTCTAGCATGTCCTGGTTCACGTACCCAGTCAATTTTGGGGTAATTGGAATCTCCTATTATTACTGCACTACCAATTTGGTTAGCTTCCTTAATTTCTCTTAGCATTTCAGTCCATCTCACCATCTTGGCCAGGTGGACAATAGTATACTCCTATCACTTTTCTCTTCTCCAACACACAAGGGATTTCTACCCATAAAGATTTGATTGTGCATTTAGTCTCATGCAGGATGTTTATCCTGTTGGACTCTATGCCATCCTGGACATAAAGTGCCACACCGCCTCCCCGGGTGCTCCTCTCTGTCATTGCGATATAATTTTTTCCCTGGTATAGCACTGTCCTATTGGTTATCCTCTTTCCACCATGTCTCTGAGATGCCAATTAAGTCTAAGTCATCATTCACTGCTATACATTCTAATTTTCCCATCTTACTTCTTAGACTTCTGGCATTAGCATACAAACATTTCAAAGTGTGTTTTTTGTTTGTATTAACATTCTGCTTTTCAGTTGACGAATAAATTGAGTCAATAAAATAGATAGTAATAGGATAATGGGTCAGTTACTGTATTTATGGTATACAATTTTCTTCAATTGATGTGGATCCCCATTTTAAAATTTTTATTAAATCATCTTTGCTTGTTAAAAGACAAATGGGGTTACTTAAAATGTCAACACAAATATTTCTCAATTTAAATAGCAACCATGTTTTAAATTGTAGTCTAGTGGTCCCATTGAAAAACAATAAATAAGGACCACAAATCCCTCAGCTCAGGATTTGTGAATCATGAATACATGACTGTGCATTTTGGATCAGTCCATCTGTAGTAGAAGTTTGGTCAGAAAACATACAAATATTAGAGAAAGCAATTTAGGAAAGAGATGGGGTTAAACCTGTCTCTGTACATTTAAATGAAATATTACTGTGCACACAGAAGCAGCTAAGATTAACAAAATAGAAAATCCTTGAATTTATGAACTCCTTAAAAATGCAGCTATTTTCCAATCTATTCGTATTAGATTGGCAGAGCTTACCACTTAGCACTGAAGATGGTGTTAGTGCTACACTTGTCACTGACTTCTCACCTGTAACGTGAATTAAAGATAAGGAGTAGCTACTTTCACAAGTCACTGCCTAGGCCCTGCACGAACCACTGACAATTTTCTGGAAAAACACTGCTCAGAGCCAGTAAAACAATTTTATTCCAGGCATTGGTGTTCACTTCGTGCTTGTAACTTTAAATTAATTTCCTGAACTTGTGACCTGGATTGGCCACTGTTAGAAAGAGGATGCTGGGCTTGATGGACCCTTGCTGTGACCCAGTACGGCAAATTCTTAAGATCTTATGTAAATTAAACTGCACAAGTTACGTGCTACAAAGAGCAGGTATAACTTTGTGCAAGTTAGTTTGTGTGCATTATTTGAGATAATTTTCAAAGTGAATCTATGTGCATAAGTTCACTTTGCAAATTGGTGTAACTCGTGCATTTTGGCAAGGCATAAGTTAGGGAGGTTGTTATAAAATTACCCTCCGTATGCATTTAAAGGGATAGATTTCACAAAATATGAAAGATATGAGAAAGAGTAAGAGAACTAAAATGACCCAATGAAGAGCTCTGTTTTTCCTTTGTTCTCCCAAGAAGAAAATGAATCACCATGGTAACACTGCCATTGTATAATAGGTCAAGTTTTATCAGTTTGCCTTGGGCTTATTTGATTAGGTTCTGCCTGGAAGAGATATCAAGGTATTATAGAGGCTTACTGTGCTGCATTTTAAAGTCAAACATGACGAATAGGTAATTAAGTGGCACAAGATATAATGTTCTCAAATAAAATCGCAGATGTGCCTTATTACCAAAGTCAGGGCTGCTTTACAGGTACCAATATGAGAAATACCAGTCAGTTCTTACAGACTAATGTGGAAAGTAAAAGCAACTATAAAACAATGTTTTCTGAAATTCTTTATGCTCTGGGACCAAGTGGTCTTTTAATTTTAGTTCACAGTGCTAAGACTGAGACAGCAACTTTAAAGCAAGTGCATGGGCGCCCATATACGCACGTAGGCCCGCGCGACCTCACATACCCAAGAATTTTAAATTGTGCGCACAATTGCATGCATACGGTTTAAAATACACCCATTGCACGTATGTGTGCTCCTAATTTTAAGTGGTTACACGAACAAGCGGAGTTTGCATATCTTCCTTAACAATTTGTCGACTTTAACGCGCACACATAAGCGGATTTTAAAACTTGTGAGTGTGAAGGGCAAGCCCAGTTTTACCAATTAGTCCACCAGTTTGCCCAGCCTACCGCTACATCATCCAGACCCCTCTGGTTCTTCAGCCTGCACTCCCCTGAGTGTACCCAGACCCCTCACTCTGTAAAGAGATTTCTGCAGACTTAACACCTCATCAAGAGCAGAAGTAGGCACACGCAGCTGTGCACTGCAGTCACCGGATTTAAAATGCAGATTTACACCCATAACTCTTGGGCCCGTCCCAGAACACCCCTGACTTGCCCTAGCTCCACCCCTTTTTCCTGCACGTTTGATTGCTCACGCACACATCACATAATTGGGCTGTTTTGAAATACGAGTTTCTCACGCTTGGCCCAGATACTCGCGTACATGAGCCTTTTAACACGAGCAACTCTTAAAATTCACCCCTAAATTTCTAAGAATTGTACATTTAAATAATTAGCTACTAGACATAAATTAGAGAGCGTGGCATGGTTTCATTAACAAAAATTGACAACTGCTTAGCAACAGTTACTAATCATATCTTTACATGCCCTTCTTTGTGCATCCCTATGTAGATTATGTAGATAGTAAACTGTTCTCTGTTGTAATAAGAATTTAATTCTGATTGTAATCTGCTTTGAGATTAGCTTGGTAAAGGCAGAATATCAATTAAATATAAAGAAATCCAAATCTCAAAACCAATGTATGTCTGTATCAATATGTGCAAAAGAGAGTCATTAACCCTGTGGTTAGGGCACTGCTTATGAATCAGAAGAGCTCAGACATCAGGAATCCTCACTGTCCAGAGGGCTCCCAATTAAAGCTGGCTCACTATATCTCCTCCTCCAGCCTCGTTAGCTACCATACAGACTAGGCAGCACAAGTGACAGCCTGACCTCTCATCCCACGAGATGGCTGAATCTACATGTTTGTTCCAAGCTAAACTTTAGCGTGTGTTAAGATACTGTTTCTGGGACAGGCATCTTATTTATGTAAACCTAATTGTTATTACAAGATTTTTGTATTATTTTTTTATACTTTCTCTATATATGTTGAATAAGATGGCAGCATTTAGAAGCACTGTGTAAACAGACTGTCATGAAATAATAATAATAATCATGAAAAAATAAAAGCAGCAGCAGCATGCAGACTTTCTAAATGAGTTTCAGATTATGCCATACTTTGCATAAATCTCATGTGCACAGACTGCCAATTATGCTTAACTGCACGGAAGCTTTCCGATGCAGACAAGTGCTCAATAGAGATTAGGCTGCATCTTCTGTAACTTATTCCCCAAGCGTATCCAGCAAAGAACAATCAATATTTTAAATGACAGTGTCATCCAGCTCCACTGAGATTTGCTTTTTATTGATAAACAAGAATGTATTTTCTTTAAGAAATTAATACAACAGGTCAATGTAAAAATGACCCACATGTATAGTACTAGTCTCTTCACTTTAAAGACCTTTTCACTGCTAAATTCCATCTTACAATTCACCTTTGCCCTTCTGACCACTGTATTATTGCTAATTATTGCTTTTTCTAATGTATCGGTGGGGACCTTGAGGAAGAGGAGACAAAAGAGGTTTTTGAGAAGGTCAGCTGGTGATGAGTAGTAGTTGATGGGGGGAGGAAAAAAAAGATGTAGCTGTCAACAGAGAAAAAAGCAGAAGAGAAAACTATGGAATAACTAAAGTGAATGCTTAGGATTCCAGTTTTTAATACTACCAGACTAAAACAGACTAATCAAGTGAGCTTATAAATACCAGGTCACAGCAAAACATATGTAAGTTTAAAGAATGCTAGCTAAGAAATGCTTGTTTAAATGCAAATGTACAAGAGGGAAAACATGAATTTGTGTGTATAAAGACATTTTTGTTGTCTTCTCAATCAGGAGGTACATTTTCAGACTCCTTGCACTTGCCAGCTCATTTTCAAAGGGAAGGTCTCTCCCCCCTCGCCTCCTCCTGGGAGTTTCCCTTTGAAAACTTCTGGCCCAGAGGAGCCCGCGTGTGTACATTATGGGGAGGGGGAGGGGAACTTTAAAAAAAAAGGCTTGCTCTGTGAGTAAACATCTGTTTATCGATAAGCAGGGGCTGAATTTGCCACTATATGTGAGTGATGTCATCCAGCCGCACTGAACGGACTTGTCTCTCCAAGATAGTAGAGCTTTGAGCTCTACTAAGCATTAGGGATGTGAATCGTTTTTTGACGATTTAAAATATCGTCCGATATATTTTAAATCGTCAAAAATCGTTAGAGGCGATATTTAATAGGAATTCCCCCGATTTATCGTCAAAAATCGTAAATCGGGGGAAGGGGGAGGAGAAGGGGGAGGGCGGGAAAACCAGCACACTAAAACAACCCTAAAACCCACCCCGACCCTTTAAAATAAATCCCCCACCCTCCCGAACCCCCCCTCAAATGCCTTAAATTACCTGGGGTCCAGTGGGGGGGTCCCGGTGTGATCTTTTACTCTCGGGCCTCCGGCGCTACCTTTGCCCTGTCATATGACAGGATACTCAATCCTGGCAAATTATTCATATATCACAAACCAATTAACAACTAATAAATATATTGTGACATCGATCCAATTGTTCAATCTTTATTAGTGAAAATATCATAAAACACATCCCACATTTAATCCATAATACCCCACACAATAGATATTATATTTTTATAAAACCTATTACATCATACTCATACCACCCATACATCCTACATACTACTCATACAAATATCATTCAACCTCATATAAAAAACAATTTTCAAACATTCAAGTTAAACATCAAATACAAATTTTTTCTCAACACTTAATCAAATGTAGATACAATTCGTTTTATAAGCAGAAAGAGTTAAATTGCACATTCATTTATGCGTTGCAAAAACGCCAATCCTCTTGATCTCTCTTTATTCTCTCTACATGTTTCGCCTTCCCTCAGGCTTCTTCAGGAGAGCTTTTTCAAACAATCTCCCACTGCTCATGTATCCAACGTCTATCCACAGGGCTATTGTTGTACCTGCACGTCCTAAAGAACTTTCCCAGACGTACAGTTTGGCACCTCCCCGACTCTTACTTCATAGCATCTCAATCATTCAAATGCCTGGGACACCACATCTCAAATTTGTTTAAACTCTTTAATCTTAGGCCAAAAAATGCCATCACCTCATATCAGAGAAAACGCTGCCATCGAGTGAATCAACGGACTTCCGTTGATTCACTCGATGGCAGGAGGGTCAGGAGGCCCCCCAAGCTGGCCAAAAGTCCCTGGGGGTCCAGCGGGGGTCTGGGAGCGATCTCCTACGGTCCAGACATCGTTTTGCTGTACAAAATGGCGCCGGCCATACGCCGTATGGCCGGCGCCATTTTGTACGGCAAAACGATTCGCGTGCAGGAGGTCGCTCCCGGACCCCCGCTGGACTTTTGGCAAGTCTTGTGGGGGTCAGGAGGCCCCCCCAAGCTGGCCAAAAGTCCCTGGGTGTCCAGTGGGGGTCCGGGAGCGATCTCCTACGCTCCTGACGTGGGGGGACAAAAAACAAAATGGCGCCGGTGCCATTTGTACAACGCACCGGAGGCCCGAGAGTAAAAGATCACACCGGGACCCCCCCCCCCCACTGGACCCCAGGTAATTTAAGGCATTTGAGGGGGGTTCGGGAGGGTGGGGGATTTATTTTAAACGGTCGGGGTGGGTTTTAGGGATGTTTTAGTGTGCCGGCGCCATTTCTACAACGCACCGGAGGCCCGAGAGTAAAAGATCACACCGGGACCCCTCCTCTGGACCCCAGGTAATTTAAGGCATTTTGGGGGGGTTTGGGAGGGTGGGGGATTTATTTTAAAGGGCCGGGGTGGGTTTTAGGGATGTTTTAGTGTGCCGGTTTTCCCACCCTCCCCCGATTTACGATTTTCACGATATTTTAAAAAACAAAACCGCGACAATCCGATTCCCTCCCCCCCCCCCCAGCCGAAATCGATCGTTAAGACGATCGATCACACGATTCACATCTCTACTAAGCATGTGTGGGAGTTCCCGTGAGGGCGTCGCCTTGTGAGCCTCTTTAGTCATTTTTTTTGTCCAAGCACACTTGCATGGATGTGTACTTTTGTTTCTTCTTTTAATTTTTTCACAAAATCTATTTTTTTCCTGAACAATTTTTCTAATTATTTGCTTTGCTGCTTCGCCAGCTGCACAAAAGCTCTTTTTAGTGCTGACTAAAAGAAAGAAAACAACCAAAGGGAAAATAACAGTTTTTCTCTCTCAAAGAGGTCATGCATTCTCAAGATATCACAGAAGAAAGAGCCAATTGCAAATGTTCTAAGTGGTGCATATGTGGTAAGGTGATGTCCATTACCAACTGCCATAGGGTGTGTTGAATCTGCTTAGGCCAGAGCATGACCAACACAACTGTTATGCTTGTGGACAGATAGCCCCGTATAATGGTGGCACGGAGTTTGGTCAGATATATAACAATGTTTATTCTTGCACAAGCTGATAATAGCAGCATGTAACTCACAGTGAACAGTTCCCCAGAGAGTATAGGCAATGAAACTAGTAATGCAACAGCAAAGCATTTAGATTATATCTTAGCTTAGTAAGTAATTTAACATGCAAATATGGTACTATATGAAAAAGCATATATATATATACAAGACCATATAAGAGATCTCTGACTCTGCTCTACCACCTCTACTTACCAGCATGGCCTTTGCCTTGACCTAGTCTTTGCTTCTAACTGCTGTCTCTCAAGATTTTGCCACCTCAGTTCTTCCAATCTCAGACCATCACCTGATAACCTTCACATTAAACCACCCTTCCCCACAGACTCATCCAGTCACCTCTTACACCTTTAGGAATCTCCAAGATGTTGACCCTTGCATCTTTTCTACTGCTGTTCCATCTCCCCTTTCCTCCACAACTTTGTCTGAATCTGTTGATGAAGCAGTTTCTTCTTACAACACTATACTTGCTTCAGCCTTAGACACTCTTGCCCCTCCTCTTACCCATCCTGTAAGGCGCACTATACCCCAGCCTTGGCTCACCCCAGAAGTTGCTACCTATGTTCCTGTGCCCACTCTGCAGAGCATCTCTGGCTGAAGTTCTGTGCCCATCAGACTTCATACACTTCAAATTCTTGCTGACCACTTTCTAGCATGCTATTGCACTTGCCAAATAAGACTACTATATCCATCTCACAAACTCTCTAACATCCAACCCTCACCGTCTCTTTGCCACTCTCAATTCCCTCCTTAAATTTCCCTTGCCTTCCTCCTTCCCTTCTCTCTCTGCCCAGTCTATGGCTGACTACTTCCATGATAAGATTCACAAAATTAGTCTTGAGTTTTCAATTATTTCATGTTTACCTTCTTCTCCCCTACTTCTTTCCTCTCCCCGTCCTCTAGCCTTCACCACTTTCTCCTCCTTTCCTGAAGTCACAGTGGAGGAAACTGCTCGTCTTCTCTCTTCCTCCAAACTCACTACTTGTCCCTCTGACCCTGTCCCCACCCGATTCCTCAGCTGCATCTCCAGTGCACTCATCCCTTCTATCTGTCATATCCTTAATCTATCACTCTCCACCGCTACTGTTCCTGCTGCTTTCAAACATTCTGTAATCATACCACTCCTCAAAAACCCTTCACTGGATCCTACCTATCCTGCCAACAAGTGTCCCTTCTCCCTTCTGCCTCCAAACTGTTTGAACATGCTGTTCACCACCACTATCTTGACTTTCTTACATCTCAAGCCATTTTTTATCCATTCCAGTCTGATTTTCACCTCTACATTCAACTGAAACAGCCCTTGCCAAAGATTCCAATGACCTGTTTATGGCTAAAGCCAAAGGTCTTTATTCCTTGACCTGTCTGCTGCTTTTGACACTGTTGATTACCACTTACTCCTTGATACTTTGTCCTCGCTTGGATTTAGGGACTCTGTCCTGTCTTGGTTCTCTTCTTTTCTCTCCTGTAGCACTTTTAGTATTTCTTCTGGTGGTTCCTCCTCTACTGCCATTCTACTATCAAATGATGTGCCTCAGGGCTCTGTCCTGGGCCCTCTTCTCTTATCACCATAAACTAATTCCCTTGGTGCTCTGATTTCCTCTCATTGCTTGCAATACCATTATTATGTTGATGATTCCCAGTTCTATCTTTCTACCCCAGAAATTTCACCAGAAATCCAGTGCAGGATCTCGGCCTGCTTGTCTGTCATTGCTGCTTCGATTTTGCGCTGCCACCTTAAACTCAACATGGCCATGATGGAGCTCCTTTTCTTTCCCCCCAAGCCCACCTCCCCTCTTCCTCCTTTCTGTGTTTCTGTGGATAGCACGGTTGTCATCCCGGTCCCATCAGTCTGTAACCTTGGAGTCCTCTTTGACTCCTCTCTCTCCTTCTCTACACATATCCAAAACACTGCTAAAACATGTTGTTTCTTTATAACATTGCCAAAATCCGTCCTTTCCTTTCTGAACACACTACCAGAATCCTTATCCACTCTCTCATGTCCTCCCGCTTAGACTATTGCAACCTGCTCCTCACAGGTCTCCCGGCAAGCCATTTCTCTCCACTACAATCTTTCCTAAATTCCGCTGCATGTCTTATCTTTCACCAAAATTGCTATGCTCACATAATCCCTCTTCTGAAGTCACCGTATTGGCTCCCTATCCGCTCCCACATACAGTCCAAGCTCCTCTTTCTCACCTACAAATGCCTTCACTATGCAGCACCTCACTATCTCTCCACTCTAATCTCTCTCTACACCTTTCCTCGTGCATGCTGTTCATCGGATAAGTCACTCCTATCTGTGCCCTTCTCATAAAGTGAGAACTATAGCTTCTTCTGTTGCTCACCTGTGTGAAGTGCCAATAGAGTATATCTCAAAGTTGCAATGTGGTCTTCAGTGCATACCTTTGTATCCTGTTACTCTCTTGATAATATCTCAAAATACTGACAGTTAATTTGGAGAAGCAGTTTTGTGTAATCTCTTCTTGATGTAGTCCATTCTCCATGGTGGAATTCGGGTTGCTTACTAAGTAAACACTCTGCTACAACTCTCAGCTTGGGGCTTCCCAAAGGTAATGGCTAATTCAGTCTGCATATCATTGGAAAAAGCAAGTTTGTTTACCATAAATAGTGTTTTCCATAGATAATAGGATGAATCAGCCATGTGAGAGGCATGGGGAGAGAGGACAGGAGGGTAGGAGGAGGGGAGGAGGCGGGAGGGTGACGGCAGGCATACTAGGTATAGGAGTAGGAATAGAGACAGGGATAGGAGAAGAGAGAGGCAGGAGGGAAGGGATAGGAGGAGTCGGGAGGCAGAAAGAGATAGGCAGGCGAGGACGGAGGGAGGAGGACGCAGGCTAGGGATAGATAGAGAGGGCAGAGGGGAAGGGAGTTGGCGGGGGGGGGGGGGGAGGAGATTGGGAGGGAGAGTGAGGAAAGGGAAGACACCTCTCCGGAAGCGGAAGTGGCACCCCCTTCTGGCAGGCAGGCAGCAGGATGCCATCATCTCAGGGCTGTCAAGTTCAGTGTGCAGGATAATGAGATGATCATTGCAGGGGTCGTGGAGCATTATGCCATGTTGTTTGGCAACCGGGAAGCCAAGATCTCAAAGGCATCCAAGAGCCAAATCTGGAACAACATAGCCCAGGGCATCTCCAGGTGTTGCAAAGTACCAGGACATCAAGCTGCAGTTGAAAGCTAAGGTGGTAGCCAGAAATAAATATATTCAGGAGACTGGAGGAAGAGCCCCTTGCCCCATCATCCTCACCCCTATGGAGGAGCGCCTCATGCGAAGGTTGGGACCAGATGTCTTCAAGGGCATGGTCGAACGGCTGGACACCATATGAGCCACAGCTGGTAAGTTCACCTCACCTGTAAATGTGCAGGCTACAGCGGGTGTACACATCATTTGGCATCAGATACTCATAATGCTTAAGAAGCAAAGTGCACCTCTGATGCCAAATGAACAAAGGATACTTGCTGCCATTGGTACTTATGTCTTATGTTTTGTTTCCATAGTTCTCACCCACGAAGCTGCCAGTCCCAGCCAGAAAGCCCCAGTGACTAGCAGCATAGCAGCCCTTTTGCACAGGGCCTTCCTGATGGATGCCCAGACCCAGGAGAGTGAAGAGAAGGAGGAGCAGCAGCAGCCACAGGCTCAGGAGGCATATCAGATGCTGCAACCTCTGGGTTCACCTAGACCACTCAATGTGTCCCTCAACCAAGCCTTCAGTGGGAGCCAATAGATTCCTCACAACCTTGAGCCAGCATACCACAGCACCAGCCTGAAGCATCACACCCTTGGCAGGAGCAGCCCTGAAGCCCCATCATGCCACATTGGAGGCCTAGTCCTGCACTCCACACCAACATCACAGCAGCGCTAACAGCATCGGCACCAGGTCTGGCACCAGCACCAACAACATCTCTGCCACCAACAGAGGAGTCCATACACAAGCAGCTGGAGCAGCTGAAAAGGAGGCATGGGGTACACCTCCAACATATATGAGCAGAGCTAGTGCGCCTCAAGAGGCTGTCAACAGGCAGAACCAATTCCTGCAAGATCAGACTGTCGCAAACATGAAAAATGTTATGAAACTGGCCGCAGCAGTCAATAGCATGACAAACATGCTGATGCAGATCCTGCAAAGGATGCCTGAGGAGCCATCCAAGTCTTCCTCAGCATCACTGAAGTCCACAACCCACAGCAGTCCCTGGGCTGACAGACATCTGAGGGGTAGGCCCCCAAAAGACATATCCCCCCCCTCCCAAGTGGCAAGCCACGACATGCCAGCTAGATTGAAGAAGCCTGCTGGGCCCATCCTCTCTACAGAGTTCCTGTGCTGGCTAGATGTAAGAAGTCTGCGGGGCCCGTTCTTACTACAGAGTGCTAGCATGCAGAAGGGATGTTCAACTATGAAGTTTTGTCGTCCAGCAGCCTAACTTTACAGCCCTCCTTCATGCTCTGCCTGTATTCCATTCTCCTTCAAGTGGCCTCCAGTGAAGGTGCAGCTGCTGCCTCTTGTCATCATGTCTCATCTCCTGCTGTGGATACTGGTATCTCATCCAATCTGAACTCCTACTGTTGCTGCTGCCTCCATGCTGCTGGATCTTCACCTTGCTGAACTCTGCTACCTTCGCCCTTTGCCTGTCCTCTTGAGTGCACTCTTTCAGTATGGACTGTTTGGGGCCTTCACTTGAACTCTGCTGCCTTGGCCCTTAGGCTGACCCCATGAGTGCACTCTTTCAACAAGGACTTTCTGGGGCATTTTCCTAGCCATCACATTGCAGGTCTGCTATCAGCTCCAACATTAGAGCTGTACTGTAGCTATTGGGGGTGCCACTTCCACTTTTTATGTTCTTTGTTGTAATCATGATTGTGCCAAAATGATAAAATGCTAAGCTTGTATATGTAATGATGCCATTTCAAACAATGTATGTACAGGTCTACACAGAATGTACTGTTCATGTAATGTACACTTTTTTGTGCTATTTGCTATCTTGTCCTTGCACAATGTGATTACCTAAGATTTTGACTTTATTTCAAACAGTGGACCATATGTCTTCGCTTATAAAGTGGTCACTGGTTTGAAAAATACACTTTCTGATTGGTTCATTGTGTGGGTTTTGTGTTAACGGTTCAGTAGGTACCAAGTTGGCCCTCCACATGACCTTGCATGCTAGAATGCCCTTACACATTCCAAATAGCCACTTATCTAGCAAACCATATGGGCTAGGCCTAAAGAAGACCGCTAGAGCTACAGAAGTTTATTACTGGGGACCTTCAGTATTGCTTCTTGTTGCATTCTTCACACTGCATACTCTTAGCTAATTCCTGCTTACATGGGCCTGTATGTGAGATGAACAGTAGCTAGCTGCCCAACACAGTATATTTTGTACATGTAAAGCTTGTGTGGTGTTAAGGGGAAGTTAGTCATCATCACATCATCACATCATCTTCAGCCCCCTCGGGATGGTGGGGGGATTGTAATACAGTAAATTTGAAGGGTTGGGGTGGTTGGGTTTTTTTTTTTTTTTTTTTAATACATGTGCCCCTCACCCCCGCACTAACCTGAAAATCCGTTTCGTTGTTCGGGTCCCCTGATCCACGACGAATTAGGCAATTTCGTTGAAACGTGTGCATCTCTATCACATGCACACGTTTCTCAGCTACAAATTAGGCAGTAAAGTGGGAGCTCTGTTATTGAAACCTTTAACTGTCTGCCTGTACCTTTAGGCTGTGCCTTTAAGCTTCAGAGCTAATTGATATTTACAGCATTTCTAGAGCTGTAGCTCTCCATGCTTGAGGACCAGCTGGGGTGGCATCACACTTGTGGTACTGTCTAATTCACATGAGAGTGCTAGGATGGGGTCCACAAGTCACATGGTGCTAGCTATGCCAATCTATGAACACTGTGTTGGCAGTCATTCACAAACTCACATGCCTCTTTTAGTGTCACTATGAGGCAGAACACATTATGGCAGCTACATGTATTTTATGTCATCTTTACTTTTAGAACTGTTTTTCCAGTACACTGTATAGCTCCATTGTCAAGATGAATTACAAGTAGGCATACGTGTTTTCTGTTACACAGTGACCCAGAGAAGCAGTGAGAGAAAGAATGATAGTGAGGAGAGCAGCAGCTAAGTCTACTGGCCTTCCTTCCCTGGAGGGGGATGTGGTAGGTGAGGCCTATCAGGCAAAGTATAATTGTATAAGGTTTTGGTGAAGCTGGCTGTCACTCAGCGTGGTGTCCTTGGTTCGTGCGGGGACACATAGGGGATCCGGGGGGAGATCCAGAACTATATCCATTCATAGTCAGCGATATTATGGAAGACACAACAAAGCAGCACTACATCTCCAGCTTTGGGTGGGGCATACATTAAAGCTCCGCCTGCCTTGTCCAAACAATTAAATCAATTTTTGAGAACTCCGAAGGTGCATTCGATGACACAGCGAGTAGCACATAAGGCTTCGTTGAACCTTGTCTCTGCCAGCGTGTTGGAAATGGCAACAGGGGTGAGAAGCCAGGTCCTGCAACTGTACCCAGACTCTCCTGCGGCAAAGACAGATTTAAGCAATCAATCATAGCGTTGTCACTTACAGATCTTGCTTGCATACTACAGCATCCTATAAGACTGTATAAGGTAGCCTATACCTTTTCCTGAGCCTTAAAGGCCTATTAGCTTAAGTGCATGTCACATTGTTCTGGGCCAGTATATGTGCAGGATAGCAGTAGCCAAAAGTAGCTCAGCTCTTCCAGACTACTAAATCGCATCTGGGTATTCCAATAATTGCATGCCAGGCCCTTGCAACCGAGCTAAGGCTGCTGGTATGTAGCAGACTGCCAACCTTGAAGCAATACATAAGAACTGGCACACATGTGTTAGCTGAAAAAACAGTACCTCATGGTGTGATTGCACAAGTCCCTGCCTGCTCTGCAGTATGTCCTCCATAGAAACCCATTTGTGAGCCCCGACACAGGGAATATGCAGGCCACCAACATGCACAGGACACTGCTTCTGGTTGAGCTGTGTGATGGTCAAGACAAACTATAGCCGACAATGTGGATGACACATTACTAACCGGCCACATGTGATTGTGCAGTAGCAACAGTGTGCACACTTCAAGCTTGTCATTTACCAGTGAGATTTAAATAGCTCCCAATGGGAGGATAGGAACAGGGCCATTTTGAAAATGAACACATTGAAAGTGTATAGTGCCTGCTCACACAACAAGCTTTAGGGCAGGTGCATTGTTTGCCCTCTTAAGATTAGCAGGCCTCAGCAGCAAGGGGAGAAAAATCCAGGACCTGGGGCAATGGCCTGCAGAAATAAATGTTAAAGCCACTTGTCATGGCAGTGATGCTGTTCCCTCCCCCCACAGCCACCCCCCATGTCCGTGCCATCTGCCACAAATTCATAGCCAGAAATGGAATATAGAAAGAAGTGTCTCTCTTACCTATGAGCCAACCGTCACTATACAGGCCGTTCTCAAAATTTTCGCACAGGCCCAATTGTCTAAGTATAAAGGAATCATGTGTGGCTCCCAGCTACCTGGCCATCACGTCAAGGATGCACATTCGAGCATCATAGACCACTTGCACGTCGATGGAGTGGAAGAGCTTTCTGTTGCGATATGTCTCCTCCCTGTCTTGGTGTGGAATGATGGCCATGTGAGTGCAGTCGATAGCTCCCAGAACATTGCCATCAAGTCCTGCCTGTCCCGAGGAAATGCTATGTAGGGATTAATGTGGTCAGAGACTGCTGTGATGACCTGTTCCAGACAGCGTGAAAAAGTGGTTTGGGACATTCTCCCCACAACCCCTACTGTCGTTTGGAAGGACCTGGTTGCCAGGAAATGCAGGGTGGCCAACAGTTTGGTGAGGCCAGGCACAGTGTGGGACCTTTCAGTGACCAGATCCAAATTCCCTCGGATTTCTTCTTATAATTCCAGGACAGTCTGGCAGCTGAAGCGATACCTGCAAACTACATAGTCCTCTGATATGTCCAGCAAGGATGTTCGTGGAGGAAGGATGGCGCTCTTTGTATCTCCTCCACCACGGCTGCCTGCATTCTAGGTGCTGCCCTGGGCCCTGACCCTGCAGGGCCTATGGCTCAGCCTCCAGTGCAGGGACTTCCCTAGGAGGGCTTGGAACTGCTCTTGCCTGTTCTTGAGGTTGTTGTTCTCCTTGTTGTTGTCTGCGGTGAGCTTCCCGAAGCATCCAGTATCCCTCAACAATTAAACTTGCCACAAACATTATGGGGTAGATTTTAAAAGGGTTACGCGCATAAGTTATGCGCGTAACCCTTTCAAAAAACCCCTGCGCGCCCCCCGGGACGCGCGTAAGTCCCAGGGCTTTGCTAGGGGGGCGTGTCGGGGGCGTGGTGCCGGCCCGGGGGTGTTTCAGGAGCATAGCCGAGGCCTCCGAAATCACTCCTGCGCTGGGTAACTGCGCGGCGGTGGCCGATCGGCGCGCGCGAGTTACGCAGGCGTAACTTTCACAATAAAGGTAGGGCGGGTGTAGATAGGGCTAGGGGGGTGGGTTAGGTAGGGGAAGGTAGGGGGAGGCCGAAGGAAAGTTCCCTCCGAGGCTGCACCCCCTTGCGTGCGCCGACCCCGGATTTTATAAGATACACACGGCTACGCTCGTATCTTATAAAATCCGGCATACTTTTGTTTATGCCTGGTGCATGAACAAAAGTATGGGCGGGCGTACATTTATAAAATCTACCCCTATGGGTTTAAGAAGCTAAACCAGGTAAGACCAGGTGTTTTTATTGGGGCAGGAAAGCCTGGTAGGTGTGTCCGTTATAATTCCTCTTTTTATCATGTGCAATAATAGCTGCAATAACACCTGTAATCCACGATACTGGCCACAGGAGCGTGCTAAATAGATTTTTCACTGTTCTGCAAAAAAAAAAAGGTGTAATTTCTGGCGTTAAATCCTGCGATAGTGTGCGTTACTCTGTTGCACTCTGCGCTAGCAGACCCTCATTTCCATTTACTCCGTCCAAACTTCTCACACTCGAATACTCAGTTTTAAATTTGCATACACATTTTGGGGTAGATTTTCAAAGCTCTACGCGCATAAATCGGGTTACGCACGCCGGGACTATTTTAAAAAGGCCCAGTGAAGCGCATAAGTCCCAGGGCTTTACAACAGGGGCAGCCCAGGGGCGGGACATGGGTGGGGCGGTAAGGGGCGGAGCGGGGACGGGGCCAGAGGCCTCCGACATAGCAGCCATTGCCGCTGTGTTAGAGGATCACATGCCGGCAAGCTGCCGGCGCTCGCAACTTGCGCCTGCCCAGAGGCAGGCGCAAAAGGTAAGACGAGTCAGGGGGGTTAGAGTAGGGCTGGGGGGGAAAGGTTAGAGGAAGGGGTGGGAAGGTTAGGTTAGGGGGGAAGGGAACGGAGGAAGGCAGCATGGCTCGGCGCGCGCAAGGTGTACAATTGTGCACCCCCTTGCGTGTGCCGATCCTGGATTTTATAACATCCTTAACAATTCTTTCAGGTCAATTAGGCAATTTTCTACTAAAAAATGGTTTATTTATTTGTGTGTATCATTGAATTTATGTATTTATATATTCATGTTTGTGCATTTCATTTAAATTATTTAAATTTTCTTCTGTATGTTGTCAAAATATGTTCACACAATGTAAGTTTATTTAATTTTATTTACATATGTATGTGACCATTATTTATTTACATATATTTATGTGTCTGTGTATCTTTATTTTAATTTTCAAATTTTACCCTTAACAGCCCCAGAGGCAGCTCCTGTGAGAGCGAAACTCGGCCAGAGTCGGGCAACTTTTTAATAAAGGCATTTTTACACCGATCTTCTTCGCTCGTCGCTTACTAGCAATATTGGATCAGCTTCCGCTTTGTTTTTTGATAATCACCTTTGCAATTTTTAAATGTCTATTGCTGGCTATAGTAGGTATTTCATTATTTTGTAGAACCCTATTCTCTGTCCTTGTGGACTCTTACAATAGTACCTATGATAAATGTATTCACTGTTAAACGTAGAAACACAGAGTATGATGTCAGATAAAGAATATAAGGCCCATCTAGTCTACCTTATTTACTTTCTGTTACTATACCATAGATCCCAGTTGATTTTTTACTTTCTTACCTTTCCTTCTGTGTAAATATGGATCTTAAGTTTACATTCATAGCCTTATGAAGGAGCTTAGCATTAAATACTGTATAATTGTAATCCTCCAAAAGTACTTAGTGCAATATGTCTCCCTTAAGACATATAACCACACAGGTTATGCTCGTGATCATCTGCTTGTCCATCACCCAGGAAGCTATAAGGGGAAAATGAGATGACATACAGGAGAACTTATCTTGTATAGCAGATACATCTCAGTGAAACTTGTTTAGTGGTAATAAAATGACAACTGCTACCAAAAAAGAAAATAGTTCAAATAGAGTACTTTATCTCTACTAGAGATGTGCATTTGTTGGAGATGAAATGAGAAGTTTTAACAAAATTTCCAGTTTTTTCATTTAATTTTTAAAACAAAAGAAACATGAATAAATATTTTTTATTTTTGTTCATTTTGTTTAAAAAATATAAAAGTAAAAATAACACTGTCACAGTAGCCAACTCCCCCCCCCCCCCAGCTCTTCCCTGAACTTCCTCAGTCCCCTCCTCTGTCTAGATTGTCTCGCCCTCTTGTTGAAGATTCCTTCACATTTTCAGAGAGCTCCCTGATCACCCCTGCCTTGCTGCTGCTGCTATTGCAAAGGGCACGAGCAGACCAAGGCTGATGCCATTGTAAATTTTTGCCATACAAAAATAGCACCAGCCTGAGCTTGGACCTGCACACATACATTTTGAATTTTATAAAGTTTAAGGTGAATTTTAAAACCCTGGCACACAAATGAATTAAAGGATGTGCAAGGAAGTCGGCATCGCGCGTGCCAACCATATTTCTAAAAGCGCCAAGACAAGTGCGTAAATGCCGCTGCGCACACATCTCAAAAGTTTCCAAATAGAGGCGGGGCATGGTGAAGGCGGGGCGTGGGCATTTTAGGGCCTGGCCAAGAGCTGTTCCCGTAAATATTTACGTACCCCAGCTCGTGCCAAGGTCCCCTGCCGCGTAACTTTACTTCTGCTATGGATGACGTGTAAGTTATAAAATAAAAGGATCGAGCCATTTCGGAGGGGTTTAAAGGGTCTGGGCTAACTGGGAGAGAGTGCAGGCTATCAAACTGAGGTGGGGTTTGGAGGACCCAGCTATTAACTGGGCGACATGGTGGATGAACTGGTAAACTGAGAATGATATGGGCGTGCGCTTCTTTTAAAATCCCCTGACTTACGCGGTAGAAGTGGGGTTTGCTCACCCATGAGCACGCCCATAAGTGCATGCAGCCAGACTATCTTATAACATGCATGCATACACGCATGCAAATTCTAAACTTGCCATGTCCCTGGGTGCGGGCTGACGCACAAGTACAAATGTGCACCTGCACGTTGGTTTGAAAGTTATCGTCCCTGTGCATAAGTATACAAGCATAAGTTTTGCCCTCCAAAGAGCTGATTACCCTTTTAGAAATACACAGCATTTTATGATAAGGATGTGAATCGTTTTTCTAATGAATTGAAATATCGTACGATATTTCTAAATTCTTTATATATCGGATAAAAAAAGAAACGATCACTTTTCCCCCCGAATTTTCGTAAAAATCGTTTTTCGGGTTAGTGCGTGCTAATGGGAGTTAGCGCGCGCTAACAAAAAAACGTTTATTTTTGTTATTTTTTGTTACTTTTTGCTATTTTTTGTTAGCGCGCGCTAACATGAGTTAGCGTGCACTAACCCGAAAACTGATTTTTCACAAAAAAAAAAACCCGGGGATCCGCGAAAGGGGGAACGATTAGGCACCCGATTCACATCCCTATTTTATAAACCATGCAGCTCCTGCCGCACAGTTCAGAAAATACTAGCATTAATCGCTAGATGCCCACTTGCACTTTACCTGTGGAATTTGCAGCTATGTGGATAATATGATTATCAACCCCATTGTTGATTTCTCTAATGATGCTTTTCTTTTTAAATGGAACATATCAAGATCTTGACAAAGTTTAGTCTTTCTTACTGAAATGGGCAACTATGTAGATCGGATATCTCCAAATGCCAAAGCAGCAATGCCCAAATGCCCAAAATTTAAAAGCCCGGCACGCGTAAAAATCAGGGGATTCGCATGTGACCAGGTCTTGCGTGCATCTTGCGCATTTTAAAAATAGCCCGGCCATGCACCTATCTCCCAGTACTCGCAGAAGTGCCGGGCTCAATCAAAGGGGCAGGCCAGGGGGCAGGGTCTGGGTGGGGAGAGGCGGGGCAGAGCAGGACGGAGACTGGCCAGGTCAGCGGCCATTAGGCCCTGTCCCGGGGAAGCGCACCCCAGCATCCAGCCGGAGCACAGAACTTACTTCATCTATTCAGATTTTTAAAAAAAAGTAGGGAAAGGGGTTTTAGGGATCAGGGAAAATGGAGGCAGAGTAGGAAGGGGTAAAGGGAAGTTCCCTCCCAGTCCACTTCTTAATTGGAGCGGACTGGCAGGGAACTGGGGGAGGGAACTGGGGGAGGCTCGATTGCATCACAGTGCGTATTTACCAAAAATTTCCCCTCCCGCCCACACGTGCTCACAGATTTTTAAAATCCATCGTGCGCATGTTATAAAATCGGTGCAACCATGGATGCCTGCACGTTCCTTTTAAAATCGACCACAACATGTGCTCAGAAGGAGACTGGGAAAAAAAAAAAGGTTCAATAATGTAACAGTGAAGAAATGAAAATGTCAAGTGTAGAATCTACATGAAAGAAATTAAGATAAAGATGGATGAATGACAGTGAGTATGAAAGGTATGGCATTTTTGTTAATAAAAGGAAAAACAGGTAATCTGTGCACTATTTTGTAAAATGTGAGTGCACCATCAGAGTAAAGGCCCAACTCATAGTTCTAAATATTTTGTTTAACAATTTGTCAATAAAAATATCTATCTATTTATTTATTTATTTGTTTGTTTATTTAAAATCTTTTCTATACCGCCTATACAATTTGTTAGGTCTAAGCGGTTTAAATGAGGTAACATACATAATCATATAATAGTCAAAACAATATAAAAACAATATCTTGAAAATAATATTGAATTCAGAATAAATTAAAAATAAAACTAAAAGGTAAATAGAGAAGTTGTGACAAAATACAGCATGAAATTATATTGAGGATAAGGAACCATCATGGCTGAGGATAAGTATATTTTTACAGCCTTTTTGAATTCTTTTGCATTTGACAGAAGTCAGATCGAGTTTGGTATTGGGTTCCATAATATAGGGCCCTCTACAGAGAAGGCACGTTAGATCTAGCCCAGCTGTCTTAATATTTGGAACTTGCAGATAGTTTTTATCAATAGAGCACAGCTGACGTGGGGGTGGATATAGGCGTAGTGAGGAACATAGCCAAACTGTTGAAGAGTTGTATATTAAATTGTGAATAATTGATAGGACCTTATATTGGATATGCTGACATATCCAATATAAGGATTCCCCTCCCTATCCTGCCTTGGATTACTGAACTCCAAATACAAGACTTTGTACTTAGGGGTAGATTTTAGAAGACCTACGCCCGTAAAACCTGGGGTTTTACGGGCGTAGGTGGCCTTATGCGAGCCGGGCCTATTTTCAAAGGCCCGGCCACGCGCGGAAACCCCCGGGACGTGTGTAAGTCCCGGGGTTGCTTAAAGGGGCGGTCCAGGGGCGGGGCTAGATGCGCCTGGCACAGCAGCCATTTGCTGCTATGCTGGGGGATCGCGTGCCGTCAGGGTGCCGGCACGCAAACTCTGCACCTGCTCAAAGCAGGGACAACAGGTAAGACAAGGATTTTGGGGGGGTTAGGATAGGCCTAGGGGCGGGAAGGTTAAGGGAAGGGGTAAGAAGGGTAGTATAGAGGGTAGGAAAGTTCCCTCCCATAGCCCCTTCTAAATTGGAGTGGACTGGGAGTGAACTGTGGAAGGCTGCGGGTGTCGGCGTGTGCAGGTTCCACAAATGTGCACCCCCTTGTGCGCGCCGACCCCTGATTTTATAACGTGCACACCGGCGCAAGCATGTTATAAAATCACGTGAACATATGTTTGCGCCAGGTAGCGTGCCCACATGGATGCTTGCGCGCATGCTTTTAAAATGTACCCCTTATTGCATTGACACTTGGCTGACAAGCAGTTGACTACTGCTTGAACTTCTTAGTTTGCTCTTCATTCCATCTACGCTTTCAGGATGACCACTCTCTTGCAGATCTTAATGTCATCTACAAAAAGCATTTTTTTTTCTGCTTGCCCATCTACAGTATTGCTCATGAAGATATTGAATAGAATTGGCCCCAGGAAAGATCCCTAACCTTTGCTGAAATCCAAGTATTTACATCCATACAGGAGACCACTGAGCTAATTCATTAATTACAAAATCAAAGAAATGTATCAGATTTATCCCTTTGGTGAAACCATGCTGCCTTAGATTTTGCAACCTTCTGGATTCTAGATACATTTCATTCCTTTCATATAGTTTTCAACCTCTTCATTGCCACTTCTTTGAAGAGGGGCTGCATCTACTCTTCTCCAGTCTTGTGCCCCCCCCCCCCCCTATTGATTGTCTGGATCTACCAGTGGACCTGTCCAAAGATCTCTGAGAACCCTTAATATCCAAGGTTGGATCTCATCCAACCCTTTGACCTTATCAGCTTTCAGTTTTTCTAGTTCCATATAGATATTCACTATTGTAAATGATGTGTATATACCCCACTGTCCCCTGACAATTGCCAATGGTCTTTCTCCAATTCCTTTTTCATGGAATGCTGAACAAATTTATTATTTCTTCTTTTTCCTTTTCACTCTCCACAAATTCCTTTGTGTTCTTCTCTCTTCTGGAACCACTCTGCTGCCATTGGGAGGCAAGATGCTGAGGGGCTAATGGTAAGTCCTGCAGCTGCTGGGAGATCAAGCATCTAGGGCCCATCAAGAAGCCAAATGCTGGAGCAGCTCTTTGATCACCAAGAAGCTGAGGAACTGTCAAGTGGCCGAGTACTGGTGCAGCCCTGTGGCTTCTGGGAGGTGCGGGAACTAAAAGTCACTGTTGTGGGGGGGGGGCGCATATTGTAAGGAGGGGAGAATGTTGCACTTGTGGGATAGGAAGACTGGTGCTATGAGGGGAACTACAGAAATCAAAGCTATCATATCCCTATTTCCAAAATACTTTTTATGACAGAATTCTCAAGTGGTTGCTTTGATGGGGAATTGTGAGTACTGTGGCTGGAAAGAGGAATTGTCTGCTCTCAAACAGGTTAATTTTAAAAGGAGTGTGAGTAAGGATACGCTCAATTTTATATTGTGTGTGCAAGTTTGTGCTTATCATTTAAAATATCCCTGCTGTGTGTAGCCTTTATGTGCATAAGTGACCATTTTTTGGGGGGGGGGGGGGGGGGGGAGGGAGAGAGAGAGAGAGAGACTCTATTAAAGAGGCTATCTGACACTCTATATATCCCCCACTGTAAGAGAGGCACTTTCAACTCAGGGTCAGTTTGGGGGGGGGAGGGGGAGCGGTGTTACAAGGGTCTACAGCAGTGGTTCTCAACCCTGACCTGGAGACCCCCCCAGCCAGTCGGGTTTTCAGGATATCCACAATGAATATGCTTGAGAGAAAATTTGCATGTTATGGAGGCAGTGTATGCAAATTTTCTCTCATGCATATTCATTGTGGATATCCTGAAAACCCGACTGGCTGGGGGGGTCCCCAGGACAGGGTTGAGAACCACTGGTCTACAGACTCTTGCGCCTTAGGCAGATCAACGGGAGATATCTACAGTGGGAGATATATGGAGTGTCAGATTTTCTCTCTTTTGCTCTTTCTCTACGGCTCTGGTGTTCAGGATCCCTGTGGCTCAAAATCACCAGACTTGCGCCTCATCAGGATCAGTAGTAAAGTTAAACAGGTAACAGGGTGCGCGTTGCCATGTTCAGCCTTGCAAAATTCAGGGGTTTCGCACGTACATCTTAGCTCCACCCCAGAACACCCATGCCCCGTTTCTGCCTCCTTATTCTTGATGTGCATAGGTATGTACGTGTGTACTTCCCGGCTTCTTAAAATTCATGTTGCTTGCGCATGGCCCACATACGTGTGTGGGACTGCTTTTGCGCAAGCAATGCTTTTAAAATCTACCAGAAATTGTGAAATAGTTTGCCCCTTGGCATTCAGACAGAGACAAAATATTTTGCCTTCAGGAAAAAGCTATTCTTGGATCTTTCTGGATGCTTGTGGGTGTATTCATGGATTTTTTTAATATTCTGCCCTTGTGATAAAATATTTCTGTTTTGTTGCTTTTTCCCCTTCATCTCTGGATTTTTTCGAAGGTATAATGGGCAAAATCTTTTCTTTTCATTTCATGTGTTGTCCAGTTGGGCGCAGTGAGTTTTCTGGTGTGAGATATATGTGCAAAGATTTAGGTACTTGACTTGTCTTATTTTTATCGAATGTTGTTTGTGTTTATGGATGGCATTTTTAAGATCTTTTTTTTTCTACTAGATATTATGATTTGATTTTTGTTGTATTGTCATATTTTAGATCTTAGATCTATTAGCCTATCTCAGATATGAATATTTACAGATTTGTCTTTATATCTGAAGAATTAAAATATTCAAATTTATGGCCCAACTAGAAGTGCTTCCTCAAATTCTTTCAAAGGTATATTTAACCATCTGCGTATTAAGTAAAAGCCAGGTATTAAGCATGAACACAAGCCTCACAACACACCATGGTTTCAGACAAAGAAAATTCAATAATGACAAAAAGCTGGATATCATCTGAAATGGAGAGCCTGAATTGTTATGCTGCTGAATATCCCCGTATTTGGCACTACTTAGCTGGATAAGTTAGCGTTCAAAGAATTTCAATATTGGGCTCCTTATAATCAATGACAGTTCTTTTGCAGCTTGGGCTGGGGAGTTGTATTTGAATGTTTTCTTCTTGTTTCATCTCTTGATTTGCATACTTTTCCTAACAAAATCATTTTTAGTGCTCTGTTTAAATGTAAACTGTATAAATACATTTTTAAAACAATAATGAATATATCCACTTACAAAACAACATATTTTTGCTTCTAGGACACAGCTGGACAGGAACGGTATCGGACAATAACCACCGCATATTATCGTGGTGCTATGGGCTTTATTTTAATGTATGATATCACAAATGAAGAATCCTTCAATGCAGTCCAAGACTGGTAAGTACCGTTGAACTCTTCTATTGCAATACCTATCTTCATGTATTGCTAAAGGCATATTTCATGTTCTCAGCAATATTACTTTTACTTTACAGTTCTTAAGGGATATAGATTTGGAGGAGAAAAGAGGGAGCTGCTTTGTTCTCCCATTATAAAGTAATAGAGAAAGGGACTTTAATTGAGGGGAAAAATGTTTACTCTTAAGCTAAAAAGCAAGTCTTTTCCTAAAGTGAAAGGGGCATTAAATATATTATGGGGTAGATTTTCAAAGAAGCGCACGCGCGTCCATGTGCGCGCGCTACCCGGCGCTGGCCTTCCATTGCTCCTACCATGTGATAGGGGCCGGCCAATGGCACTGATAGCTCCTGTCACATGGTAAGGGCAAAGGGCCATCGGCGCCATTTTGATTAGTGGCAGCCGACGGCCTGAGAGCGGGAGATTGCTCCTGGGACCCCCGCTGGACCACCAGGTACTTTAGGAAAGTTTTTTGGGGGTCGGGAGGGTGGGGGATTCTAAATAATTAAATTTAAAGGGTCAGGGTGGGTTTGGGGTTTGTTTTTTTTTCTGTGTGCCCTTTCTTCCCCGCCCCCCCCCCCCCCCCCAAATGATAAGAAAACCACATGAAAATTTTGTGGGGTTTTCCTATCATTTTTGGGGACCCCCAATACATGACGGATTAGAAAATATCGTACAATATTTTCAGCCATCATAAAAACGATGCACATCCCTAGTATAGTAACATTACTGGTAAACTATGTTTCATCATGATTGTTCTGTGCACCATAATATAAATCAGCAAAGCCAAGTATTTTCCATTTAGTTCATTGCTTATCAATATGTGAATCACCAGTTTCTTGCAGAAAATTAATTTTACTTATAATGTATTTATTTATTTACTGTGTTTTTTCTACATTCCACCTTGCAAGAACAACTCATTCTAGGTGGATTTCAGGCCAAAGTACAACAGCATTTAGGAGAACAAACATAATGACAGTGCAGGCAATAAAAGTGTCAACATTTCACATCAACTAAATATCTTCAATTAAAGCATAATATGTCAACAAATATAGCAGCATAATACACCAAAAATTAATAAAAGCTTGATTAAATCAAAGGCTTATATCTTCTTCCAAAACAATTTGTAATATGTAATACCACAGAGCTCAAAGGGAAGTACATTCTAGCTGCCCCACAACCAAATGTCCTTTCTGTAGGTATCTTGAAGATAAGCCATATTAACAAAAGGAGCTACTCGAATTACCTAGCAATCTTAAAGTTAACAGCTGTTTGGCAGTCCTAAGGATTATCCAGCTACATTAGCCAGATAACAATGAAAATCAGTGAGTTTACTGATAGGGATGTGCATTTGTCTTTAACAAACGCTAAAAATGCAACAAATGAGGCCTCCTATGAAAATACCTGAAAATTCTCAGGTATTTTCTTATTTTTTCTTATTTTCTTATTTGTAGCATTGAAAAAAATGGACCTCACCGGGCTGACAGGGGCCTAACTGTCCATCAACTGGTGCCAACTACACCGGTGAAAGGCACCAAAGTAAGATGAATTTGATGCCATCCTTCAGGTAGATTGTGCCATTTTCAAAGCACCAGAACCTGAATGGGAGTGGCTCATGCCCTTTGCAACTCAGGATCTGGGGGAGTGAATTGGGAGCTCTCCACAGCCCTAGCCCTGGCCCCAACTCCAGGCAGGCCCCAGTGCCAGGCTGGTTCTGGGCAGTTTTCTGGCCCAGCTAGGGCCTATGGAAGCTTGGGGTTTTTGTTTCGTTTTGTTTTTACATGTAATGGGTTTTTTTTTTTAGTTTGTCTAATAAACTGAACCAAAAAAAACATTAAATACCTAAAAAAACAAGGGGAAAAAACCCAAAACAAAAAAATGAACCAAATAATTTGGGGCTGTGTATCCATACCTATTATCTTGTTAATATAGACAAATAATGGCATTCCACCCAAGAACATCTCCGGACCATCCCTGGCATAACTGGATAAGTTTGTACCTGGATAAAAAACTATGTCATGTATTATCTAACTGGTGGGACTTTTAAGTCTGAACTTAGCCATTCAGAACTCCTTAAATATTGACCTCTAGGAGCTTAGATCTGCATAGATGAAAACTTCACCACCTATATTAGGTGCCTATTTTTTACTAGTCACCTATGTGACGGGGCCCAATGACAGGCCCTGAATCACTGAAGATTCTGGGAGGGGTTTAACTGGGGTTTTGATGCTGTAATTGTGGTGTATCAGAATAGTTTTAAGTGCCTTGGAATTTGGTAACTGCACAGTTTGAAAAAATTACGTGGCGTAGTATTTAACCATCGGATGTATGATGGTTAATAAAAGGGTATTTATGGTATGTATACTAAGAATCTCCTTTAAGAAACTATGGGAGTTGTTTCCTCTGGAGGCAGTAATATGCTTTATATGTCCGTGTTAAAAGTTTAGGTGGGGACATTGGAGGGACTCAGCAGAATGCTGGGGTACTTGGAGTGCCTCTCCTTAAGGAGAAGACTCTGCAGGGGTTTTTACCCTTAAGGGGAAAGGCACAAGGCTGGAGAAGAGTTTCTCCCCAAAGACAAACCACTAAGGGATCAGGACTGGGTCCTGAAGATTTAGGAGTGATCTGAGGTCCCACCATCCATGGAAGACCTTGAAGTGAAGAGGCTCAGAAGGGTGTGAGCTTGGGAAGTTGGGGAGTCTCACTATACTAAAGAGGAAAATTGCCCCACGCCTGCATCGCCACCCAAAATGCAAATTGAGCTCTGCTCCCACCTTCCCTGTACTCACCGGATCTGCCTCTGCCCCATTCACTAGAATATAGCTGGACAAGGACTGAATATAACCGGTTAAGCCATTTAGATGGGTAACTAATAGGTTATCCTTCTAAATGGCTTTTGAATAACTACCCCTGTGTGTCTAAGCTTAGCCTGGTAGTGCTGAATATTGGGGCAAGCAGCCTAAGACCTGTTTCACCAACTTGTTCCTGTTTTGCCCACAGGAATAAAAAATATAGAAGGGCCAACAGGCCCCTGATTTCCCCTTCTACCTGTTAAAATGAAAAATGTAGTGAGCCAACAGCCTGATCTCCCTTCTGCCCAGTATATTTTGTTAAAAACAATGTAACTCTTAGCCTAGCGTGCCCTGCTAGGACCTCGAAGACCAAGTTAGGGGCTTAAGTGCCAACTTTCCTCCTGATGGTAACCCCCTCTGAAGTCCAAGATTCCCTGTCAGAGGGAAGATGAACTCCAAGGCCCTACCTGCACAATTAAAAAGGTTTCTTGAGGATAAATATAGGTCAGTTTAAGAAACCAAGTTAAATATTGTTTTGTATGAAGAAACCACCAAATTCATAATGTTATCTTGCTAATCTGGTAACATCTGTCTCCCCAGTTATGGACTTTGTTTTCTTAGGATTTTATCATTTGTGAGGCAATTTTTATTTCCTTGGTATGCTTGCTTGTCATAAAGGGAACTTTGCATGTAAAAGAAAAAAAACCTCCAATACCTTAAGCATTGTTCAATTAGATAATTAAACATTAAAGTCATTTGAATACAGCAGTTGTAATCAAGCTGGAAGCTGATTTATTTCCCAACTTAACTTTTACTGATTAATGATGGAAAGTTGATAAAAATGTTCAGTTGCAAGTTCTTATTCTCTGCAGTCCATTTGCAGCTTTAGTTCTCTTAATAAATAAATCTATGACTTTATACTTCCAGTTACTTTATGATTTTACTGATTCTTATAATCCTGATCCTGTCCAATTAATGTGGTAGGTTTGGAGCTTCCTCCCAGGATTTGGTAGATAGGATGATGACTCCCAATTTAGATTGTATCAAAAGTCCCATATCTCATGCCTGTCGTCTAGTTCTTCAGAACGGATGTTCGTCTTCTCCTTTCTACTTACTTCCCCGTAATGGTACAAGGAGGGTCCTCCGCTCTCCTCTCTTCAACATCCTGATGATATGGTCGTGATTCACACCAGATGGGTGCCACTGTTCTCCTCTGCACTCCTCTTCCCCATTCCCCTTCAAGACTTCCACTGGATCTGTCTCTGTCAGAGACTCCAGTTTCTTCATGATGGTGATACTGATTCCCTGGTACCTAGGGCATGCAGTTAGATGGTAAAAAATAAAAGTAGCTTAAAATGGGAAAACCTAAAAGGTGAAGAAGGAAGGTGGAAAAATGTCCTTCATCCCAACTCAAAGGGCAAAAGTGACTTCTTTCAAAAAGCGAAAAAGGCACCCTTTCCACTCATCCATACCCAGTCTTCATCCGTAGAAGCCCAAGAACTCTTTTCCCAGAAAAATAACAAAAACAGGAGCAGGCATAGAGACACCTTTCCTCCTGGAGGGGCAAATTGAGAATCCACAACCTAAAATGGTGGCTTTGGGTTTTATACCCTGGAGACCACCATTTCAGTCTCCCACATGGAGGAATTAAACCCAAAACACTATTACTTCTTTTCTTCCCCCTCTATAACAGGATCAATCCTCTTAGTTGGAACCCATTTATTCCCTTCATCATCCCATAAGAAGATAAGATATGCTATCCTGGCTCAGACCAAGAGTCCATCAAGCCCAGTATCCTGTTTCCAACAGTGGCCAATAAGTCACAAGTACCTGGCAAGTACCCAAACATTAGATAGGTCACAAGCTACTATTGCTTATTAATTACTGTCATAGCAGTTTATGGATTTATTCTCTAGGAGCTTATCCAAACCTTTTTTAAACTCAGTTACACTAACTGCTGTAACCACATCCTCTGGCAATGAATTCTAGAGTTTAACTATGCGCTGAGTGAAAAAGAATTTTCTTTGATTTGTTTTATATGAGCTACTTGCAAACTTCATGGAGTACCCCCTGGTCCTTCTATTATCTGAGACAGTAAATAACCAATTTACATTAACTTGTTCAAGTCCTTTCATGATTTTGTAGACTTCTATCATATCCCCCCTCAGTTGTCTCTTCTCCAAACTGAACAGCCCTAACTTCTTTAGCCTTTCCTCATAGGACAGCCGTTCCATGTCCCTTATCATTTTGGTCATCCTTCTCTGCACTTTCTCCAGTGCAGCTATGTCCTTTTTGAGATGCAGTGACCAGAACTGCACACAATATTCAAGGTGCGGTCTCACTATGGAGCACTACAGAGGCATTATGACATCCTTCGTTTTATTTGCCATTCTCTTCCTGATAATTCCTGTTTTCTTTTTTGATCGCCACAGGACACTGGGCTGACTATTTCAATGTATTATCCTTCTATGATGCCTAGATCTCTTTCCTGGGTGGTAACTCCCCACTCCCAACCTACCCGCCCACCTCACAGAAGCCTCCCTGAAAGCTTCTCCAGCCATTTCAGGAGGAGGGACACATGTTTACCAGAGGAACATCGTGTCAAATGAATCTGATTAATTGTTTTGATTGAGCAGCTAAAGAATTAGATCAAGGGTATGCACTGGATGTTGTTACTTGGGTTTCAGCAAAGCTTTTGATACAGTCCTGCATAAAATCCTCATGAATAAAATCAGTAGCCTGTGGGTGAGTCCCAAGGTGATGGCATGAATTACAAATTGGTTGACACAGACGACAGCATGTAGTGGTAAATGAAACTCATTCTGAGTAGAGAAGGGTGATTCGCAGAGTTCCTCAGAGATTGGTTCTGGGGCCAGTTCTGTTCAATATCTTTGTGAGCAATATTGCGGAGGGGTTAGTGTTATCCTCAAAAAGGCAAACCTTCTAACACTACCACCACCACCCTACCTCCTCAAAGTAATCCACGACAATCTCAGGGTAACAGGAAATCAAAAGTTCCCATGTAGTGAGAGATTGGTTTTTATCCTTATTAGTTTTAATTTGATGTGTCTGCTGTTTTGAATTTTATTGGCATTGGGGACATTTTAAAACATTTTAATATGAGTTTAATTATTGGATGATGTTATATTTTTCAGCTGTTTTGAAATCTGTATTATTCATTGGCCTGGTGTTACTATTAATACTGATGTTTTATAAAGCATAGTGATTCTGTTTTTCCACTGTTGCACTGCAGAGATGTAGTGGGACACCCCCCCACCCAGATCGCTGGTGAGCTAAATCAGAGAAGCCACACAGTTCCCAGGGCTTTCTATTCCTTCCCAGATCATTCACACTCTCAGACATCTCCACTTTAACTCCTAGGATGTCGGGTTCAAGCGCAGGGATTGAGGTTTACACCCACAGAGGTTTACCCTGGTACAGTGTCAGCGAGTGCTCGCAGTGGCTGGCTGATAGTAACAGAGATCAAAAGCACCATTAAATGAAGCACGGAGTCCAGCAGTGGAGTTCAACTGATTCATGAAAGTATGGCAAAAATAATAAATACTAAAATAAAAATCTTAACCAAGAACGCGATGGGTTTGTTTGTTTTTTTTGTTAGCCACTCTCTTTCCTCTAACTGACCCAGACTCCACAGTCATCCGTCATAGAGGATGGGATGTTTGTCCTCACCGTCAACCATAAACAAAACCCCCAGCTCTTCCAAAAAACAGATGTTTCAAAACTATTTCTCCAAACAGTGCTCTTCAGAAATCAGCAGCTTCAGCCACTGTTTACTGGCCATAGGTTAAAAAAAACATAGCCAACTTCCAATGCCCACAGCAAGGGGAAACTGACTTTATTGCAGCCTTGGCCCACTATTTGTGGTCATGCGATACAGCAGCCAATCTCCCTTGTTGTACTTTTGTGACAAGCAAAACCCAGAGCAAAATCCAGTACTGTTAGAGAGGGGGTAGTTAGCCCCCCTGAACAGAACACTGGAAAAATATCTCCAACACTTCTCTTATTCTAAACATCTTCACTCTTTAATGCCTTAATTGATCCACTTTAGAGCAAAAAGACCTCCTTGATCAGTCCTTAGGGAGGAAAGACACTTTTGGTGAACTTTATATCCCTGAAACACATTCCACAAAAAGGTAGGGCAAAAGCAAGTAGAAGAGCCCAAAAATGCAAAACCCTAAGAATATTGAAAATAGGGCAAAAAACAGTAGCAGGGGCTACATCCATAATCTTTGTTGCAGTTTCCGGTTCAGTTTTTGTCTGCCAGATTCTTTTTATTTTCTTTGGTCTCATTATTCTGTATTTGGCTATGTACTGTGTGTGACCAAGGTGAGGTAATCTGCTAGCATGTAGTTTCTGTGTAGGGATCTATAGCATCCTGGCTTATTCTGTATTTCTAATAAGGGATGTATTGGTGTTTAGGGCCAAGTGTAATATTTACAGTGTTTCCTTTCCATAGGTAGGGTTATTATTGTTTGAGTACTGGCAGTTGGTACTGTTTTGGTATCGGAAATTTATTATATTTATTTATTTATTTAGGATTTTTATATACCATCATTCCAAAATAAGATCACAATGGTTTACGAAATCAGCATTTTCTTCTGGGTTAACATTCACATTATAGGTCAATGCACCAGCAAATGCTTATTCTAGGTCATATTCATACAGGGGTGGATTTTTAAAGGGTTACACGCATAACCCCGAGAATTTGCTCCTGTGCGTGCCAATCCTATTTTGCATTGCCCCGGTGACGCGCGCAAGCCCCAGGATGCACGTATGTCCCAGGGCTTGAAAAAGGGGGCGGGGTATGGGTGGGGCTGGAGCCTTCAGGCACAGCGGCCATTTGCAGCTGTGCCTGGGATCGCGGGCTGGCTGTCGGCCAGCGTGTGCAACCTATGCCTGCCCGGAGGCAGGTGCAACTTCTAAGTTAAAGGTAAGGGGGGGGTTTAGGAAGGGCTAGGGGGCGGGTTAGGTTGGGGAAGGGAGGGGAAGTTGGGGAACGGAGGAGGGCTGTGCGGCTCGGCGTGCGCAAATTGCACAATTGTGCACCCCCTTGAGCGTGCTGACCCTGGATTTTATAACATACGCACGGCTGCGTGCGCATGTTATAAAATCGGGCGTAGATTGGTGTGTGCCGGGTTGCGCGCACAAATCTACACCCGCGCGTAATTTTTAATATCCAGCCCATATTATCTAGTTCGACATAATAGCAAGTACATATTTTAGGTCATCACATCATCATATTATAATTGTAATTCAGTTTACTCATGGCTTTCTAAGAGCCAAGACCACACCCAACATGTATTACAATAAACCTAATTGCATATGGTTTCCAAGTATCTTTTTTGGCAGGTTTTTCTGGTTGGCACCATAAATATGATATACATGTATGTAGTATTTTTATCTTATGTCCTTTTCCATGTAAAATCTTTTATTATAAATGCATAATTTTTAATTGTTTGTGGGGAAGTCTAGGGTGAGGGCGCCAGGCTATAAGGTTTGCCTAATACTCTTCCACCTGCCTTTTTGGCGTCTAAATCCATTGACTTCCATCTCCCACCCTCATCCTCTAGAAACCATCTGTCCATCTTGAAATCAAGCATGAGACCTTTGGGTCCTACTCTAAGAATTGACAGAAAATAATGTGAAAATATTGGGAAAATAAGTTTACAGAAGATAACATCTACAGGCTGCAAATTTTGATTTGTGCACTAGACGGAATCATTTTGGAATTTTAACTTGTCGGTAGACAATGTGAATTCTGTTAAGTTTTGGCTCCTGAAGAAGCTGTTGAGCGAAACTTCGGCCGTAGTTGAGCCTTTTTCTTTATAGTATAAGCCATCTATATCGCACTGTGGCTTGCTAATCACCTCTGTTGGCGAGTTCAATAAATACCTGGACAATGAGCCCTCACTTTTGAATTTAGAGCCTTTTTCTTTATAGTATAAGCCATCTATATCGCACTGTGGCTTGCTAATCGCCTCTGTTGGCGAGTTCAATAAATACCTGGACAATGAGCCCTCACTTTTAAATTTAATTTGTAACATGAACTGTACATATAAGTGACTGCAAGTGATTGAGAAGACCGAGCGATCTCCAGGCTACAGGAGATACGCTGACTGGCTTGCTGATGCAGTTCACTTTTTCCTTAAAATTTTTTTTTAAAATTGATAATTAAAATACAATAAAAAAAAAATATATATATATAAATAATATATTTAAGTGAGCAATTTTCTAAATAATCATTTGGTTCTCCCTTTTTCTATTGTACAGAAAGATGTAAACCATCTTTACCAAATAGCCTTTTTCTGTTCCATACATGGCCCCAGCCCCATATATACCGTATTTTCCGGCGTATAAGATGACTGGGCATATAAGATGACCCCCAACTTTTCCAGTTAAAATATAGAGTTTGGGATATACTCGCCGTATAAGACTACCCTTCTGTGTCACTACATAACCATACTGTATGTGGTACCCAGTATACAACAACCAGCCAATCACGGCAAGCGATGTACCTTACCGGCGATTGGCTGGTTGTTGTATACAAATCCTGCTTGGATTGGTCAGCTCTCCCTGCTTGCCCAGCCCTCCCTGTCTCCAAGACTATCAGAGCAGTAACTCATCCCTCTGGCCCACCCTTGTATCCTATTACCGGTACCTCCTTCTCTGCCTCTCAGATCTCGCTCCTGAGGACTGCAGTGAAGCGGCGCAGACGTGCATGTGCGAGATCTGAGAGGCAGAGAAGGAGGTACTGGTAATAGAGATGTGAATTGGAACCGGAATCGGCTCTGATTCCGGTTCCAATTCACATCGTGGTTTTTTTTTCGTCCGGCCCGATCGGGTTTTTTTTTTATCGGCTGCGCCCGAGCCGATAAACAAAAAACCCACCCCGACCCTTTAAAACTAATCCCTCAGCTTCCCCCACCCTCCTGACCCCCCCCCCCCCCCAAGACCTGCCAAATTAATTAAATACAACCCCCACCCTCCTGACCCCTCCAAGACCAGCCAAATTAATTAAATACAACCCCCACCCTCCTGACCCCTCCAAGACCTGCCAAATTAATTAAATACAACCCCCCACCCTCCTGACCCCTCCACAAGATCTGCCAAATTAGTTTTCTACAACCCCCCACCCTCCTGACCCCTCCAAGACCTGCCAAAAGTCCCTGGTGGTCCAGCTGGGGTCCAGGAGCGGTCCGGGAGCAATCTCCTGGACTTGGGCCGTCGGCTGCCAGCAATCAAAATGGCGCCGAAGGCCCTTTGCCCTTACGATGTCACTGGGGTCGACCAATGGCAGCGGTAGCTCCTGTGACATAGTAAGGGCAAAGGACCGTCGGCTGCCACTAATCAAAATGGCGCCAACGGCCCTTTCCCCTTACTATGTCACAGGGGCTACTGCTGCCATTGGTTGACCCCAGTGACATAGTAAGGGCAAAGTGCCGTCGGCGCCATTTTGATTGCTGGCAGCCGACGGCCCAAGTCCAGGAGATCGCTCCCGGACCGCTCCTGGACCCTCGCTGGACCACCAGGGACTTTTGGCAGGTCTTGGGGGGGTCAGGAGGGTGGGGGGTTGTAGTAAATTAATTTGGCAGGTCTGGGGGGGTCAGGAGGGTGGGGGGTTTTGTTAGATTTTTATTTTTTTTTATATTCGCTCCATAAGACGCAGACATTTTCCCCCCCACTTTTGGGGGAAAAAAGTGCGTCTTATGGAGCGATAAATACGGTAATTATTCGCCCTGTAAGACGACCCCCGGCGTATAAGACGACCCCCGACTTTTGAGAAGATTTTCAGGGGTTAAAAACTCGTCTTATACGCCAGAAAATACGGTATCTATTTATTTATTTATTTACAGATTATTATATACTGATGTTTGGCGCTGGCCTTCACAACAGTTTACAGGTGTAACAACAATACATGTAACGGTATAACATCAATGAACATAAAGATTATATTATGATGATACAAATAACTGCTTGCAATTTGAGGTCGAGAACTTTGGTCTATAAATAATGGTGTATAATTAGGGTGTTTATAGGTGTAACAACAATACATGTAACGGTATAACATCACTAGACATAAGGATTACAGGTATATTATGATAATACAAATAACAGCTTGCAATTTGAGGTCGAGAGCTTTGTTCTATAAAATACCTTCGTCTTTACACCAGGTTTTCAGCTACATATTAAAGCTGCCTATATAGGTAATACTTCTGAAAAGGCTACAATCTGCATCTTGTGCCCTAGCTGTTTTTTCTGAGTCTGGAAATCGCTCTGTACTGCAGAAATGCTTTTTATAATGAGGTGATTGGATCCTAAATGGATTATAATGTCAATTTTATATTCTTTACTTTCTTCTCCTAATTGCATTAACAGCTGGTTTGCATTTCTGCTAGCTGAGTATTATTTCACCATTGTGTGTCCCTCTAAATGTGTCTCAGAATTAATGCCTTTAATAGCAGAGTCTTCCAGCCAAAGGCATTTTCTATTTTGTTATTCTTTGGCAGTGTTTTAGGGTTTGTGTGCATATTGAGTGTCATTTTTTATTTCTGATAAAAATGGGGCATTTCTGGAACATCATCATTTTCCAATGCTGAAAAAGTATTTTGTATGGGTATCATTTGGGAGGGGGTGTCTTGTGTCACAGGTCTTACTCGACCAGAGCCGACAGTAACTCATTCATTGCTGGGTTTACGGATCATTTGTGAGAGTGGGTGCAGACTTCTTGGATGATGAATAGAAGAGACATTCTTCTAATGGTAGCTAATTCCTTTTAATTTTTGTGAATTCTGCTTTATTTATTTATTTATTTATTTATTTATTTATTTATTAACTTTTATTTACCGACATTTGTGAAGCACATCATGCCGGTTTACAAAGAACTCAGGCGGGAAATACAAAGAAACAAAGTAACAATATAACAATATAACATTAATAACAGAACCAAAAATCAGAATACAAAAAGAACCAAAAGGGGCAAGGATGGCGGGGGGAGGAAGGGGGGAGGGAGCGGTGGGGGAGGGGGTCCCATGGGAAAGAGGGGATGGGGAGCGGGTGGAAAGGCGTATCTAGATGAAGTATACGACAACAGAAACAAAAATGAAATAAAAAATAGAAGAGGGAGACTATGTACAGTTGAAGTATGTACAGGTACATACCAGCTATATTAATTAGGCTTTAAGTTGAATCATCTTTTATTTCATTGCAGAGAACTGTAAACAGAGCAAGTTGTAAGCCTCTACATAGTCTGCCTTAAAACTAAAGCACCAAAGTTATTACATTAAATAATAGTTATTATGCTAATTATAATTTGTTTTGATATAGAACACCTTTATTATGATAATGATAAAGAATAGCAAAGCATTTTGTTATCACTTAATAGAAATGTGCAGCAGGGATGGATTCGTCCCATTCGATATTCGTATTCATCAGGACCCAAATCCGTTGCAACTGTTCTCAGGGGACCCCGATCTGTTCATTAGTTACATATGTATTTGTTTCCCAAAAAACCCCATCCCAACCCTTTAAATTTAATTTACTACAACCACCCACCCTCCTGACGCCCCCCCAAGACTTGCCAAAAGTCCCTGGTGGTCCAGCGGGGGTCCTGGAGCGATCTCCTTCACTCGGGCTGTCGGCTGCCGGTATTCAAAATGGCTCCGATAGCCTTTGCCCTTACTAATTCACAGGGGCTACCGGTGCCATTGGTCGGCCCCTGTCACATGGTATTGCTCCTACCATGTGACAGGGGCTGACCAATGGCACCGGTAGCCCCTGTGACATAGTAAGGGCAAAGGCTATTGGCGTCATTTTGAATACCGGCAGCCGACAGCCCGAGTGAAGGAGATCGCTCCAGGACCCCCGCTGGACTACCAGGGACTTTTGGCAAGACTTGGGGAGGTCAGGAGGGTAGGGGTTTATTTGTTAGTGATACGTTGTATTCATAGGAGTTCGCCATACATTTCGTGGCCCCCACGAATACAACGAATATGTCATATACATTGCGGATTGCCAATATGTTGCAAACAAATGCACACCTCTATCACTTAATGAAATTGATGATTATTGGGTTTATGCCCTAAGAAGAGAAGAGTCTGAGAAGGGTGGGAGAGGGGTAGAAAGTGAGGGCTCTTAAAATAATTGAAATTAGCAGCATAAATACTTTTCAAGGCAATAAATCAACAATGAGAGAGATTCATATATATGTAATATAGGCAGAAAATCGCTTAGCAGATGGTGTGTTTGGATTCATTTGTAAAATGGAGTAACATTGCATAGTACTTAGCTAGTACTATCTGATTAGTAGCACCTTCATTGCTAGTGTTATTGTATGTTTCAGCGACCTTTGACACTTTAGACCATAAGATTCTTCTCTCAAGACGTTCATCATTAGGTATCTCTGGCACCATACATAAATGGTTCTCTTCTTTCCTTTTGCACCATGCACAGCAATCTGATCAGCCATTGTTGTACCTGAATGGAATGTTGTGGTCACTGGGGTTCCACAAGGATCAGCACTCTCAGCCATGTTATTCAACATATACCTAGGTCTCATCTGTAATTTGTTTCCTGTCTCGGTATAAATGATCATATTTATGCTGACGACATTCAGTTTTTTGTACAGTATTCTTCCTCTGGGGATCACACCATGAAACTGGTTATTTTATGCTTACAATATGCCTATCAATGGATATTTCACGATAAGTTATTACTAAATGTCTCAAAAACTGAAATAATTATATTAAGTGAATTTTCAATGCATAATGCTCCTTCATTTTTGATTTTTAAACACCACATCATTCCCATCAGTCCCTATTCCAGAAATTTGGAAGTTCTATTTGACAGCTGTTTTTCACTCAACATATAAAATCCGTTGTAAAATCTTCCTTTTTCAAACTACGCATAATCAGACGATTGCGTCCTTATTTGGAACATGATGCTTTTTGAACCATTATTCAGTCATTAGTAATCAGTGGTACTGATTACTGTAATTCATTGTACATTGGTCTCCCTCATTGCAAATTGTAACCATTACAATTAATCCAAAATGCTGCCACTTGCATAATAGAAAACACAGTGAGACGAGAACATATTTTCCCCAATTTTAAATTCCATTCTTTGGTTACCAATAAAATGGCGGGTTAAATATAAAATATTAAATCTGATCCACATGAAGTGCTGGACCAGCTCAGTCCTGAGGATGTATTGAACTGCACGTTTTTTAACTTCCTCTCCAGCGTCATTGCAATCATTAGCGATATTGATAATGTTTAGTTAGACACCATGCTAAGCTAATTTCTTATTTTTTTCCTCTCCATTTCCATTTTAACTCTCCCTTAGTTTGCGACCTCCCTCTCATTTTTTTCTTTTTTTTTTTGTTCTTTGTTTAAATGGACAATTTGATATATTCTTGTTTTCTTATTGTTTGGTTATTAGAATTTTTGCTTAGAATTTTTGTCATGTATTTCAATGCAAAGGTGATTCTTTGTATGTTTGTGAAAATTGCATAAATTTAAAAAAAAATAAGACCTGAAGGTAAATTTTTACTGGCTAGATTAGAATTAATGTGGGACAGAGCTTTTTCATTAGGCCCTTGTGGATGACTGAGCAACTTTCTTCTTTTTTTTAAAATTTATTTGTGCATCGACTGAGCAACTTTCCTAGGCTGGAGGTAGAAACCACGCTGACTGAAGCCTTTTCTTAATAGATTTTAGCTTTATTCACACTTCTCAGTATACAAGGTAGAGTGCCTACCTTCTAGCAGCAACTCTCATAGGTTTAGTCGGGACAGAAATGTATATAGGAGCCTCCTTCTCCTACTGACACTGCTTACCTCCGGGAGGATTACTTACAATCTTAAGGCCTAGAGTCATCAAATTGCTATATTTATCGCAGGAATATGGCATGTTAACAGCCACGCCAAAAAAAAAGGGCGCAGTTATGAAAATTTTTTACATTCCACATTACGTAGTAAAAAATTGTAACTCACGATAATCTTTGCGTCGTGGGACACAGTATCAGGGGTGTGTGATGCATTAGCATGTCGTGCGTCCAAACCGGGACAAATGTGCACTTGTCAGGACGTTTTGCGCCAAATGGGTTTTCAAAGCCACCTGAGTACATGCGTATCTCTTGCTGGGTGAACATATAAAAAGTTTTCGAAAAAGGGGTAGAGCGTAGGTGTGTGAGGGGGAGAGGCCAGTAGATGTGCACATATATACCTACACACAGAGATACATGCCAGGGCCCCCTGCCTCTTAACTTTACTACTGCTATGGATAAAAGAAAAAAAACAGGCTAGTCAAGGAAAGGAAGACAGACAAACTAAGGGGATTTAGAAGTCCTATCCCTAGCCTGGGTGAACTGGTAACAAACTGGTGAAACTGGTATGGCATTGGTGCGTGTCCCTTTTAGTGTAAAACCTTTTATTAACCAAAGTTACCAAATACAGAAACCTTCGGAGTGCAGTGTTTCCTATGTACTCCAAAGGCAAATCAGAAAAACAATAAAACATTTGCCATTTTCACCTCTCAATCCTCCACCATTGCAGCCCAGAACAAAGCCATGTGACCCTCATCCCTTCCTTAACATCCCTCACTTATGTGATGGAAGCGGGATTTGCACGCACATGTGCATGTACATTTCAAATAGGGTGCACACGTTTGAGCTTTTAGCCTATTTGATATCATGCGCGCATATACATGCATATGTAATACAATAGCTGCAGCCATTTTAACATAGGCGCGATATGCACGCATGATATCAAATAGGCTGAAAGCACCCTCATGCATGTCCTATTTCATATGTACGCACACATCTGCAGGCATATCCCACTACCATCATGTAAATGGCCCAGTGAGTGTTGAGGTTTGCTGCTCGGAGTTAGCAGTCTGCTAAGGTTTGCTGCTCGGAGTTAGCAATCTGTTAAGAGTTAGACTGCGGAGTTAGCAAACTGTTAGGGTTGCTCCTCCCTAGGGGAGGAGTTAACAGTCTGTTAGGAATCTCCGTGAGGGGTTAGCAATCCTGTTGAGCTTTGCTCCCCCAGAGGGGAGGAGTTAGCAATCTGTTAGCGACTCTGCTAGGGTTAGCATTCTGTTGGCAAACTGTTACAGAGTTGCTCCCCAGAGGGGAGAGGTCAGCAACCATATAAGATCTGTTCTTCCAGAGGGGAGGAGTTAGTATCTGTTATGGATCTCTGCACAGAGTGGCAACCTGATATTCGAGAGTTCCCCTGAAGGGAGGTATTGGCCATCTGTATGCTTCCTGCTAAGAAGTAGCAATTGGTTATGATACAGTTCCTGAGGAAGGAGATGTTAGCAATAGTTGAGGGATAGACTGCAAGGTAGCAGTTTGTTGTACTCAGCTCTTGAAGTGTGAGAGATGAGCACTCTAATGTAGAATGGTGAAGGGGGCAATGGCAGATGACAGCGCCCCCAGGAGGATATCATGAGAGGGACCATCGACTAGGCTGGAGTATGGAGACAGACACAGATAGTTCTTTATTAGACAGGTAGTAGAGCCACCAGAAGTGGCAGTAGTGAGCTGATGTGCCCGGCAGGGCTGAAGTCCTTCAGATCCTGTAACTTCTATCTCCGGGTTTGCTGAGCTGTAGAGGGAGACTCATAGATAGTGAGTAGACAGGGAATGCTGGATACATAACCAGAAGTAGATGATATACTCACATAGGTTAAGAATAAGGCTCATTAGCTGGAGAGAGTTAGGCCCTCGAGGAGCGAGTACCTGGTTCCAGGGACAGCTGTGAGAGAGCAATGGTAACTCACAGTTATCTATCTCTGTAATGGTTTCTTAGGCAATAGAGAATAGTTAGTATATTCAGGAACAGGAGCCTCTAGGCGAGTACTGGTTTCTATAGGCAAACTGAAATAAGAACTCAACATCTGTACATGAAATAGCTTCTGAAATAGAAGAGAGTCTTTGGAGGGTTTTAGGAACATGGGCCCTCGAAGAGCGAATACCGGTTCCTATCTGCAATCTGTAATAATAACTCACGATCTCCGTACCTGCGATAGCATCTTAGACAGAAGATAATCTTCAGAGTTCTAGGAACATGGGCCCTCGAGGAGCGAGTACCGGTTCCTATCTGCAACTGGAATAGAAACTCACAATTTTCACGTCTGCGATCGCTTCCAGGCAATAGGGAGTCTTCTGCGCGTTCAGGGACATAGGCCCTCGAGGAGTGAGTACCAGATCCCGTCTTAGCAATCTGAAAACAAGAAGAGAGGGCAGGGCCCCCGAGGAGCGGGTACCCCTGGTAAGTTCGAAGAGGCAGAGCAGCGGAGAATGAAGCGGGTCGAGATGATCCCCGCAATCAATCCCTAGCAAGCTCGATTCATAAGCTTAAGCAAAGACCGTTTATGTTGGAAGCGGATGACATCACTATGGGGGGACGCCCCCGAGGTTCGCGCCCTTGCTGGTACAAACTTCGGAGCATGCACGCCCTACATCATCATGAACATGGCAGATCCGCAGCATCAGGCCAGCCCGGGGACACCGGGAAGAAACAGCGAGGAGAAGCCGCAGCAGCAACTGTCCATCAGACCCGAAGGGAGTCGCCTCAGAGGTAAAGAGGGTGGAGCGAGGGCAAGAGCAGGCAGGAACGCAACAGTGAGGCAGCCAGCTTCCCACTACTATTACACTTGTCCCAACATAGAAGATTTAGGAGGAAAGGGCAGGTAAGAAAAGGTTATTTTTTTGGCTCAGCAGGGCTGTGTAGGTGTGTCTGAGAAAAGTCCTTGATTTAGTGCTCTCGATATTAGCCACATTGCTCGATAATAGTACCTATCCCACAATAGAAACTATCTTTCTACAAAAAAAAGGTGTTATTTCCGACGTTAAATCCCACATTAGTGTGTGATAAATTTTCACAACAGGTGGTAGAAGTCCTTCATTTGCATAAAAAGAAAGATTTTGCATAATCATTATCAAATTTGCATACAAACAGATGATGGGATAAACGTGCACATTTAAGGCCGAATTTTAAAAGGCCTACACATGCCGAAGCGGGCACATAAGCGCGTGCATGGGACACATGCTCACCACAGGGATTTTAAAACGCCCACAGCCACACGCATATTTGCCTGTACGCGCACAAGAAAGGCCAGTAGAAAACAGGGGTGGGCTGGAGGCGGGGTCTGGGTTGGGTCTGGGCGTGAGTGGAGCGGGCCAGGGCAGCGCCATTAAGGCACTATCTGGCTGAAGCATGCACCGGAAAAGATAGACCCGCACAATTTGCTGCTGCTCCGGGCTGCAGGTATGTAACAAAAAAAAAAAAAACTAGGGTAGGCAGCGGGGTCTTAGTAGGGATGTGCAGAGGGACGCCATACTTTGCATTCGGGATTCATATTCGTCGGGGGGCAGATACGTTACATTCGGCAAGAGGGGCCCCTGATACGTACATGCGTTAATTCTTATTCGTTTCCCAGCTAAAATTGAATTAAGTACAACCCCCCACCCTCCTGACCCCCCCAAGACTTACCAAAACTCCTGGTGGTCCAGCAGGGGGTCCAGGAGCCATCTCTTGCACTCACACCCTCGGCTGCCGGTATTCAAAATGGCGCCGATAGCCTTTGACCTTCTATGTCACAGGGGCTACAGGTGCCATTGGTCAGCCCCTGCCACATGGTAGGAGCAATGGATGGCTGGCCCCATCTTGTGCTCCTACCATGTGACAGGGGCTGACCAATGGCACCTGTAGCCCCTGTGACATAGTAAGGGCAAAGGCTATCGGTGCCATTTTGATTACTGGCAGCCGACGGCCCGAGTGCAGGAGGTCACTCCCGGACCCCCACTGGACTTTTGGCAAGTCTTGTGGGGGTCAGGAGGGTCCCCCAAGACTTGCCAAAAGTCCCTGGTGGTCCAGCAGGGGTCCGGGAGTGATTTGCCCCTCCGTACCGTTGGGCTGTCCGGCCTGCCTCGCATCAAAATGGCACCGATAGCCTTTGACCTAGTATGTCACAGGGGATACCGGTGCCATTGGTCAGCCCCTGTCACATGGTAGGAGCAATGGATGGCTTGTGCCAGGTCCCCCAAGACTTGCCAAGAGTCCCTGGTGGTCCAGCGGGGGTCCGGGAGCGATCTCCTGCACTCGGGCTGTCGGCTGCCAGTAATCAAAATGGCGCCGATAGCCTTTGCCCTTACTATGTCTCAGGGGCTACTGGTGCCATTGGTCAGCCCCTGTCACATGGTAAGAGCATAAGATGGCGCCGGCCATCCATTGCTCCTACCATTTGACAGGGGCTGACCAATGGCACCGGTAGCCCCTATGACATAGTAGGTCAAAGGCTATTGGCGCCATTTTGATGCAAGGCAGGCCAGAAAGCTCGACGGAACGGAGGGAGAAATCCCTCGCAGGACTCCGCTGGACCATCGGGGATGTTAGGAAGTCTTGGGGAAGGATCGGGATGGTGGGGGGAGGGGGTTGTATTACAGTAAATTTTAATGCTTGGGGTGTTTTTTTATTTAAAAAAATAAAATGTGCCCCTCACCCGGTACAAACCCGAAAAACTAATTTTCCTCGTAGTTCGGGGAAAATTAGTTTCGGGGTTCGGGGCCCCTGACCCACGACGAATTAGGCAATTTCATTGAAATTGCCTAATTCGTGATAAACGAAGCATATCTCTAGTAACCGCCGTAACAAACAAGCTATTCCCATGCTTATTTGTGAATGCAGATCCTTTTTCCCACATTTCCTCTTGCCGTTGAAGCATAGAGCAATGTTGGAGTTGCATTAACCATGTGTATGTTTATTGAATAAGGGTAGTAGCCGTCATTCCAGTAAGCCACTCCTTGCCTCTTTTCATTTCATTCACAGCCCTACATTGTGGAACTCTACCAGACCATATCAGTATTTACAATACCAATATGTTTAAAAAGGTTATAAAGACCTATTTATTAAAAAAAAAAAAAACCTATAATTTGGAGGTTTAAAATCCAGGTTTAATTGAGCAATTGATTTCTTGTGTAAACTTTTAAGCATGGTAATTTGTTGTATATGTATTATTTATGTAGTCATACTGATGTTTGATCATGAGTATGTAGACCGCCTTGTAATGGTTTTTCCTGTGAAAGTGCGGTATATAAACTTTTAATAAATTCAAATTCAAATAGCCACTCTCCTACAGAGACTGACTTCCAGGTAGAAAAAAAGAAAGAAAATTAACTCCGAATGGAAGAGCAGAGATAATAAAACCACAGGGGTAGATTTTTTAAAAAATGTGCGTGTCAATGTGGGAGGGAAATTCCCTTACCTATCCCTATCCTTCCTCCCTCATCCCCTATCCTCCCCGACCCCTAAACTACCCCTACCTATCCTCAATTTTTTATTTTTCTACTTACTGCTCCTCTGGAGCAGAAGTATCTTCGGCGCGCCGGCCAGCTGGTGGTGCATACTTCCCCGGGACAGCGACTAATGGCGCTGTCCTGGTCTGCCTCCTGCCCTGCCCCTCCCCACCCATATCATGCCCCCAGCCTATCCCTTTCTGAGGGCCCGGCACTTTGGCACCTATCAGGGGTGATCTGCGTGGCCGGGTCCTTTAGAAAATGCATGTGGTGCTTGCAGGGCCCAGCCCCACACATAACCCTAGAATTTTATGCGAGCAGGCCTTTTAAAATTGGCCGGACAGTTTCTAAGAAGCAGATTCAGTAATCAAAGGCAGCAGCTATTTGAAGGCATAAAACAGAGACAAAGTTTTTCAAACTTACAGTAGAGATAATAAAACCAGTTGGAGACTTTTTTCTACAGCTGTAAGCAAGTAATAGGACATCCAACAGGTTGAGATTAGCAGAAACTTTCAAGACAAAAGTCAGAGTTGAGATTAACAGCAGAAATTTTTGTCAAGACAATCAGATCCCAGTACTCTGGTGTGTTGAAGAGATAAAAGGTGCTAAATGATTTCAGAGGATATCTGACTTCCTTAATATAACAGGCTGCAGTTGGCTATATATTCTTATACAGATGGCTATTCTTTCCCCATTCTTTTAACAAACTCCCATGGGATAGTTTGTGTTGTATTGCAGAGTGTACTGATATCAGAGAATACTATTATGTGAGAGATGTAATAGAGCATAAATCCTTGTTATGAAGAGCAGAGGTATGTTTGTGGAAGCAGTAGTCTCCCTGATGATATGCAGTCCTGCTCAGAGGAGAGTGATGGCAAGGCAAAGTGTGCAGTGAGGATGAAAGATTATTTGTTTCTCTTTTTGATTTGGGCATTTATTAACATTCCTCATCTTCTATGGACCATTCTCTGTAAAATTAGTACACCTGTCAAAGTTATTAATTAGAGATTTGTATTTTTATCAAATTTAACTTTTTCCCCATTGATTCTTGTAGAGTTGGGGCATGTACATGATAGTGGAAACTATTCTAAAAATCAAAATCGCAGAGCATATAGAAAGACATGGTTTAATGGAATACAGTCAACATGGATTTACCCAAGGGAAGTCTTGCCTAAATTATTTTTGAAGGGATTAATAAACATGTGGATAAAGGTGAATCAGTAGATGTGGTGTATTTGGATTTTCAGAAGGCGTTTGACAAAGTCCCTCATGAGAGGCTTCTAAGAAAACTAAAAAGTCATGGGATAGGAGGCGATGTCCTTTCGTGGACTAGAAACTGGTTAAAGGACAGGAAACAGAGAGTAGGATTAAATGGTCAATTTTCTCAGTGGAAAAGGGTAAATAGTGGAGTGCCTCAGGGATCTGTTCTTGGACTGGTGCTTTTCAATATATTTATAAATGATCTGGAAAGGAATATGATGAGCGAATGATACAAAATTATTCAGAGTAGTTAAATCACAAGCGGATTGTGATACATTACAGGAGGACCTTGCAAGACTGGAAGATTGGGCATCCAAATGGCAGATGGAATTTAATGTGGACAAGTGCAAGGTGTTGCATATAGGGAAAAATAACCCTTGCTGTAGTTACATGATGTTAGGTTTCATATTAGGAGGTACCACCCAGGAAAAAGATCTAGGCATCATAGTGGATAATACTTTGAAATCATCAGCTCAGTGTGCTGCAGCAGTCAAAAAAGCAAACAGAATGTTAGGAATTATTAGAAAGGGAATGGTTAATAAAACTGAAAATGTCATAATGCCTCTGTATCGCTCCATGGTGAGACCGCACCTTGAATACTGTGTACTATTCTGGTCGCCTCATGTCAAAATAGATATAGTTGCGATGGAGAAGGTACAGAGAAGGGCAACCAAAATGGTAAAGGGGATGGAACAGCTCCTCTTTGAGGAAAGGCTGAAGAGGTTAGGGCTGTTCAGCTTGGAGAAGAGATGGCTGAGGGCCGATATGATAGAGGTCTTTAAGATCATGAGAGGTCTTAACGAGTAGATGTGAATTGGTTATTTACACTTTCGGATAATAAAAGGACTAGGAGGCATTCCATGAAGTTAGCAAGTAGCACATTTAAGACTAATCAGAGAAAATTCTTTTTCACTCATTTCACAATTAAGCTCTGGAATTTGTTGCCAGAGGATGTGGTTAGTGCAGTTAGTGTAGCTGGGTTCAAAAAAGGTTTGGATAAGTTCTTGGAGGAGAAGTCCATTAACTAATATTAATCAAGTTGACTTAGGGGCAGATTTTCAAAGGCTTATGCACATAAGATACGCGCATAACCCCCAAAAAGCTGCCTCTTAAACCTCCTGCACGCGCCGAGCCTATTTTGCATAGGCTCGGCAGTGCGCGCAAGCCCTGGGACACATGTAAGTCCCGGGGCTTTCCTGGGGGGGGGCGTGTCGGGGGGCATGTCACGGCCAGTGCATCATCGGGGGCGTTCCGGGGGTGTACCCACGGCCTCCGGACCAGCCCCCGGACTGGAACATGGCGCGCCGGCAGCTGGCCGGCGCACGCAAGTTACGCCTGCCTCGGGCAGGCTGCCGATTTTGCTTAGCCTTGAGCGCACTGACCCTGTATTTTATAACATACGCGCGGCAGCGCACGCATGTTATAAAATCGGGAGTAGATTTGTTCGCGCCGGGTTGTGTGAACAAATCTACTCCCGCGCGCACCTTTTAAAATCTACCCCTTAGGGAATAGTCACTGCTAATAATGGCATCAATAGCATGGGCTCTTCTTCGTGTTTGTGTACTTGCCAGGTTCTTGTGGCCTGGTTTGGCCTCTGTTGGAAACAGGATGCTGGGCTTAATGGACTCTTGGTCTGACCCAGCATGGCAATTTCTTATGTTCTTAAATTAAGATGTGTGGTGATTGTGGTATAGGCAAGCATTTTTATTTTTAAGCCCCTACTTTGCTCTAAACATGCTCTGTGCTTTCTCTGCCCAATTTTAGAATTTGCTTATTCATGAATACAACTTTGCAAATCCCAAAAAGGATAATGAGGCTTCTGCATCATTAAATTATAGAAATGTATTATGTATTTTTACTCATTGTATAATTAAGCTCTGCAATTCGTTGCCAGAGGATGTGGTGAAAGCTATTCGTGTAGCTGCATTTAAAGAAAGGTTTGGACAAGTTCCTGGAGGAAAAGTCCATAAACCATTATTAAGGTAGAGTTGCAGAAAACAACTGCTTATTCTTGGGATAAGCAGTTTGGAAGCTGTCTACCCCTTGAGATTCTGCCAGGTACTTGTGACCTGAATTGGTCACTGCTGGAAATAGAATACTGGGCTTGATGGACCTTTGATCTGATCCAGTATGGTAAGACTAAGACTTTATGTTCTTATAATATTGCATTATAATATTTTGCTTGTATTACTTAATATTGTTACATGAACAGGTGATGGAAAATACTGTGGCATACAAGTGTTTAATTTCTTGAATGTGACTGGTGATCCTGTGTAAAAAAATCATCTCTGAACACTATGCTTTTCTCCTGAACTCCTGGCAGCTGCCTAATGATACCAATAGTGTCCAAATTAATCTTTCTTTCACCAAGAACCTATAAAATACTAGGCTTCATTGACCTTCATAATAGGTGTCATCGTATAGCTTAGTTACACTTTAATATTCCACCTTCTGTTTAATCAATCAATTCAATCAACAAGGGTGTTTAATCAATGATTAAACAGAAGGTGGAGAATTAAAGTGTAACTAAGCTATACGATGACACCTATTATGAAGGTCAATGAAGCCTAGTATTTTATAGGTTCTTGGTAAAAGAAAAATTAATTTGGACACTATTGGTATTCTTTGTGATTGTGGGTCACTGTTTACCAACAGTCCAACACAAAATTAGCAACAATTTAAGGACTGTGGTTCTAGTATTGGTATTCAGCTGCCTAATGATTACATTTCAGAATATGAAGACACAACATGAGATATCTTTGAAAAACTAATGAATTAAATTCTACGGTCACACTTTGAGGCCCATATATTTTTGCATTTGAAAAGTGTGATTACTTTATAAGATCCTTCCTAAATTAGGAAGCAAATATAAAAGTTTTACCAATTTTCAGTGAACTTAGTCGCATAAGTTAGCTTTGAAAATTATCCAACCAACTTTACCAGCACCTGAAATTAGAGTTTTTAATGATGATGTGTTTTTTATAAATTGTAGAAAAATGTATTTTAATGACTTTATTTTACTGTGTTCGTTTGATGTTCTCCACCAGATATCATATATGGACTGGCAAAATCTAAATGCAATTTAAATAAATATTATGTGTGCTGAAAAGTTACATACTTTCGAAAATCCAGTAGTATGCATGTAAGTACAAACCCCTCCCTAACTCTGCTTCGGGCAACACCACCGCTCAGTCCTGTTAAACTTATGTTTAACAGGCAGCACATGCATGCATTTACCCACTTATCAGTGAGCAATTTTGTAAAGGGCCATTTCGGAGGGGAAAATACTGGTTTATCCTCGGAAATGCCTTGAAAATTACACTACCTATTTTCTTACATAGAAACATATAGAAACATAAAAATGATGGCAGAAGAAGACCAAACGGCCCATCCAGTCTGCCCAGCAAGCTTTCACAGTTATTTTTCTCATACTTATCTGCTACTCTGACTGCTGAGGTCAGGGCCCTTATTGGTAACTTTTTGGTTCTAATTTCCTTCCACCCCTGCCATTGATGTAGAGAGCAGTGCTGGAGCTGCATAAAAGTAAAATATCAAGCCTAATTGGTTCGGGGTAGTAGCCGCCGCAATAAGCAAGCTACTCCCACACTTATTTGTTTACCCAGCCTCTGCAATTTAGTCCTTGTTGGTTGTCTTAATATAAATCCTCTTTTCTTCATCCCCCCCTGCCGTTGAAGCGGTGAGCTATGCTGTATATGTATTCAAAGTGAAGTATCAGGCTTAATTGGTTCGGGGTAGTCTGTTTTGGAACATGAAGCATTAACTTATTGTTAATTTAAATCTGCAGTTTACAATGAACAAATGCATAATAATAAATTCCATGATTCCATCTGTGGTCCTAGTTAACACTTGGTAAATGGTAGGTTCTCAGATATTTGCCACTTAAGAGAGAGACTTTTTCCTTTAATAATTAAAAGTCATTACCTGGCAGAGGTACAGTAACATAGAGGTTTATATTCAAAAGATGTATATGGATAAAAGCCCATTTTACTCAAATAAATCTTGCCCTTTAAATATGTTCCCTCTTTGGGTAACATTATCCATACAAAAAGGGGCGGAGCTGGAGGTATGGCAAGAGTGTGCTAACATTATCCATACAAAAAGGGGGCGGGCTGGAGGTATGGCAGGGTAAGGCTAACATTATCCATACAAAAAGGGGGTGGGGCTAAGGTATGGCAAGGGCGGGCTAATATTGAGATGGAGAGTGCTATATTGAGCACTGTTCAGCTAAATTCGTGGGGATAAGCTGGTTTGCACAAATAACAGGGCTAAAATGTTCTGGAAAACATTTTACCCAGATATTCAGGGAAACACTTATCTGGTTAAATTCCGCTGAACATCTGAATAAAGTTATCTGGGTACAGTTGTCCAGATAACTTGCCCGTTTTCTGGGATTTTGAATATAGACCTCATATATTGAAGAATTGGAGAGGTAAAGTATTTCTTCAATGAGTGCAGTGGCTGACTATGTTTATTCAATAATGTAAATAAATGCCAATCTTGTCCCCTTCTAGAGCACGCTCCCTGCTAGCCATAGGAAGGGCTTTCAGAAAATAGCTTGTAAAATGACTGAATATTTGTAGACTTTGATTGTTGGGCTTTTAGTAAAGGAATTAAAAATCTTATAATTAGATTATTTTTTTCTACAACATTTGATATATGAAAGCTGCTGTGTTCTCAGCCTTGTTGCATATCATTGTAAAATCATGTTTTGTAGTAAGAGACATACTATAAAAAACACAAATCTTCAGAGGGATAGCCATGTTAGTCTGGCGTAGCAAAGGCATAAGCTTTCGAGGACTCCTGTCATTTCATAAAAAGCACAGTCTTTCTAACACGGACGAGCATTCTTGTGAGAAGTGACGTGTATATTTTTTATGTCTTATCAAATCTCATGAGATTCACCAGCCTACGTTATGGCTGCTGCTTAGGCCTTTGTCTTTCTGTCCTTTGTCTATCTGCTTCCTGGGCACTGACAGTGGCAGAATCAAGTTTCATTTTCAGATCTGGAATCTGGAGTTTACTCTTACAATTCCTAGTTTGATTTTGTAATTTTATTGAGAATTTGTTGCCTAGAATTATTATTATTATCATTTTTATGGTAGTTATGATTCACATAGAAGATAAGGACTCGTGCTGGAAAGGGCTGAAAGGGAAAGCACCGAGACTGAAGTTTATAGCTGCTCAGCAGACAGTCCTGGGTTGCAACCTCTGCTATGATTTGTAACCATGGGAATGACCCATCTTGCACTTTTCAAAGGGTTAATTACAGTGGGGAAAATGAGTGTTGTTACTGTGCTATGCCGATTAGCCTGATGTCAAATGGCATACTCTCTAATTACCAGAAATATTTTTCACTATGATAGTTCACTTGGACTATGGTTCAGAACCCTACTGCAAACTAAAGATCAACTGGGGGTCTATCATATTGCAACAAGAAGGAAATTGAGCAAACCAGAAGGGCAGAGTTCATGGACTTTATGGCTCTTATCTGACATCATATTCTAGGTTTCTTGTAATTAAATGCAGAAATAATGGTTAATATGGGACCAATTTTCAAAGCAATTTATGTGGGTAAAGCAGTGCTGGACCCATGTAAATAGCTCCTTTGAAAATTCCTGCCCGTGTGTGTGTGTGTGTGTGTAAATGTATGTGCAAACATTCACTTCCATGCACACCGGGAGAGGTGTTTCAGGAGTGGGGTTCAGGATTTACATGCATACCTTTTACGTTCGGCGTATGAGCGTAAATTCTGCTGTAAAACGTACCCGCACAGTACCTTTTCAAATTCAGTTGTCAAAGGGAATTCTTTCCCTTTCAAAATTGACAGTCTACAGGTAAAAAGCACCTTCCCAAGCAACAATGCATAATAACCTGCACTCAGACCTTCCCAAAGCATCTTAAAACAAATCTGTTTCAACAAATATTCATCACCTAGCATATAGGGGGTGATTAACGCCCTCAGTTTATCCTTGTCAAGGCTTTTTTTCAGGCGGTTCGTGCCGGCACTGACAAACCAGCACCTTTATCCTCCACCTGCTTGATTTGCCCTATGGGGTCCCATAAAAAAAAAAAAAACTCCATGCATTGTGCATGTAGGACCCAGCATCATTTTTTTCCAGAAAGACAGCACTGATTATCGTACATAATGATACACATGGGGAGGGTATTTTAAGAGTTGCAAATGCTTTATGTATGAAGTTTAGTTTAAGTACCAAGCTAGGGAGAAGCTCAGTTTGTCATTATTGGGTATTTATGTTAATTTTATATGATTGTTTCATTATACCCTGCCTCAAACCCATTGGACTTTTGCAAGCAATGTATCTTTCAAATAAATACGGTAAATGCTTGGAGACTTTATCCTTCCCCGCACAATCCTAAAGTTGTCTCTTAATATATATAATATTATATATACTGTATGTAGATATACTGTTTTTTTTTTGACTAATTTAATACATTTCTTGACTCACTTTCAGGAGCTACTCTTCCCTCACCAGGTACTGAAGAAGGGAGTTTAGCTCCCGAGAATTAGTTAAGAAATATATATTAAGGTAGTCAAGTGAAGTGGACTAACACGGGAACCACACTACTTTATTAATTGAAGGAAACTATATTGCTCATAAGCCAGATCACAGAAAATGTACTTTCATACCTCAGGTTACTGCTGGCAAACCTTCTTGTTCCAAGCTTTTCACTAACATTGGGCCTGATGTAATAAGACACAATCAAAAATGTACACGGACGTTCACTCCTGATAGTGTAAGCAAATAGTATACTAATGCATTAGGAGTTAGAAAATAGTTGCTAACTCAAAAATGCATGCACAAAAGTGTGCTTAGCCATGTGCTTCCAACATCTCTCTCCTAGAAACACTAAAAGTGCCGGGCCCAGGTCACGGTAGGCTACTACTGCGATCTAAGCTGAAGATGCAACATTTTAAGGTAATGGGAGGGCAAATTTTGGGAAGACCGGTGAGAGAGTGAGGGGAAGGAGGTGACTGCTACTGTCCCTTTAAATTTATCTTTATAAATATGAGTTTGAGAAGTTTGGAGGTGGGGGCTGCAGGCTTGGCCTAGCAGGGCCCTGGATTTTGAACACAAGTGATAAGGAGGCAGTGATAAGGCCGCTAGACCCAGTAATCATCTTTTTTTTTTTTTTTAAACTGCAGCTCTGCTTAACCGGCTATATTGTTTTGAATATAGCCAGTTAAGCTAAAGTTATCTGAGAACATGTCCCCGAATATATTTAGACCTGCTCTCAGGCATGTCTAGTGATAGCTGAATAACTTATTCATATAATTCCAAATATCAGAGTTAGCCAGAGAAGTTATTCGGCTAACTCATTCCTGCCTCAGAATAGCCCAACACTCATATTTTATTATTTGGCTAAATCTTAGGTGAATAAATAAGAGGGATATTCATAACTTGCCATTTAGCTGGATAACTTGTGAGTTATCCAGCTAAATGGCTTTGAATATTTTTTCCCACTGTGTCCAGCACCACTGCTGGACACAGTGTTTGCCATCATTTAAAATACAGCCAATAGGATTTCTATGTGCTCTGAGGAGTCTAAACATCAGGAGCAAGAAGAAGGGGTAGCAACAGGCACTTTTGGGTCTCCACCTATATTCATTGGTTGGTGCATGGCAGATAGTTGCATCCATGAGCGCTAGCATGCATCCGGGTTCAGGGCAGTGAGAGCAGGAGATGAGCAGACAACCCTGGCATTGAAGAGACCATGTTAGCCAATATGTCAGATGGCTGTGATGTAGAGTATGTCAGGGGTGCTTTCAGGAGTGGGATGTTTCAAAGCAGCACACACACACACCCCTCCCTCCCCCGTGTTCTGGCATAGGTGTTCAGGATGCTAGATAGGATTTGCCACTGCATCACCTTTCTTTTTGAGAAATGAGACTACAGTGACCTCGCTGACCTTTATGGAAGGGCGTTGCATTATTATAAGGTTATATCGGCAATGCAGGGCTGAGGATAGGATTGTGTCCTATGAATACTGTCTATTCTTGAGAGTACAGCTGTAAGGGAAAAATATAGAATAGAGAATGTGTAGATGGTATGAAGTGGGGTGTTTTGTTTTTATTAGGACACATGTTGGCTTTGTATGCCAGCAGTTTTTCCTGGCCTGCAGATTGCTAAAGTGTATGCAGTTTATTTTCAACTGTAATAAGCATTTTTCCAGTAAGTGTGTGTGCTGCCCTCACCTTTTTCGATGAGGGAACATCAGCAGAATTATTTTACATGTCTGATAAGGGATAATTAGGTTCATGAATTGAGAAATGAGGCAGCAAATGAATTCTGTGACTCAGAGCTGAGAGAACTAAAATGCTTCTTAGAAAGTCCATTTTTGCCCTATTCACCTCCATTAAATCTCCCATATAGTTCTGCTCCTGATTGGAATTAAGGTCTATATATTTGCTGGTCTGCCCGAATAGCAGTTTGCCTTTGGCTTCCTCTGGACAAATCTACTTTTGTTCAAAAATTACCGCAATTTTCAAAGATGGCAAAATTATGGTTTGCATTACACATTCTTTTCTAAGCTTACCTTAACTTTATAACATTATAAAGGGGACAATTATGCAGCCCCCCAATTCTGAAAAAATAATCCCAGGGGTCTTTGAAGACCCCCGCCTCCTACTAAGGTGGTACTGGCCTCTCCGAAATTAAAAAAAAAAAAAAAAAAAAAGAGTCCAACCATGGAGCAACAGCCTGCACCCTTCCCCACTCCCTCCTCTTAAATATCAAAAATGCCCCCTTAGTCTTAAGACCTCCCCCTTGCAGCCCATCCAAATAAAGTACAATACCTGTTGTCTAGGGGTCCTCCGTACCTCAAATCAAAAATAGTCTGATGGTCTGGAGGGGACTTCTGGACCCCAACCCCTTAACCCCCCAGACCTCACAAAAAACTAATTGGGTTTCAAGCGGGGGCCCAGAGCATATCCCCTAGCTCCAGACCCATCAACGCCATTTTTCAAACAGGTGGCAACATGACCTTGTCCCGATCACGTGACGGGGCAATGTCCGTGGATCAGACCAAAGCCATGTGGTTTTAAAACCTTTTTCCATCTGAGAACAGCACTCTTTGTATACTCAATGTTTCTGAAGACAGTAATAACTTTTTGGTCTTTTAGAAGGTTTTAACATGTATTGTATGTTTCTTAGTTTTTATATTGTCATTTTTTATAATTTTAATGTAATATTCATGTAATTTTATTTGCACATTGTGTATGTAACGATGTAAACTGCTACAATCAAACCATTTGGAGAGTGCGGTATACCAAAAACTTTCAAATAAATAAATACATTTTTCACTAAAAATCGTGCTGCGGTACTACCACGATAGTTTTTCAGGAGGGGACAAATATTGTGGGGCCCCTCCCACAATAAACTATTGTGGCTTTGTAAATCTCTCTAAGAGGTTGATATTGAAAGGGTTTGTCTGTCTAACTTTTGGACTTAGCCAGACAAACCCAAGATTTGAATGTTTACCACCCCTCTCCATGGTTACATTTTGTCTCTGGAACTCATTGTCTGCCCAAAATGTACTTGGGTGAAAAAAGGCGGCACTACAGGCATTTCCAGGGAGCAGTTTACCTTTGTCCAGTAAGTCTAGTCAATAAAAGAATATCCTAAAGTTTTCTGGATAATGTTTTCCAGGTTATGTCCAGAGAGCTCTTATTTGGGTAAGTTCCCCTGAATATCCAGTTAAAATTATCTGGGAAACTTTACCTAGATAACTTTCCTGCTCAATACTAACCTCACAGACATTGATGAGGTTACAATATTCAAGCAGTTATAGTGAAACCACAGCAGAGGCCATGCTAGGTACTTAAAAGTCTTGGGGCACAGGCCTGTAAGACTTGGGCCCATACAGTCTCCTCCTGAGATTTTGATGATTAAATCCTACAATTACAATCAGCCACATCACCTCCCCCCACCCTGAGAAAAATAATGTAAAACCACAGGACACTAATGTTACTGAGATCCTGCTCGCTTTATGGGGGCAATATAAGAAATTGGCACTGGCTGATTCTTACATGATCAGTGATATTTTGCCAGTTTCCAATTGTTGAGGCACTTCTTCTTTTCACAAAATTATTTAGCTGTCTACCACCTCTCTTCATATAACAAAAAATAAATTTTACAAAGCAGATAAAACAACACTAAAAAATTACATCTCATTAATGGGATTCTAGGCAGATTCTGAAACCATTTACGAAATTAGCAAATGACTTTTCTAAAAATATTATACGTGAGTTTTTGAAACCACAAAGGTAGCTTCTTCAGATTTCACATCAGTGACATTGTTCACATCTGAAGAAGGGACCTCTGTAGTCTCGATAGCTCATATACATTATTTTTCCATAATACCGTATTTTCCGGCGTATAAGACGACTTTTTAACCCAAGAAAATCTTCTCAAAAGTCGGGGGTCGTCTTATACGCCGGGTATCGTCTTATAGGGCACACCTGCTCTCTTACCAGTTTCTCTCAATCACACACACATGCTCTCAATCAAATGCATTCTCTCACTTACACACAGGCTGGCTGCTTTCTCTCTCTCACTTCCTCTCCCCCCGAGCACAAATAGTAGCTGCAGCAGCTTCCTCCTCCAGCCCCCGCAGGCCAAGAAAGAAGAAACCCATCGGCCGCGGGAGGCTCATGCTGCTGTCTCCTTTCCCGATTACCAGCTCCTTCGACTGCTCGGGGCCGTTCCTGCTATCGCCGCTGCTATTTTTTCATTCGGCACGGCTTTCTCCTTCCCGCGCACCGCACAGCCGTTGCCGCTGGGCTATCAGCACGTTCAAGCCCAGCGGGAACGGCAGCGGTGCAAAAAAAAAAAAAAAAGCTGTGGCATCCGCGGCTGCCCTTTTCTTCTTCCCGACCCCCCCCCCCCTTTGAACCGGAACAGGAAGTGATGCGTGGGAAGAAAGAGCCGTGCCGCATGAAAAAATTGCAGCGGCGACAGCAGGAACGGCCCCGAGCAGTCGAAGGAGCTGGTAATCGGGAAAGGAGACAGCAGCATGAGCCTCCCGCGGCCGATGGGTTTCTTCTTTCTTGGCCTGCGGGGGCTGGAGGAGGCTGCTGCAGCTACTATTTGTGCTCGGGGTGGGGGGAGTGGAAGTAAGTGAGTGAGAGAGAGAGAGAAGCAGCCAGCCTGTGTGTAAGTGAGAGAATGCATTTGATTGAGAGCATGTGTGTGATTGAGAGAAACTGGTCAGCGAGCTCGTGTGTGAGAGACAATGAAAGTGACTGCTCAGAGAGATGACTGATGTGTATGTGAGTGTGAGAGAGAGAAAAAGCATGGAAGTGAGAAATCTGGGTATGTGAGAGAGCATGGGAGTAAGAAGCCTGATTATGTGAGAGAGAGCATGGGAGCGGGAGGGCTGGCTGTGTGTGTGTGTGTGCGCGTGCATGAGAGAGAGACTGGTTGATAAGGTGACGGTGTGTGTGAGAGAAAGAGACTGGTGTGTGTGAATGTGAGAGAAAGAATGTGATTCAGGGAATGAGAAGCCTGTGCACGTGGAGAGTGAGCATGGAAATGAGAGAGAGACTGGTGTGTGTGTGTGAGACAGAGAAAGTGATTATGAGAGTGAGAAGCCCGTATATGTACGGTAAGCAGAACACGGGAGTGGGAAGCCTGTGTGTGTGTATGGCATGAGAGAAACTGTTCAGGAAGGTGTCTGGTGTGTGTGTCAAAGACTGTTTGGGAAATGATTGGTGTGTGAGAGACAGAAACTGGTCATGGGGGCATGACTGGTATGGTGTGTGTGTGTGAGAGACATGGGCCCTAAGGAAGAGGAAGAGGAATAGGAGAGCTGCTGGAGGGGGTAAGGAAAGGTGGCTTTTTAAGTTTATTTTTCTTGATTGACTGCCATTTTAATTATTTAATATTATGTGATGTGTCTGCTTTTTTGAAATATTTTATTGGTGTTTGGAGAATGTTTAATAGTTTTTATGAGTTTTTAATTGTTGGATGTTATTCTGTTCATAGCTGTTTTGAAACATTTATTCTGCTTATTAGTATAGTTTTACAATTATTTCTGTGTGGGGATCTATAGCTGCTTGCTAGTTCTGTTTTCCTAATAAGAGGTATATTGGTTTTTAGGGCCTGATATACGGTATTTGTAGTGTTGCCTTTTCATAGATAGGGTTGCTCCTGTTTGAGTGTAAAATTATTTTTTTTCTTAAAAATATGTATAAAAAAGGGGGGGTCGTCTTATATGCCCAGTCGTCTTATACGCCGGAAAATACGGTACTTGCATTGATCCAATAAAAACCATCACAGCTAAGGCATGGCTATTCAAACAAGCCTTCCTTGCAGAAATCCTCATTCTCCTGCTCTAACTACCTGATTTTTTAAACAAAGACTATAATTTTAAACTACTGGATTCCTAATGCTACTCTAACTGTAAATTTGATTCTAACTGTAAAGTTATGTCAAATGCTGTTGTTTGATTTAAATTTATTATAATTTGCCTTGAGGCCATTCCTGGGGAAAAAAGGCAGAATAGCAAATATCTATATATCAATAAACAAATAAAGTAAAATAAAATCATTTTTCTCTAGGAGCCATACAACTACTGGATCACTGCATTACATATTCAAATCACTAGACTGAAAATAAAATTCTTTCTTCTACCTTTGTTATCTGAGTGGGTTTTCTTTTGCTTTGGACTAGATAGGCCATATTGGTTTCTCTCTGCTCTTATGTTTCTAATATAAATATGGAAAGACCACAGCATTAAGGATGGGCTCTAGGAATATCCTAAATGATTGTTGATTTGGTAAATTGTCAAGGATTGTCTTCTTTTCCTGTTGTGCAGAATTTGAGATTGAAATCAGACCTGTTGTTCCATACCCATATTTCATCTTTGATACCAGTGTTATTTTTTAATTTATTACTTCTGGGGGAATTCTGCGCAAAAAAATGTAAAATTCTGCACATAAAAATTTATAATGCTGTGCACAAAAACTTAAAATTCTGCAAAATTCTGCATAATTTGTATTGGGTCAAAATAACACAATATACATAACAGTCTCTAAGTGATTAATTAAAAATGTAATACAGAAAAAAGTTATTACTTACAGATGCAGAGCTTTAAATATTTGAGCAGAATTTTCCTAGAAGTTTACTGTAAGTGTATCTTCCACCCTCTCTCCCTACTCCCCTGGCCAGTTGCCTTTCACTTTTCCCTCTCAGGCCCCAACACCTCCACATACCACTATCTCTCCCTTCCCCCTCTAGGCTGAATCCCTTCCACTCTATCTCCAATCCCAGAGTTTGATCCCTCTCTCAATACTGCCCCTCACACAGGCTCCCTCTGTCTCTCTCTCTCTCTCTCATACATACACACACAAACACAGACTCCCTCTCTCTAGTGCATATACACACCCCCTCATACAGGTTCCCTCCCTCTCTCTTGCACACACACCCTCACAGGCTCCCTCTCTCTCTTGCACACACACTCACACAGGCTGCCTTTCTCTCTCACACATAAACCCTCACACAGGCTACCTATGTCTCTCTCTCACATACCCTTGCACTCTGGCTTCCTCTCTCGCTCACCCCCCTACACATCGGCTCCCTCTCTCTCTCTCACACACACACAAACACACTTACGCACCCCCACACGAACACACATCCCTTCACATAGGCTGTCTTTCTTAATATACACACACTCTCAAACAGGCTTCCTCTCTCACAAACAAATAAGCTCCTTCACACAGGCTCCCTCTATCACAAACAAGCAACCTCAATTATACACAATCCCTTTTTCACACGTATCACCTCTCAATCTCTCACACATGTACACAATCTCCTCCATAGGCTCCCTCTCTCTGGCACCCACACTCACGTGCCCTCACACATGCTTTCTTTCACCTCCCAAACTCACAGTCTTACACACATACACATGCTCACTCTCACCGAGGCCTGCTCCGTCTTCAAAATGAGTGGAGGCCATCCCGCTCATGGCACGCTGGGGCCTGATTCTTCTTCTTCACTGCGAGCAGGACGGCCTCTGCTCATGATCGGCCTGCTCCTTCTTTGCTCAAGCGGGCCGGTCTCCGCTTGTGGTATGCCGGGGCCTGCTCCTTCTTCGCCATGAGCGGGCCAGCTTCTGCTCATGGCACACTGGTGCCTACTCCTTCATCGCAATCAGGACGGCCTCTGCTTACGGCATGCCAGGACCTGCTCCTTCTTCACCATGAGTGCGCAGGCCTCCACTTGCAGCATGCCGGGGCCTTCTCCTTCTTCGCCATGAGCGGGACAGCTTCTGCTCATGGCACACTAGGGCCTACTCCTTCTTCACCGCAAGCAGGACGGCCTCTGCTTATGGCACGCCGGGATCTGCTCCTTCTTTGCTGCAAGCGGGCAGGCCTCTGCTCGCGGTATGCCGGGACCTGCTCCTTCTTCGCCATGAGCGGGACAGCTTCTGCTTGTGGCACACTGGGGCTTACTCCTTCTTCACTGCAAGCAGGATGGCCTCTGCTTCCGCATGCCGTGGCCTGCTTCTTCTTCACCACGAGTGCGTAGGCCTCCACTTGCAGCATGCCAGGGCCTGCTCCTTCTTCACCGTGAACAGGCCAGCCTCCGCTCTTGACACGCTGGGGCCTATTCCGTCTTTGCTGCGAATGGAAGCAGTCCTGCTCCCGGAGAAAATAAAGCAGGCCAAGATTGGGCAAACTGGTGGACTAATTGTTAAAAGAGGTAATTTCCTTCATGGGTTCATTCTATAAAATGCGCTTACTCACGTGCATAAAAGCCGAAAATTCCAAAGGAAAATATGTGAATAATGTTTCCTTCTGTAACTGCTTAAAATTAGGAGCACACACATGTGAACTAAGCGTAATTTATATAATATGTGCTTACTTACATGGACGATATAAAATTAAAGTGCATGTGTGCTCATGCCCACATGTGCACATATTTTATTTATTTATTTAACATTTTTCTATACCGACATTCGCACGAGACATCACATTGATTTCCAGATAACAGCAAATTCAGCCAACAGGGCTTTACATTGTAACTGATATTATAACTGGGGGGGAGGGGAGGGAAGGGGGCAGGGCAGAAACTTGGAACTAAATGAGTATGCTGGGAACAGAGGAGGGGAATAAGGGGGATTATTTACAAAAAGCAGGAGTTATTTACATTCTGTATACATTCTAATATGTACATTCAATATACACGGAGGGGGAGCGATGGGGGGCTAGGTTAGAGAGGGATGGGAGGTAGGGGGGTGAGAAAGGGGTGAGAGTGAGGATGGGGTAGGGGGGTGGAGGGGGAGGAAAGAGTCTGGGTGAGAGGTGGGGTGGATTAGGGGGTGTGGGGGGGGGGAATGGAACTGGGATGGCAGATTAAGAGTAGGCGTGCGTGAAAAGCCATGTTTTAATTTTCTGTCTGAATTTCTTTGGACAGATCTCAAGGCGTAGACTGGTGGGCATTGAGTTCCATAGCTTGGGACCAGCTAAGGAGATGGAGCGTTGTTTGGTGGAAGCGAGGTGGGATAGTTTGGGTGTAGGAGTGGGTATTGTTGCAAGGTATGGTGATCTGGTTGGTCTTGATGTCATACGAAGGTGTAGGGTGTCGGAGAACCAATGCATGTTTGGGTTGTGGATGGCTTTGTGTATGAGAGTTAGAATCTTAAAGATGATTCTTGAGGATATGGGGAGCCAATGTAGTTGTTTAAGAATGGGCGTGATATGATTGTTTCTACGTGTGCCTGTTAGAATGCGTGCAGCTGCATTTAGAAGGAGCTGCAGGGGGGTTGTGGCATTTTTGGGAATGCCTAGTAAGATGGCGTTTGCGTAATCTATTTTGGATAGGATGAGTGCCTGAAGCACAGTTCTGAAGTCGCTGGGATGCAGGAGTGGTTTTAGTTTTTTGAGTGTGTGTAGTTTGAAATAGCACATATATGGGTACGCACACGCTCATTTTAAAGTTACTGTCATAGGACTTATCGCCTTTTACTTGTTCAAGTGAGCACATTTTTATAACATGTGCACATGAAGGAAATGACCAGTTTTACCAAGTAGTCCACCAGTTTGCCCTATCTTTCTCTAGGTCATCAAGATCCCTCTGGTTTTTCAGTCTTCATTCCCCCCAGTTTACCCAGACCCTTCACCCAGTCAGTTTTTACTATAATGAGTTTTAATCTGACATATCTGATAATTAGCAGAAGTAAATATGTGCAGGTAACATCACTATGCACACTGAATTTTCAGGTTTTAAAATAGCAATTTATGTGCGTACATATCGGCCCCAATCCCAGAATGCTCTGACCCACCCCAAATCTGTACCTTTCTTACAAAAGCAAAATTATTTGTGCATCGGTACTTGTGCACATGTGTGTGATGTTTAGAAAATAGCTCTAGCAAGAATATCGCTACTTGAGTGCACATCTGCTATTGTGTGCACATGTATCTCTTTTAAAATTAATCTTTTAGATTATTGATGTGCTGTTTCTTAGAGGGTTGTCTCAGGGAACCCTTAGGAGATTTCTGTTATTTAAGTACCATAGCAAAGATTTGGGGGTTGTTAAGACAGAGACCATTGTACTAGTCAGGAGCAACAGGAACATTTTTTTTTTAATTTGTTTTGTGGGGACCTTAATTCATTTCTCTAGTTTGAAAACAAAAAAAATGTTTTGTAGTCTGATTTGTTTTCATTTGCCATTAAAGTCATTGGGAAGCATTGCAGGTCATTTACAGCCTCTTTTGGGCTCCAGAATAGGGGTTTTCTAATCAATTGTCTTAAAACTTATGGGAAGAAATCAAAAAAGGGAGAAAGAACTGCAAAATATCTAGAAAACCTGAGGAAACTGGATACCAGCACCAAATGTGGCGTGAATAGCCAATGACTCCGTAAAGGGGCAAAGGGGTACAAGTATTGGCAGGATTTCACCAAGTTACTATGCTAGGAGCAAAGAAGTAGAAAAAGTTGGAAGAGCACCCCAAGGCTCCAAAAGAGGTTACCAGTAATAGTGCCATGAAGCCTTGAAGGCATCTCAAGTGCCAAACTGGCACTGAAAATGGCATTAGCATTCTGAAGGGGAATGAAGGAGAAAAGATGGCAGTAAAACCTCCAAGGCAGGCACTGATAAAGGGGCCAAGCAGCACAGAGGCACAGAGAGTGGTGTCAAGAATCCAAAGCACCATGAGAAGTGCAAAACAGCAGCCCCTCCACCCGACTGGCAAGGTGTAAGCTCTGGGGTATGAAAGCAAGGCACAGTGGCAAAGAGAACTGCAAGATTCAAGGTCTGGGCATGGAAGCAAGGTGTAGTGGCACAAAAACCCCCAAGGTGCAGGATGGAATTTGGATTTTCTTGTGAAATGGGCTTACCCAATGAAAATCTTTAAAAAATGGCGCGGGCCATCCATTGCTCCTACCATGTGATAGGGGCCGGCCAATGGCACTGATAGCCCCTGTCACATGGTAAGGGCAAAGGGCCATCGGCGCCATTTTGATTAGTGGCAGTTGACGGCCCGAGAGCGGGAGATTGCTCCTGGGACCCCCGCTGGACCACCAGGTACTTTAGGAAAGTTTTTGGGGGGTCGGGAGGGTGGGGGATTCTAAATAATTAAATTTAAAGGGTCGGAGTGGGGTTTGAGGTTTTTTTTTCTGTGTCCCCTTTCTTCCCCGGCCCCACCCCCCCAAAACGATACGAAAACCACATGAAAATTTTGTGGGGTTTTCCTATCACTTTCAGGGACCCCTGATTCTTGACGGATTAGAAAATATCGTACAATTTTTTCATCCGTCAGAAAAACGATTTACATCCCTAATGCCCACTGACTGTGCCAGTGCCACACTAATGTGTGTGTGTGGTGGTAGGGAAACACAGAGACATTGCTGCACTGAGTGTGTGTTCTCTGATACTGACAGGCTTCAGAACACAACCTGGTATGCTTCAATCTGCCCTGCCTCAGTGCTCATCTTATGCCACTGCCCACATTGCCCACTGCCCAGGCAGAGACAAAAACAGTATCAGCTTTGCAAGCAACTCTCCCGTCTGCCTCCAGTCACCACAAAAGTAAAAAAAGAACAGCAAAAACAGAAGTCAGTTCTCTGTGACACAGCGCTCTTCTGACACAGTGCTGCTGATGCCTGATCCCCCGATAGGCCAATCCACCCCTGTTCACTAACCACATCCTCTGGCAACAAATTCCAGAGCTTAATTGTGGGTTGAGTGAAAAAGAATTTTCTCCGATTAGTCTTAAATGTGCTACTTGCTAACTTCATGGAATGCCCCTAGTCCTTCTGTTATTTGAAAGTGTAAATAACCGATTCACATCTACTCATTCAGGACCTCTCATGATCTTAAAGACCTCTATCATATCCCCCCTCAGCCGTCTCTTCTCCAAGCTAAACAGTCCTAACCTCTTCAACCTTTCCTCATAGGGGAGCTGTTCCATCCCCTTTATCATTTTGGTTGCCCTTCTCTGTACCTTCTCCATCGCAACTATATCTTTTTTGAGATATGTCGACCTGAATTGTACACAGAATTCAAGGTGCGGTCTCACCATGGAGCAATATAGAGGTATTATGATATTTTCCGTTTTATTAACCATTCCCTTCCTAAAATTCCTAACATTCTGTTTGCTTTTTTGACTGCTGCAGCATACTGAGCTGACAATTTTAAAGTATTAACCACTATGATGCCTAGATCTTTTTCCTGGGTGGTAGCTCCTAATATGGAACCTAACATCGTGTAACTACAGCAAGAATTAATTTTCCCTATATGCAACACCTTCCACTTGTCCACATTAAATTTCAGCTGCCATTTGGATGCCCAATCTTCCAATCTTGCAAGGTCCTCCTGTAATGTATCACAATCCGCTTGTGATTTAACTACTCTGAATAATTTTGTATCATCCGCAAATTTGATTACCTCACTCATCATATTCCTTTCTAGATCATTTATATATATATTGAAAAGCACCGGTCCAAGTACAGATCCCTGAGGCACTCCACTGTTTACCCTTTTCCACTGAGAAAACTGACCATTTAATCCTACTCTCTGTTTCCTGTCTTTTAGCCAGTTTGTAATCCACAAAGGGACATCGCCTCCTATCCCATGACTTTTTTAGTTTTCTTAGAAGCCTCTCAAGAGGGACTTTGTCAAACGCCTTCTGAAAATCCAAATACACTACATCTACTGGTTCACCTTTATCCACGTTTATTAACCCCTTCAAAAAAATAAAGCAGATTTGTTAGGCAAGACTTCCCTTGGGTAAATCCATGTTGACTGTGTTCCATTAAACCATGTCTTTCTATATGCTCTAAGATTTTGATCTTGAGAATAGTTTCCACTATTTTTCCCGGCACTGAAGTCAGGCTCACTGGTCTATAGTTACCCTGATCGCTCCTGGAGCCTTTTTTAAATATTGGAGTTACATTGGCCACCCTCCAGTCTTGAGGAACAATGGATGATTTTAATGATAAGTTACAAATTTTAACTAACAGAGCAGAAATTTCATTTTTTAGTTCATTCAGTACCCTCGGATGCATACCATCTGGTCCAGGTGATTTCCTACTCTTTAGTTTGTCAATCTGGCCTACTACATCTTCAAGATTCAGTTCGCATGACTCATCACCCCTGAAAACCATCTCCGGAACTGGTATCTCCCCAACATCCTCATTAGTAAACACGGAAGCAATTTTAGTTATTGCTCCTTCATTGTGGGATAGTCTTTCCAGGGAATACCAATTGCAAACAGACCAATTGGACTTCTGTAAAATAATCAAAGTATCACTGTTTTGTATTTCATACCAACTTTGTTTTGAGTTATGACAGAAGAGGTCTAAGAGCAGCTAACCAACAATGTTGAACACAATGATGGTACCTTTGAAACAGCCGCATGGGCACACATGTACACATGTATGCCAGCTAGCACCAATGGACACAGCCATTTTATAACATACATGCAAATTTTAGTAGACACACGTGTCCACGCGATTACCAGTTTCCCCAGTTCATTCCCAGTTCGTCCAGCTAAAGGATAGGACTTCCTAAACCCCCCCCCCCCCCCCCCAGTTGACTAGTGTACCTTTTACCCTGTTAGCCACAACCCTTAAAATCCTTCTAACCTCTAGTTTATTTGTTTCAGGACTTACACGCCATCCATAGCAGAAGTAAAGTTACGCGGTATGGGACCCTGGAGTGCAGTTGTGCATGTAAATAGTTACATGCCGATTTCATTGAGAAATCTAGCAATGCCCATGTCCTGCCCAGACCACGGCAAGCCCCTTTTTTGCAAACAAATTTGTGTGCGTGTACCAGGAGATACACGCAGACTTGCACGCTTTTTAAAATCCACATGAACTCTCATACTTTTTAAAATCTGCGCAGCCTGTGCCAGCCCGACTTCAGAATGTATCTCCCAACTTTGGCGCATGGGGCTTTTAAAATTTGCCTTAATAAATGTTGTGATTAGGTCAGGTTGCAGATTGTCAACTGGGGGAGGGATAGGGAGGGTTGATTGGATTTTGGGTAGGGATGGAGTCTAATGTATGTTAAATCATGGGATTGATTTCTGCTGTATGTTTAATTCATTATGTATGTGGATTGTTATGTTATATCTTTATAAAATACTGCTAAAATATGCAAAAATCACTTTGAGTGTCTTATAGAGGCACTTAATAAGAGTAAAGAAAGAAAGAAAAAATGAGTTGGACAAATATAGTCATCATAAAATTCATGAAATGTCTGATAAACTAGCAGATTGATAAATTTATGGTGATTATAATCATCAAGCAATGAGCACAATAAACCATCTGCAGTTCAATTAATTATCAGAGAATATTTGAAAAATCCAGGTTTTAATCAGCCTGCAAATTGTCATTAAATTTTGTTCTAATTTGGTCTTCAGAGAACTAACATTCTATAAAGTTGGTATCACGCCTGTAAAATATTGCTTGGAGAGGGGTTTTTTAAATTTAATTATCAGCAAAGAAACAGATGGCATCTGAAGTTGCACCTCATTTTCTGTGTACAGTGACCGAGCCAGAGCGTACCACTGCAATCAACCATAAAGATAAGATGTGGCTAAGCCTTGAAGCTAGAGTTTAAATTTTAAACTGGATCCAATATAACATTGGTAACAAATGTAAAGACTTCAAAACAGAGGTGATTTTATCATTCTATTTGTTCCCTGTAATCAACCTAGCAGCCAAAATTTGCATCCTGTGAAGATAATTTAAATTCTTGTAATCCCAGGTACAAGGCATTACAATAATCTATGAAAGGATAAAATAAAGATATATACTACAGTCTTAAATGTTATTCTATAAAAATGGCCAGTTGCTAGAATGTTCACCGACTTCAGCAACACATTTTCTTATTTTGTATGCTAGCCCTTTCTTTCATATTAATGTTTAATAATAATAATTTATATATAGCCATATCACTGTAATATTGGTTAACAATCAATTAACATAAATCACAATAAAATCATAAAATTAAATCTCTTAAAATAGTAAAACACAAACACAATCCCACACAACCTCACTACACTCCACAACAAAACTAAAAACAAAACTCCAATAGAAAAAAAAAGAAAATTCTTTGTTTTTTCTTCCTTCCTTTTTTCTTCCCTTCCCTTTCTTTCCCTATGTCCTTGTTTCCTTCCTTCTTCAAAATTCCTAAAATCCAAATGCACAATTGAACTCGAATTCATAGCCAGAGCATATGGTTGAGGCAGTTAGTGTAGCTGGGTTTAAAAAAGTCCATAAACTGGAGGAAACGTTCATAAACTGCTAATAATCAAGTTGGCTTAGGGAATGGCCACTGCTTATTACTGCATTAGCAGCATGCACGTTATTTAATATATCCGAAGCAAGAAACCTGTGAGGGAGTCGGCTGGACCATTAGATGACAGAGGGGTTAAAGGGGCTCTTAGGGAAGATAAGGCCATTTCAGAAAGACTAAATTAATTCTTTGCTTCTGTGTTTACTAATGAGGATGTTGGGGAGATACCAGTTCCGGAGATGGTTTTCAGGGGTGATGAGTCAGATGAACTGAACGAAATCACTTGAACCTGGAAGATGTAGTAGGCCAGATTGACAAACTAAAGAGTAGCAAATCACCTGGACCGGATGGTATGCATCCTAGGGTACTGAAGGAACTCAAAAATGAAATTTCTGATCTATTAGTTAAAATTTGTAACCTATCATAAAAATCATCCATTGTACCTGAAGACTGGATGGTGGCCAATGTAATCCCAATATTTAAAAAAAGGCTCCAGGGGCGATCCGGGTAACTATAGACCAGTGAGCCTGACTTCAGTGCCGGGAAAAATAGTGGAAACTATTCTCAAGATCAAAATCTTAGAGCATATAGAAAGACATGGTTTAATGGAACACAGTCAACATGGATTTACCCAAGGGAAGTCTTGCCTAACAAATCTGCTTCATTTTTTTGAAGAGTTAATAAACATGTGGATAAAGATGAACCGGTAGATGTAGTGTATTTGGATTTTCAGAAGGCGTTTGACAAAGTCCCTCATGAGAGGCTTCGAAGAAAACTAAAAAGTAATGGGATAGAAGGCGATGTCCTTTTCGTGGATTACAAACTGGTTAAAAGACAGGAAACAGAGAGTAGGATTAAATGGTCAGTTTTCTCAGTGGAAAAGGGTAAACAGTGGAGTGCCTCAGGGATCTGTACTTGGACCGGTGCTTTTCAATATAAATATAAATGATCTGGAAAGGAATACGACGAGTGAGGTTATCAAATTTGCGGATGATACAAAATTATGCAGTTAAATCACAAGCAGACTGTGATACATTACAGGAGGACCTTGCAAGACTGGAAGATTGGGCATCCAAATGGAAGATGAAATTTAATGTGGATAAGTGCAAGGTGTTGCATATAGGGAAAAATAACCCTTGCTGTAGTTACACGATGTTAGGTTCCATATTAGGAGCTACCACCCAGGAAAAAGATCTAGGCATCATAGTGGTTAATACTTTAAAATCATCGGCTCAGTGTGCTGCAGCAGTCAAAAAAGCAAACAGAATGTTAGGAATTATTAGGAAGGGAATGGTTAATAAAACGGAAAATTTCATAATGCCTCTATATCGCTCCATGGTGAGACCGCACCTGGAATACTGTGTACAATTCTGGTCGCCAGATCTCAAAAAAGATATAGTTGCGATGGAGAAGGTACAGAGAAGGGCAACCAAAATTGTAAAGGGGATGGAACAGCTCCTCTATGAGGAAAGGCTGAAGAGGTTAGGGCTGTTCAGCTTGGAGAAGAGACGGCTGAGGGGGGATATGATAGAGGTCTTTAAGATCATGAGAGGTCTTGAACGAGTAGATATGAATCGGTTATTTACACTTTCGAATAATAGAAGGACTAGGGGGCATTCCATGAAGTTAGCAAGTAGCACATTTAAGACTAATCGGAGAACATTCTTTTTCACTCAATGCACAATAAAGCTCTGGAATTTGTTGCCAGAGGATGTGGTTAGTGCAGTTAGGGGCGGATTTTAAAAGGAGCGCGAATAGCCTACTTTTGTTTGCGCTCCAGGCGCAAACAAAAGTACGCTAGATTTTAGTAGATACGCGCGGAGCCGCGCGTATCTGCTAAAAACCTGGATCGGCGCGCGCAAGGCTATGGATTTTGTATAGCCGGCGCGCGCCGAGCCGCGCAGCCAACCCCCGTTCCCTCCAAGGCCGCTCCGAAATCGGAGCGGCCTCGGAGGGAACTTTCCTTTGCCCTCCCCTCACCTTCCCCTCCCTTCCCCTACCTAACCCCCCCGCCCGGCCCTGTCTAAACCCCCCCCCTTTCCTTTGTCGGGGGATTTACGCCTCCCTCTGGGAGGCGTAAATCCCCGCGCGTCAGCGGGCCTCCTGCGCGCCGGGACGCGACCTGGGGGCGGGTCCGGAGGGCGCGGCCACGCCCCCGGAACGCCCCCGGAACGCCCCGAAAATGCTGCGCGGTTCGGGCCCGCCCCTGACACGCCCCCCGACACGCCCCCCTCCGAAAACCCCGGGACTTACGCGAGTCCCGGGGCTCTGCGCGCGCCGGTAGGCCTATGTAAAATAGGCTTACCGGCGCGCAGGGCCCTGCTCGCGTAAATCCGCCCGGTTTTGGGCGGATTTACGCGAGCAGGGCTCTGAAAATCCGCCCCTTAGTGTAGCTGGGTTCAAAAAAGGTTTGGATAAGTTCTTGGAGGAGAAGTCCATTAACGGCTATTAATCAAATTTACTTAGGGAATAGCCACTGCTATTAATTGCATCAGTGGCATGGGATCTTCTTTGTGTTTGGGTAATTGCCAGGTTATTGTGGCCTGGTTTGGCCTCTGTTGGAAACAGGATGTTGGGCTTGATGCACCCTTGGTCTGATCCAGCGTGGCAATTTCTTATGTTCTTATGTTCTTATGGACATACCTAAGCAAAGCTGCCACATTATGGTTATGAAGGTCATGTAGCACAAGCCCTCCTTTTCCTTTCCCGACCCGCAAAGTATAATAACTCACTCTAACCCTTTTACCATTCCAAATGAAGGATGTGATCAAAGGTTGAAACCTAAAGATATATATATATATATATATATATATCTGCTTGATCCATATTGGTAAATTTGGATATACTATAATATCTTTGGCAACATGACCATTTTTACCACTACACACCTACCTAGCAATAATAGGGGTAAGTGCCTCCACTTCTTCAAGCAGCTTTTCTATATCATCCAGCATGCGCCCTATATTCAAATTATATAAAACTTTTTCAGACCTTGCTAGATGAGTCCCCAAATATTTCATCTCTATATCAGCCCAAACAAAAGAAATCGTCCCCTCCCATTCACTCCACCGAGATATATCCAAAAGAAATGCTTGTGACTTAACATAGTTTATTTTCAGCCCTGAAAACAGGCCAAACAAGATTATTGTCTCCATTATTGGATTCAAACTAGTCTGTTTGTTCCCCAAAAAGAGCAGCATGCCATCTGCAAACATGCTTAATTTGACCTGTTTTCTCCCAATCCATATCCCTTCAAAAACCATCAGTTGCCTGAGTTTAAGCGCTAATGGCTCCAGGGATAATACAAACAAGGAGAGAGAGTGGGCACTGGGCATCCCTGTCTTGTACCTCTATTCAATCCAAAGATATTGGATAAGGTGCCATTTACTAAACTCTGTGCCACAGGTGCATTATAGAGAAGTTTAACCCATGCCAAAGTCATATTTGTTCAGAATCCAAAAAAGATACGGCCACTCAACCCTATCAAAAGCTTTTTCAGTGTCAAGACTTGATAGCACACAGGAAAGTAGCAGATAACACCTTGACCAGATTTGTAAATAATAACCTACCCTTTATGAACCCCATTTGATCAGATGCAATTAAACGCTGTATTATTCCATTCAATCACTGAGCAAATATAGCAGCCAATATTTTAATATCTTGATTGAGGAGTGAGACTGGCCTATATGATTCAGGATAACATCCATCTTTTCCCCCTTTGGGAAGCAAGACTATCATGACCAGATTATGAGCTTTTTCAAATACACCCTGATTACGTACCCAGTGAAACATATTTTTGGGAGGCGACACCAGTAAGTCGCCCAAGGTTTTATAAAATTCTGAACCTAGGCTGTCAGGTCCAGGGGCTTTTGCCAGCTTTAGTTGAGAGATCACATTTTTAATTTTTACTTCCTTAATAGGCACATCAGTCAGCACCTTGTGTTTTTCCTGCAGCTGAGGTACCTACAGATGCTGGAAACATTTGTCCCTTTCCAAATCAAAACTAATACCTGCAGTATATATATATTCCTATAAAATTCCTCAAACATTTCCAAAATATCCTTCATAAACTTTTGTGATTATATTTTTAGTCTTTTCTTGCAGTACCAGATTAGGTAATAGCTTCCCTGACTTTTTCCCCCATTGGTACAATTTATATTTCTAAAACCAAATATTTGCCTGAACCATACTAGTAAACTCAACATTAAGCTCCTGCCTGAGCTTATCTATACATTCACGTGTAATCGGGTCCAATGTGCGGACATGGATCCGCTTTCAATTCGCTAATTATTTTGTGAGGGACAATATAGTTTTAATCCTGTTTTGTTTCTTATAAGAGTAATAGAAAATAACATGACCCCTCAACACAGTTTTTACTGCATTCCAAAATATTCCAGCATCTATGTTAGGGATAAGATTGTCTATTTTGTATTCCTCCCACCGTTCCCATAAATACCCTGCAAATTCTTTATCAGTGTATAACCATGGGGGCATGCGCCAAGCTGTGAAAGACTGATTTCTCCCCCCCCCACCCCCAATGAAAGCTGGACAGTCTGCACAACATGATCCAAATTGGTCAGTCCACCATATCATTCGGGCCGATTCAGTATGGTGCACTCAGCCGAGCGCACCTTTAGCCCCAGTTTGGCCGTGTGTTTTCATTGCGCTATTTTTACCCCTTATACAGTAAGGGGTAATAGCGCATCAAAAACGGGCGGCCAAACCCCTCCCCCCCCCCCCCCCGAAACTAATAGCGCCCGCAACGTGCAAATGCATGTTGATGGGCCTATTAGTTATTCCTGCGTGATACAGAAAGTAAAATGTGCAGCGAAGCCACACGTTTTACTTTCAGAAATTAACGCCTGCCCAAAGGCAGAAGTTAATTTTGGCCGGCACAGGAAAAGTGTACAGAAAAGCAGAAAAAAATGCTTTTCTGTACACCCTCTGACTTAATATCATAGCAATATTAAGTCGGATGCCCCAAAATTTAAAAAAAATTAAAAATTAAAATCTGCCTGTGGCCCGCGGGTTGGAAGACTGATACTCAATTTAGCCGGCGTCCGTTTTCCGAACCTGTGACTGTCAGCAGGTTCAAGAACCGACGTCAGTAAAATTAAGTGTCTACTGTCAAACCCACTGACAGCCGCCACTTCTGTCAAAAAGGAGGCATTAGGGACGCGCTAATGTCCCTAGCACCACCTTTTATTGCGGGCCCTCATTTAAATACTCGATCGCACGCCCAGGAGAGTGGCCTGGGCGCGCATCTGAAGAGCAGGCGCTCTCCTCAGGGCACTGGCTCTCCCGCGGTTTTTACTGTATCGGCCCGATTGTTAGCACATTGAAAAAGCTTTCTGAAATTAACAGACAAACTGAAGAGCAGTAAATCACCTGGACTGGATGGTATACACCCCAGGGTTCTGAAGAAACTAAAAAATAAAATTTCAGAACTATCAGTAAAAATTTGTAACCTATCATTAAAATCATCCATTGTACCTGAAGACTGAAAGGTAGCTAATGTAACCCCAATATTTAAAAAGGGCTCCAGGGGCGATCTGGGAAACTACAGACCAGTTAGCCTGACTTCATTACCAGTAAAAATAATGGAAAGTGTTCTAAATATCAAAATCACAGAACATGTAGAAAGACATGGTTTAATGGAACAAAGTCAGCATAGCTTTTCCCTAAGGCAAGTCTTGCCTCACAAATCTGCTTCACTTTTTTGAAGTAGTTAATAAACATGTAGATAAAGGTAAACCAGTAGATGTAGTGAATTTAGATTTTCAGAAGGCGTTTGACAAAGTTCCTCATGGGAGGCTTCTAGGAAAAGTAAAAAGTCATGGGATAGGTGGCAATGTCCTTTCGTGGATTACAAACTAGCTAAAAGACAGGAAACAGAGAGTAGGATTAAATGGACAATTTTCTCAGTGGAAGGGAGTAGGCAGTGGAGTGCCTCAGGGATCTGTATTGGGACCCATACCTTTCAATATATTTATAAATGATCTGGAAAGAAATACGATGAGTGAGGTAATCAAATTTTCAGATGATACAAAATTGTTCAGCGTAGTTAAATCACAAGCAGATTGTGATAAATTGCAGGAAGACCTTGTGAGACTGGAAAACTGGGCATTGAAATGGCAGATGAAATTTAATGTGGATAAGCATTACTAAGTACTCAAAATGACCATCCTGAGTGTTGAAAGCCGTTTTCCACTCGTCACCACTGCAAATCCGGACTAAGTTGTAGGCCCCCTTCAGGTCAAGTTTTGAAAATATCGTGGCCCCCTGAAGCCAGTCAAACACTCTGAGATTAAAGGCAGGGGGTAACGGTCTTTGATCGTAATCTCGTTCAGACCTCAATAGTCGATTCAAGGACGTAAGGTTCCGTCCTTCTTCCCCACAAAGAAGAATCCTGCACCGGCGGTCGACTTTGAAGGTCTAATGAAACCTTACTGTAAATTCTCCTCGATGTACTCGGACATAGCCTTATTCTCTATTGCAGAGAGTGGATAGACATGTCCTTTAGGAGGTTCAGTGTTTGGTTTCAGCCAAATGGCACAGTCATAAGATCTGTGTGGAGGGAGGATGTCAGCAGCTTCTTTGGAAAACACATCACTGAATGATGCGTATTGAGGCAGCAATCCTGCCATCACTGGAGTTGTAGGCATGCAGAGAACAGGAGCAACTTCCTTGAGGCAACTGCCATGACAACCTGGGCCCCAGCGGGAGAGTTCTAAGGAGGACCAGTCAAATTGAGGCTGATGCAACTGCAACCAGGGTAACCCCAGAACGATAGGGTGCATGGCCTTCTCTAACACAAAGAAGGGGATTGTCTCCATATGGAGAGCTCCGGTGCGAAGAGTCACTGGTTCAGTGTGACAAGTCACATCACCGGGCAAAGGCTCTCCATGGATAGATGACAAGAGTAGTGGAGCTTCTAAAGTAATGAGGGGAATCCTCAAATGTTCCACTAGGTGTCGAAATATAAAGTTGCCTCCTGCCCCCGAATCCACAAGGGCAAGAGTTTGGATTGTAGACGGTCTGCAAGTCAGGGAGACTGGTAGAGAGAGTGGAGGAGAAGGCATGGTAAGGCCTAAGAACAGTCCTCCTGCAGGACTTAGGCCCGTCCGTTTTCCGGACGAATAGGGCATGTTGGGACATCATGACCAGCTTGTCCACAGTACATACATAGGCCATGCCTCTTCCGAAGTCTTCTCTCTTTTGAAGTCAAATGACTGCGACCAAGTTGCATCGGTTCTTCTCCACTGGCAACAGGTACTGCTGGAACCATCCAAAGTGCAAGTTTAACATGTCTCCTTCTGAACCGGTTCTTTAGTAGGATTGAGTTCTTTCACCTTATCACGAAGCCGGTGGTCAATTCTAGTAGCCAAAGCCACTAGTTCATCCAGCGAGTCAGGTGTCTCACGAGCGGCAAGCTCGTCCTTCAAGCGGGTATTCAGACCTCTGAAGAAGAGAGTTTTCAGGCATCTAGGTTCCCAGCATAATTCTGTAGCAAGAGTCTTGAACTCTAGCTAAAATCAGCCAGTGGTCAGTTGCCTTGCTTCAGGTCCACCAGGTCAGAAACAGCAACAGTCACTTGAGCAGGATCATCAAAAATGGATTTAAATAATTCTAGAAATCCATCAATATCCAGCGAGATTGGATCCTTACGTTCCCACAGCGTTGAAGCCCAAGACAAGGCCCTTCCATCAAGATAAGATAGAATATAAGTAGTCTTGGTGTAGGCTGTGGGGAAGTGTGCAGGCTGCAATGCGAAATGCATGCAGCATTGGTTTAGGAAACCTCTAGTTCTTTGAATCTCTCCAGAGAAACGAACTGGAGCAGCCAGAGGTCCCTAGTCTTTATAGTTACTTCAGGTAACTGACCTTCATTACTGGAAGTAGCGCCTTGCATTAGGGATGTGAATCATTTTTGAACGATTAAAATTATTGTCAGATAATTTTAAAATCGTCCAAAATCGTTAGAGTGCACGATACAATACTAATGCCCACGATTTATCGTCAGGGGCATTTGTATTGTATCGTTAAATAGGGCACGGGAATTATTTGGGGGAGGGCGGGAAAACCGGCACACCAAAAGAGCCCCTAAACCCACCCCAACCCTTTAAATCCAATTCCTTACCCTCCCCCACCCTCCCGAACCCCCCCAAAATGTTAAGTTACCTGGTGGTCTAGTGGGGGGGGGGGTCCCAGCGCGATCTCCCGCTCTCGGGCCATCGGCGCCATTTTGGACGCCACTAATTAAAATGGCGCCGATGGCCAGATAAAAAAAAAAACCCACCCGACCCTTTAAATCGACCCCCCCTCCCGACCCCCCCAAAACCTTTTAAAGTTACCTGGTGGTCCAGGGGGGCCTCGGGGAGAGATCCAGGGGGGCCTCGGGGAGAGGAGAGATCCAGGGGGGCCTCGGGGAAAGATTTCCGTTCCAGGCATCAGCTGTTCTAAAAAAAAAAAAAATGGCGCCGATGCCCCTTTGCCCTTACCATGTGACAGGGTATCCGTGCCATTGGCCGGCCCCTGTCACATGGTAGGAGCACTGGATGGCCGGCGCCATCTTTAAAGATGGCGCCGGCCATTTACTCATCAGCCCATAGTATAATAGGGCCATTTTTACTCATCAGCCCATAGTATAATAGGGGCTGATGAGTAAAGATGGCCGGCGCCATCTTTAAAGATGGCGCCGGCCATCCAGTGCTCCTACCATGTGACAGGGGCCGGCCAATGGCACGGATACCCTGTCACATGGTAAGGGCAAAGGGGCATCGGCGCCATTTTTTTTTTTAGAACAGCTGATGCCTAGAACGGAAATCTTTCCCCGAGGCCCCCCTGGATCTCTCCTCTCCCCAGGCCCCCCTGGATCTCTCCCCGAGGCCCCCCGAGGCCCCCCTGGACCACCAGGTAACTTTAAAAGGTTTAAGGGGGGTCGGGGGGGGGGGTCGATTTAAAGGGTCGGGTGTTTGTTTTTTTTTGGTTTTTTTTAGCGGCGCGGGTCTCCCTTAGCGATGTGAATTGGAATCGGAAACGATTCCAATTCACATATCTTAACGATCAGATTCGAGCCCCCCCCCCCCAGCCGAATCTGATCATTAAGACGATCTGGCACACGATTCACTTCTCTACCTTGCATCTTCTGTGCTTGTAGCTGATGAAACACTGAAGAGAGTTTCTCCAATGCGTCTTGTTGTTTAGCAATGCGCAGAGCCAGGCCAGGGACGGCCTGTAAGGCATTGAACTGTGCCGGATCCATGGAGTTAGCAATCTGTTATAATTAGTGAGGTTTGGATGGACCCTTGGACACTGTGGCAGCTGACCATGCCCACGGGGGGAAGTCCCGTGAGAGGCCTCAGGTCAGGCTCAGCTTAGGACACACAAACACAGAAATTGATCTTTTATTAGGCAATGTGGTGAAGCCACCAGAGGTGGCAGTGGCGAGCAGCAGAAGTAGCCCGGCTGGGCTAGTATCCCTCAGGCACTGGAACAGCGACTCCTCCGGTAGCAGTGCTGTAGTGGAAAGAACTGAGAATAATGAGTACAGTGGAATATGCACAAAGCCCCAGTATGGAGAACCCCAGGATAGGGAGAGCAGGTCCTCGAGGAGCGTGTACCTGATCCCTGAGTGCTGAGAGGCTTGAAGGTAATGTATTCACACAGCGGTTCCACGTAGGAGATGGCACTAGGGCTGGAATGAAGGCAGGCCCTCGAGGAGCGAGTACATGGTTCCAGGGAACATCTCTGAGGTGAAGATGGTAGTACTCCCTGGTGTTGAAGATAGCGAATCCTTCCAGGCAGAAGAGAAGGTAGGAGCAGGCAGCGAGTCAGGGAACATGGGCCCTCGAGGAGCGAGTACCGGTTTCCTGATAGCGACCTGAAAAGCAAGTGAGGCCCCCGAGGAGCGGGTACCCCGTTAGCATTAAGAGTCCAATGGAAAATTGGAGAGGCAGAGTAGCTGGGTACATAGAGCGAATCCCATCCGTAAGAATCTCCCCTTGCTAACTCAAAGGCTAGCAAACATTGTAGGCTTTAAATATCCGGGCATTGTGACGTCATCACAGGGGGATGCCCCTGAGGTTCGCGCCAAGTAGGAAATAAGAGTGAGGGCCGCGTGGCGCACACGCCCTAAGGTACCAGCGGAGCATGGCGGGAGGCAGCGCCCAAGCCAGTCCAGGCTCGCCAGAGAGGACGGCAGGCAGACGCTGCGGCAGCCAGGCGTCCATCCATAGTGAGAGGAGGTGCAAAGAAAGAAAGGTAGGCGGAGTGAAGGCATCGGGAAAGGACGGTTGCAACAGTAAGTTGGTCAAGAATCCTTTTTTTCAAGCTTCATATGCTGCATAGGTTGCACTCTTTCCTAAGTGAGATTGATTTTAAAACAGTAATGCATATGTTGGTTATCACATTCTTTGACTATAATGCCTTGATTGTTGGACTATCACAAACAATTAAAAATGCTGGTGCACAGATCATTTCAGGGACTTCAATTCGGGAGCACATAACCCCAGTGTTAGTTAATCTGCACTGGTTTACAGTCTTTTGGAGAGTGAAATTTAACAGGTGAATTTTAAAAGACATACACACACCAAAGCCTGGAGATATGTGTACAAGTCCGGCCAGCGCACGCCATGTAGATTTTAAAACGCGCACGAGTATGCACATATCTCCTGTTACAAGCACAAGAAATTTTTTACAAAACAGGAGTGGGGCATGGAAGAAGTCTGGGCAGGGCATGGGAGTTCTGGGTCTGTTACCTGAAGTATGCGCCTAAGTATTTACGTGCACAAGCGCATGCCAGGATCTTCTACTGCATAACTTTACTTCTGCTATGGATGGCGTGTGCGTTTTAAAATAAAATCTGGACTAGTTAGTGGGGTTTAGAGGGTCGGGGCTAATAGGGAAAAAGGGAGGAAGGTTAATTAGAGGGGTTAAGAAGTTGGGCGCCTTTACCTGGGTGATCTGGTAACAAACTGGTAATCGCGTTGGCGTGTGTATCTAAAAATCCCCCACTTACGCGATAGAGCACAAGCGTGCTTCTATACAAAATTGAACGCACATGTACGTTCGACCAGCTCATTTTATATCAAACGCGCATATACACATGCATGTTATAAAATGGTCGTGTACATTCACGTGAGCCACCATACATGTGAACATGTATGCTTGCGTGGCTGTTTAAAAGTTACCATCCCCAATTTTATTATTGGTATTTAAAAGCCTTAATGGATTGGTACCTTCCAATTTTAATGCAGCACTTAAAATTTATCAGCCTATGTGTAAATTAAGATCCGTTTCCTAGAATTTGCAGTGTGCACCTTATTTTAAACAGATTAGACTCGATGAGTGTTGAGAATAGCTTTTATATGCTAAGGACCAATTATGTGGAATGCACTGCTAAGGGTAATAAAGGAAAAACAATTATTAGTGAAATTTTGCAAAATATTAAAGGCACATTTATTCCAGCAAACTTTCAATGTATGATGTATTATGGTTGGCACTGCGAAATACTGGCATTTTGATTTACCTACTGGCTGGCACAATTTAGTGGGGGGTTATTATATTTGTTTTTACTTCTCCTTTTAATAAGTGGCTCTGCAGTGGTGATTTTATTGATTTTACTTTTGTATTCATGTTTCTGTGATTTTATTTTGTACTATCTGTTATTATTTTAGCTAGTTTTATTAGTTTTATTATTCTATGGTATGTTTTTATTACTATTTCTGTGTGATTTATTTATTTATGAATGGTACCTTAGTAAAGTTGATTTGTGGTATAGAAATTTATAAAAGTAAATAAATAGGTCTGCAGTTATGTACTTATTCATGATAATAAAGGAGTATGACATGTTAAGATTTTTTTCTACTGTGACATTCATATGAGTTGGAGCCAGTTGGTATCAAACTATTTGTCTTCTGTCCTGATTTGTAGCAGCATCGAGATACCAATTTTTTATTAGAAAATTAGGCTGTATTTGTGTGAATTTGTTGCATTTTTAAATCTTCAAAAACGACGTAAAAAATTTGTTGGGGAGGATGACTGTTTTTTCACCTATAATAGATATTCTCCAGGTTGTTTTCTAACTATGTGGAAGTCTCTAAAGTTTTGCTCTTCCTTGGCGCATATGTCATCATAGAAATTGTTGAAATAATTTTCCAGTGGGTTTCTGTGATTAGTTTAAAAGGTATCATACTTTCTAAGAATCCAGCTTTATCTGGAACCAATATGGCTATTAGACCTGCATAAATAATGCGATATAACTTTTATTTTGATAATATGTCACCATAATGGTGTTGTGTCCGTCACTGCTCGACACCCTCACTCCGCTTTCTTTACCTCTGTGGCGTCTCCCTCTGGGTCTGATGGACAGCTGGCTGCCACGGCGTCTCCCTGCTGTCTCCCTCGGGTGTCCCCCTAATGCAGTTAATCCTAATGCTATCAATTCAGGATGGCTGAGCTGTTGAGAAACTGTAGAAAGTGAGTAGGCAGAGTAGACAAAGTTCATGAACAGAACTAGATGACGTTGCAGATCCGCCATGTTGCCTGATGACCTAGGGCGTGCGCATGCTCTGATTGAAGTACCAGCAAGGGCGTGAACCTCAGGGGCATCCCCCTGAGATGATGTCATCCGCTTCCAATATTTAAAGGTCTCTAATTCACTATTTCTTCAAGTTAGCAAGGGGATTGCTTCGGCTACGCTATCCAAGCTACTCTGCCTCCTCGGACTTACCAGAGGTACCCGCTCCTATGGGGCCTCGCTCTTTACGTTCAGATTACAGATAGGAACCAGTACTCGCTCCTCGAGGGCCCTTGTTCCTGGACACTCTGAAAATTCTCTACTGCCTGAAAGCTATTGCTACTACAAACAATTGTGAGTTACCATCGTTCTCTCAGAGCTTTCCCTGGAACCAGGTACTCGCTCCTCGAGGGCCTAAACCTTTTCAGCTCCTGAGCTCCATTGAGACCTTACGTGAGTTTTGTCATCTAGTTCTGTTCATGAACTTTGTCTACTCTGCCTACTCACTTTCTACAGTTTCTCAACAGCTCAGCCATCCTGAATCATGGTTCCAGTACCTGAGGGACTATAGCCCTGCTGGGCATATCAGCTCACTACTGCACCTCTGGTGGTTTCAAAAACCTGTTTAATAAAAGAACTAATGTGGGTCTGTCTCCATACTCAAGCCTAGCCGGTGGTCCCTCTCGGGATATCCTCCCGGGAGCGTGCTCATCTGCCACCGGCCCAGGGATCCACCCACTACTATCTCAGATTCATTACAGATTGCTACTCCTTAGCAAGACGATATCTGAGACTCTACATGATTGCTACTTCCAGCTTTCTTATCAGATTACTGACAGATTGCTAACTCCTTCTTAGGAGCCATTATCTGATTGCTCCTCCCATCAGGCATCAGATCTATAACAAATGGTGGGAGAAGTGACTCTTCATAAATAAAATCTATGACTTCTTATCTGCACCTTTGGATTTGACCTGGAGTACACCCTTATCCCTAAGATTAGGAAATCACTTTTACTCCTGTGGCTTTATAATATGTTTTCAAAATTATAGGGTACACCTATTTTGGCCATACCCTTGCTTTAAAAAATATTTTTCCTTAGATCCACTAATTTATGCAATATTTCATCTGCACCACTGTGATCTCATGCTTTGTTAACCGTTGTGATGGCTACACCGAACGACAATATACAAAAACCAATAAATAAATAAATGGGATTCTGATGACAATCAGCACAGCATCAACCAGATTTGCTTTCATTCATAATTGCAAAAATGCCTAAGTAGGAGGATCATTCAAAAATTTTAAAACACTAATGCCTCCTCTTGGAAAAATATAAATCAGAACAAAACATAGGATCCTAACTGATTTTGATTCATAACTGCCAAATAGATTATTCAGCTATTTCATAATATAGTTACTTAATGCACTTTAATGATTAAATTGGCTCTAACTACTGACTGAATTATTTTAAATTCATTTTTGGAGGGAATACTATTGATTGGTTGAACAAGAAGACCTAGTTTTGCCAGTTACTTGTTATGAAGATTTTGGCACTGATAGGAAATGCGTTTATCATGTAGCAAAATTATCAAAACTATTTCCTTGGTTACCTGATGATGTTTCAACAAGTTAATTCAGAAATGCAGCTGCTCATATTCTAGTTGGGTTTTGTCTTTCTTAGCATGCTTTTGGTAACGTGCCCAATTCAATGTAAGAAAGCTACTGCAATTTAACAGCTTGATTTAGAAAGGCTTTTTTCCCCATTGTGTCTACGGGAAAAACACTCAGTAAATTAGGCCTCTATTTTGCTGTCAACAATGCAGGATCATCATATTTTGAGATCTATTATTCTGTGTTCCCTAAGGTTGCCAGATGGCTTTAGGTCATCAGGGATAAAAGTAGTCCTGCTTTCTGTTTAACTTCTTTGTTCATATACTTAAAGAATTAGAAGAATGCATCCATAAATGAAATTCTCATCGGTAGTACACAAGTTTTTATTTAGGGCATTATTCATAAAAACAATTTGAGAAGCATGTGTATTCATAATCAAACTATGTACACTTAAAATATGCATAAAAAATAATTATATTCTATGGTATTAGTGGATTTGGTCTGGCCTGCTCATCTTCTTTTCTTTCTTTCTTTGACCCTTCTTGTTTGAATTTTAGTTGTTTATTGTTTTCTTCTAGTCTTTGTCATTGCAGAAAATGTGAAATATACTATATTTTCTTGTTTTTCAAAGCATTTTTACATCATTTTGAAATTAGCTAAAAATGTACAATCCATTCTATTCTAGGTAGGAAAATCCACTCTGAAATCTCCATTACTGGATGTGGACATGCTTGCCAAAACAACTTTTTAGGCCTTTCAAGAGCTAGTCACAGATGTATTATGTTAGTCCAGTAAAAAGGTGCAACACTCTTGTACCCCTTCCTCTGATTATCTTAGGGAGATGTTCCTGGATCCAGATCGACCTGGCAGGAGCTCCCATTAGGTGGACTTCATTGGTCCTTGTGTGCTTAACATTTAGAGCCTCCACCTGAGGAAAAAGATGTTAGTGGATGGGATTTCCCACCCTTCACCCCAGGAAAATCTGAAAAACAAATGGGACTATGAACAGGACAGGGCTAGCACTGTATACAAATATGTAGAGGTTTTATTATCTAATAGAGGTCTGAGATGTTGAAGTAGTTGAAATTTTGCAAAGGATTTCTGAACAACGGTCTTTATGTGAGCTACAACTATATACATTTCTACAAGAGATCAAACAACATGTTTGTGGCAGATCCCCATCTGGTCTGGCCACCAGATGCCACTAGTTTCCCTGTATAGAACACACCATCAAGAAGCCATCCATCCCCCTCAATCTCTCCCACCTGGAGGGACTGGATTGGATGCCTCAACAGTATTTAGCCCAGCCATTTTAGAACACTTTGGGCTCAGTTTGAAGAAGCATGAGAAGAGTAAGGATGTTTGATTTTCACACTCTGGGAGGCCGCCCAGCTTCATCCAGATGGAATTTCATTTAGAAGTGACAACTCATCATGCACTCCCTGCCAGAGGGTCCTTCTCCTACTAATTTACAGAGAGATGTTTATGCCTGATACCCTTTTGGGACGAAAGGGCTCTCACCAGGGGACCAAAGACCTGTGAGCTTACTCTAAACTCTAGGTGGGCAAGCATGAGTGATAGCTCCTGCTGAAAGAACAGTGAGGTCAGAAGAATTATCCAGTTTAATGTTTGAAGTATTTTTTGAACCTGATCAGAGTGGGGAGATTTTGGTGCCCCCTCCCAACTGGGATTGTAGTGATGAGAACTAGCCTGATCCCACTTAAATTTTTCCCCATGAGAAGTCCCCCCAGAAACAAGTAAGGATGGAACAACAAGATCAGGAGACCCCAACTGGATCTCCATACCTATGGGACCAGGACGGGCTGGATGTTTGAGGAGAAGATAAATAAAAGGTACAACTTTTTACTGTAAAGTTGGGGAACCCCTGCATTAGAATTCACAGATAGCAACTGGGTGAGCTATAAACATTAAATATCACCATGGGGCTCTACCCAGATGCCTGAATATAAGGACACCTACCTACCTAGAACTGGAATTGTACCAGCACATCAGATGTAACTTCAACATTATTGACTAATGATTTTAATGTATGATGTCGATTCAGTAAACTGTTATTTTCACACCCCGATCCTCGTCCTGTCTAATTTGTTATAGCCTCTCACCTCATGGGAAGCACCTAAAATATACACACATACTCGGAGCAGCATAACATCATCTGAGCCACAAGCAAGAGCTTACCACTTAAAAAGAATTCCCCCCCCCCCCCCCCGGATTAAGAGTTAAGCATGGAATGGAATTTGCTAATCAGAGCAGCATCTGAAGATAAATAAATATGTTTATAATCCCTTGGGGTTAAAATCCTGCAAAGAGCTACATAAATTGGCTCCCAACATGGGGATTGAGGAGCATGGAAAAATATGTATAGTATGTTTTAAGGAGAAATGCAATGTTTGGCAAACGTACAATGTACAAGGAAGTGTAGAAAATCAATTGCAATGTTTATAACAAAATGGCATTCATTGCCACGTTCAAGTATCGGCGGGGAGAATAGTGCACCAGAGAAGAATCCATGTGCGATGTATGCATCTGATGTCACCACAGTGAATGCCACATACAACCAATAAAGCAATATAAAAGCAGATCTTTAATTCTGTGTATTTGAAGGGGAAGAGAGTTCTAGATTATAGGGCCAATTATAGAGAAGACCCATTCCCTAGTAGTATTAAGGTGTGGTGAAGGTATGTCGAGAAGGTATGTCAAGCATAGAACACATATTAGTGTACTGTAAATAAACATATTCAGAGCAAACTGACATTTGTGTGTAGATTGTGTATTATAGTAATAAATTTGTATTGGATTTGCAATGTACTGTCAGCCAGTATAAGGTACATAAAAATAGGGTTATATGTTCATGGATTGAGTTTCCAGTGATATATAAGTAGCAGTATTTTGGATTATTTGGAGTGGCTTAAGTAACATCTTGGGGAGGCCAATTTATAATAAGTTATAATAGTCCAGACTGTTAAGAACTAAAGACTGCAACTTTGTCCTAAAATCAGAAGAATCCAATAGAGGTTTGAGATGTTGAAGTAGTTGAAATTTTTCAAAGGATTTCTGAACAACAGTCTTTATGTGAGCTTTCATTCATAAAGTCGGGTCAAGGGTTACACCTAAATTGCAAATTGTTTTAGATACTAGAAGAACATGGCTGTCAAATTGAAATGTTGTGAGAATTTGATATGATGGACATCCTAAGATCATTATCTCAGTTTTTTAATGTTTAATGAAAGTTTGTGGTGCGAGAGCCAGGTTTTAATTGAAAAAAAAAAAAGAGCAGTGTATCTGATAGTATTATTCCAGGTTGATTTCATTGGGAAGTAAAACTGAATGTCATCTGCATATAGCTTATATGAGTCGCCAAAGGTGGATAGCAATTAGTCTAGAGGTGTTAAGCAGATATTAAATAATGCTGTGGAGAGTGTGGAACACTGAGATACTCTGGTGGAGATGGTGGACCAAGAGGAGGTAGCAGATGAGAGTCTGATTTGTTGTTTATGATTGGAAAAGTATGATTTAAACCATGCAAGGATTGACCTAGCTATTCCAAGATTTATGAGACAAGTAATCAGAATATTATGGTTAAGTGTACCGAAAGCAGATGTGATATCTAATAAAACTAACACGTGTAGGGTACTTGAACCAAAACCTTGAAGGATGCAATTGAAGCTAGATAATAGTAAGGTTTCAATACCATGGAACTGTTGGGAACCAAAATAATATTGATCAGGAATGGCATTGTTATCAAGGAATTGAGATAGTTGGGTCAAAGCTATAGTTTCAGTAATCACTGTAAGGAATGGCAGGAATGAAATAGTAGGGGTGTGCTTTCGTTCCCTACAAATTCGTAATCCGCAACGTATAGGGCCATATTCGTTGTATTCGTGGGGAAGCGAAACATATCACGATTCCCCACGAATACAACAAATCTTTGCCGAATTATTCTGCAGTCTAAAGGAGCCAATTTAAACAAACCCCCCACCCTCCTGACCCCCCCAAGACTTACCAAAACTCCCTGGTGGTCCAGCGGGGGGGTCTGGGCGCCATGTCCTGCACTCACACCCTCGGCTGCCAGTTTCAAAATGGCTCCGATAGGGGCTACCGGTGCCATTGGTCAGCCCCTGTCACATGGTAGGAGCAATGGATGGCCAGCACCATCTTGTGCTCCTAGCATGTGACAGGGGCTGACCATGTGATGGTCAGCCCCTGTGACATAGCGAGGGCAAAGGCTATCGGCGCCATTTTGAATACTGGCAACCAACGGCCCGAGTGCAGAAGGTTGCTCCCGGACCCCCGCTGGACTTTTGGCAAGTCTTGTGGGGGTCAGGAGGATCCCCTAAGACTTGCCAACAGTCCCTGGTGGTCCAACAGGGGTCCGGGAGCAATCTCCTGCACTCGGGCCGTCGGCTGCCAGTAATCAAAATGGCGCCGATAACCTTTGCTCTTACTATGTCACAGGGGCTACCGGTGCCATTGGTCAGCTCCTGCCACATGGTAGGATTACAAGATGGCGCCGGCCATCCATTGCTCCTACCATGTGACAGGGGCTGACCAATGGCACTGGTAGCCCCTGTGACATAGTAGGTCAAAGGCTATCGGTGCCATTTTGAAACCGGCAGCCGAGGGTGTGAGTGCAGGAGAGCATCTGTGTGTGTGAGAGAGAGCAAGTGAGAAAGCATATGTGTGTTGAGACAGCAAGTGTAAGAGCTTGTGTGTCTGTGCATGTTTGTATATGTGTGTGTATATGTTTGAAAGAGCAAATTTGAGAGCATCTGTCTGTTGTGTTGTGTGTGAGAGCATCTGTGTGTGTGTGTGTGAGAGAGAGCCAGTGTGAGAACATCTCTGTGTGTGTATGCAAAAGAGCAGGTGTGAGAGAATCTGTGTGTGAGAGAAGCACATTGAGATATGGGTGAAAGCAAGTGTATATATGTGAGTGCATGTATGAACATGAATGAACGTGTGTAAGAGAGTGAAAGGAGAAAATTTCCCCTCTCTCCCCCCTCCCCCCCACTAATCCAGAGAAATCTCAGGGTGACTGGGAATCAAAAGTTCCCAGGTATAGAACGCAGGGATTTTTTTATTCTTAATAATTCTAATTATTGGGTGCTATTTAATATGTCTGCTATTTTGAAATATTTTATTGGTATTGAGACATTTTATATGAGATTTTAATGATTGCATTTATTTTGAAATATGTATTCTTTTTATTAGTATGTATTTATTCTTTTTATTAGTATGGTTTTACTATTATGATTGTTTTATATTCTTTGATTTTTGTTTGATGTTTTATGAGGCATGGTATTTCTATTATTCCATTGTTGCACTGCATGTAGTCTGGCTTACAATGGTTTCCAGTTCAGTTTTTGTCTACATGTTTCTTTATACTTTATGGTCTCTTTATTCTGTATTTGGTGAGGGTGTCTCTGTGTTCTGCATGTGTGATTATCCTGCTAGTGGGTAATTCATATAGGGACCTATAGCAGGCTGTTTTATTCTGTTTTCCTAATAGGAGGAATATTGGTGTTTAGGGCATTGAGTAATATTTACAGACTTGCCTTTTCATAGATGAGGTTTTTATTGTTTTGAGTGAGTGCTGTTTTTTGTACGGAAGGTTTACTATATTGTAATTCAGTTTACTCATGGCTTCCTGAGGGCAAAGCCCACATCCAACATGCATTACAATAAGCCTAATACATTACAAGTATTTGTTTTGCTTTTTTGCAGGGTTTTCTGGTTGGCACACAGCAGTGCATGTTAAAATAATATACATTTTGTTGTGATATCTTTACCTCAGAAGTCTGTACTTTGAATGTCCTTTTTCATGTAAAATCATTTAGTATAAATGCAGATGTTTTAATTGTGGGTGATGAGGGCAGGAGGTGGGGACACAAGGCTGTAAAGTTCACCTAGGGTGCCTAATGTCCTTGCATTGGCTTGTAGAAAGTGCGCCACACAGGGACCGCCACCATCCCCCCATCTTCCACTTCTCCAGGGGAAAATGCTGGGGTAACGTTGGAGGCAAGTCTTAGGATTCCTGGGAGTGTGGCAGAGTTGTAACTTCCTCGAGATATTATCACTGAAACTTTATCTGCCCCTCCTCTATGAACTCTTGACTCCTGCTTTCCCCCTGCTGCAGCATTTCAAGTCATCCACAGGGCCAGACCACAACAAGAGCCCCCTCTTGATGATTTGACCTATGGCGTGCTGTGCGTTTGCTGGGGGGGGGAGGGGGAGCACCATCTCATCTCTTGCTTCAGGCAGCAGATTCTCTTGTCACACCTGGTACGTGAGATATCATTGATAGGGGATTGGTTGCCTAGGATCAAGGCTAATTCCATACTCCCAGAAGTTAATAAGAGTACTCAGTGGATTCAATGCCAAACAAAACAAAAGCAGTGACAGGGAATCTTCCTGAAATATTCCTTACTGGATCTTAATATTAGAGGTGACATACTGTCCTCATAATTCAGATGGCGTGTAGCCTGCCACATTTTCATGGTGAACCTGATATACTCTGTGAGTAGAGGGTTCACATTGAAAATGACTGCTATTTCAACATAGGGATGTGCATTCATAGAAGCATGATGGCAAAAAAAAAAAGACCATATGGCCTATTTTGTCTGCCTATCCACATCTACTGTTCAGCTCTACAATCCTCACTGTCACATTAATCCCTTGTGCTTGTCCCATGCTTGAATTCAAATACTGTTCTTGTCTCCAGCACCTCCACTGGGAGGCTGTTCCATGAATCCACCACTTGTTCTGTAAAGAAATATTTCCTTAAATTACTTCTATCTACCCTTTTTATCCTCATCCCATGACCCCACATTAGAGAGCCTCCTTTCTGTTGAAAGAGGTCTGCTTTGTTTGCATTGAACCTTGGAGATATTTAAATTATTCTATCATATATCTTCTATGCTGACTTTCCTCTAGAGGGTATAGATGTTTAGATCTTTAAGTCTGCCCATATATACTTTATAACAAAGACCATTGACCACTGTAGTAGCCATCCTCTGGACCAACTCCATCCAGTTTATATCCTTTTGAAGGTACACTCTCCAGAATTGTACACAGTATTCCAAAAGAGGTCTCACCAGGGACTTATACGGGGCAATATCACCTCTTATTTTCTGCTGACCATTCCTGTCCATATACACCTAAGCAACTTTCTGGCTTTTGCCATCGCTTTATCCAACAAGATCATCAGATATAATCACCTTCAGATCCTGCTCTTGTTTCATGCTTAGAAGAATTTCACCCCATGTACTGTATTGTTTCCTTGTGTTTTTGCAGCCCAAATGTATAACTGCATTTTTAGCATTAAATCTTATCCTCCAGACTCTAGACCGTTCCTCAAGCTTTGCTAGATCCTTCTCCATGTTTTCCACACCTTCCTGGATGTCTATCCTGTTGCAGATTGTGGAAGCATCCCAAAAAGTCAAATCTTTCCCAATAGTTCTTCTGCAATATCGCTTACAAAACTGTTGAAAAGAACTGGTCCACAGACCGATCCCTGTGGCACACTACTAGTTACACTCCTCTCCTCAAGAGTAGACTCCATTTACCACTACCCTTTGTCTCCTCCCTCTCAACCAGTTTCTAACCCACTCCGCCACTTTAGGACCGATACTAAGGGTACTCAGTTTATTTATAAGTTGCCTGTGTGGAAACATGTCAAAGGCCTCAAATATTCAACATTTAGCACTCTCCCCTGGTCACATTTCCTGGTTCTTACCTGGTTTCCTAGATAAAATATAGAAAATTCTAGTGGGATATGCTGTAGAATGTTGACTGATGTTGAATGTTGAATGTTTTAAATGCCTCCCACATCCCATCCTTCCATCACTTTGGCCCACAGCAACACAGGCAGACAGAGACAAGTAAAAAATCATTGAAGCAGCTAGCAATGGATGATACCAAAAGGCAACTTCAAAGCCACCTCCCCCAAGTTTCCAAAATCACGTGCACACACACACACACACACATACGCCCCATATCTGGAGTCCTTCGTTTTCAGATTAAAACGATTTTCATTGATAAATTCTTGGGTTTATGCAAAAGTGCAAATCGGCTTAAATGTATTTATTTATTTATTTAGATTTATATTCCGCTTTTTGCACTTTTTTTTCAGCACTTTTTACCTTAAATTCAAAAACATAGCAGTGCCTCCCAGCAGTAGGACAGTCATAGGAACTGATCCTGGATGTACTTAGGAACATCAGACACATGCATGCTGTTGCCACAAATGCATGCCCACACCTCAGGAGGAAGAATCTTTTTACACCTGCTAATTGATTTGTACAGTTTAAATCAGACTTATCAGTTTTTGGGTGGGCAGTCTGGGTGAACTGGTGGAGGTTCTGGGCTAAAATGCTGGAAGGTTTAGGTGAACTGATGAAGGTCTGGGTGAGCTGGAGGAGGTATCACCCAATTGGTGATTCCAAGTACACACGCAAATATTTTCGGAAGTGAAGTGTGTGCGTACTTTATAAAATACCCACCCAACATGGTAATTCTAAATGTGTGGAACTTTGTGGCACACAATCTCTCTAAATTCATGTCCTCTACCTTCATTTCTTTAGGTTCTAAAGTTTATTTTTGTTGTTTCAGAGAAGTAAGGTATTTTCAAATAATAATACCAAAACAGCACAATAATGTAATAGTGTAAAATCAATGTCCAAACCTTTCTCACAAAGATTCCGCTTAAATCCATGTAATGCCAGGGTGGAAACTAGGTCAGCATTCATCACCTCTGTGCTTGATGCAATAAGGAAACCTGTTTCCAAGGTAACCAATCCCATCTGTAGAAATCTCAGTTCCTGCATGCACCTGTTTTGCCAAACTCAAGCCTCTCCTCTCATTTCCTGTCTGAGCCCCAGCGCTTTAGCTCACACATCTAAGTATAGTGCTGGCTCGCTTTCTACCGGAACCCACTGCCACACTGGTCCCTGCAAAGCAAATGAAAATATTCAGATGTAAACAATGGGACTGTTTGAGCAGCTGTTGCACTGGCTTGTAATGTAGGACCGGCAGACTAACCTTGCACTCAATGCTGAGATGACTGGCACAATTAACTTTAGATAAATGGATATGTCTTTGGCTTCCAATTACAATAGCTTTCTGTCTCAGTTATCGTGTGGTTCCCCCCTTCCCACCCCCAGATAATAAAGTGGCCTTGTGGATATGTATATACTGGTGTTCGATTACTTACAACTCATATTGTATTGGGAGCAGCTTGCTTCTCTCCCATCTGTTCTAAAAACCTGCTCTACTGCTATCATACAGGAAATAGGCATTTTCCTTTTTCTATGCATTTCACATAGAGTGCACAGGGCTTGTTTCACTGACATCCATTTTACTCAGGTTATATACTATACTGGTTTTTTTTTTAGGTCTTTCCTTTTAGCTCTGCTCCCAAAAGGAGATTTGTGCAAATAGCACTGGGAAACGTTTACTCAATCCTTAAATACAGGCAATGACACATACCTTTTGTGCAGATATTTTGCCAAGCATCAAAGCTATGTCTGTAATAAAAAAAAATGTACTATTTCAGAACTTTGAAAGGTAAGTAACTAGTATCATGTTTAGGGATAATGGGCAGAAGTTTCTTCTGCATAGTAATGTTTAGGAGGGAATTTTTGTGTGTGTTATAAGTTTTACATTTTAACCCGAATACAAAATTCATTACACAGGCTTAACAGTCACAGCTCTACAGGATTATTGTTTCCTTCCCACCATCCCAGTCCTAGAATCTGACTCATAGGGGCTGAGGTTTGATCCCTATGGAGCCCAGTCTGACTCTAGCACTGGATTGAGTATTTGAAAATTGGATGAATGTATCTGAGATCCTAAAATAATGAAGCGAGGTGATTTCAAGAACACTTGCCAAATTAACCAGCTGGAGTGACAGTTCCTGAAATAGCACTTTAAATATGCTACATGATCGTAAGACAATGTTTGATGAAAGGAAACGTTTATGAAACAAGGTCAGACTGATAGAAAACCAAATACACTTCAATAAGTCAGAATATCCAGGTTAGACACAAGCTATGAAAAACAGACTGAAAACCAAATGAAGGCTTATAAAGGCAACCTAATTACATTTCTCTGTAATTCCCAGCAGTCCTAATTTTCATCATTTATTGATGCACATCTCAGAGCGCTTTCATTGATAAGGCACATTAGCATACCTGGAAAGTTTTGATTTAGAGTCTCCTGAGAATTTTTATCGATTTGCAGGAAAGGGAGGAGACGGGGCCATGAGAGGGCAGGATGGGCAGTATGTATATAAGCTTTCTCCTCTTTCATACACACACACACTCTAATATATCGTGTGTTTACTCTCATGCTCTCTCTCACACATATATATGCTCATTTTCACATACATGCTCACTCACATTTTTCTCATCCTCTCACACACACACTCATGCCTCCTCACATACACATCCCACCACACATATGCTTCCTCACATATACTCCCTCCCTGCCCCTACATACACACACATACACAATCTGCTCCCACATCATCCATGCACCAAGAACCTATCCTTATACAAAAATCATCTCATAGCTTACCAAAACGAAATCCTGAAAATAAGAATCAATACATGTAGGACTAGGGGGCATTCCATGAAGACTAATCGGAGAAAATTCTTTTTCACTCAACGCACAATAAAGCTCTGGAATTTGTTGCTAGTGGATGTGGTTAGTGCAGTTAGTGTAGCTGGGTTCAAAAAAAGGTTTGGATAGGTTCTTGGAGGAGGTCCATTAATGGCTATTAATCAAGTTTACTTAGGGAATAGCCACTGCTATTAATTGCATCAGTAGCATGGGATCTTCTTAGTGTTTGGGTAATTGCCAGGTTCTTGTGACCTGGTTTTGGCCTCTATTGGAAACAGGATGTTGGGCTTGATGGACCCTTGGTCTGACCCAGCATAGTTCTTATGTTCTTATTCAAAACTAATAACATCTTTTAATAAACCAGCTGAATTATATCAAATGATAAATCAAATTATTAAGCCTACCCCAAACTCATCCACACTCCGTGTAACATATTCAAATCTGAGTACCGTAGACATGTTTGCCAAATACTTTATCGACAAAGTGAATACAATTAGAAGCTCCATTACAACTCCTACTCACACAATAGATTATCAATTCTGTCCTGACAATGCTCCTTGGGCTGAATTTAATACTGTCACAGAAGATGACATAATTGAATGTATTTCAAACATAAAATCCTCATCCTGCTGCTTAAACCCCTGCTCTACAACACTTTTAAAATCAATAAAAACTGACACCTGTAACTTTATTATACGATTGATCAATGCCTCACTTAATGAAGATTATATCCCAGGCTCACTTAAGAGAGCCGTAGTTCGGCCTATCCTTAAAAAACCCAACACTGATCCCTCAAGGTTGACAAATTACCAGCCAATATTCTCCTTGTCATAAATTGCCAAGATCCTCGAAATGTGTGCCCTCAAGCAGTTGACCTCCTTCACTGACTGTAATAATGTACTAGATCAACATCAATTTGGTTTTTGCAAATTTCATAGTACTGAATTACTATTGTTGTCTAGTTTTGATATCATAAGATGTGGTTTTGAACATGGTAATAGCTTCATTATGGTGCTGCTAGACATCTCTGCGGTGTTTGACACAATTGACCATAGCATATTGCTAAACCACTCGAGCGCACTAGAACTAACAGGGAAGGTATTCGCTTGGTTCATCTCTTTTTTGTCAAACCGCGCTTTACAAGTTAAAATTGGATCATACACCTCATCCTGGCAGACAGTGACATCTGGAGTACCCCAAGGCTCTGTGTTGTCAGCGATGTTATTTAACATCTATATGACACCATTGTGCCGAATACTTGCAAATCTTGACATTCACTATGGGTTAAATGCAGATGATATACAATTTTTCTTTGCTATTAAAACAACATGGACACAAACTGAACAAGTACTTTCAAATTATCTCACTACTATTCCAAATTGACTATCTCAAAATAAGCTATTATTGAACATCCAAAAAACTGAAATAATACTTCTCACAAGATTCCCATTATGCAATGACCCATCTGAACTTACTATTAATGGTCAAAGTATTCAATTGATGACATCTGTTCGAAATCTTGGCATACAAATTGATCCATCATTAAACATGCATGTTCAAATTAAAAGTCTAACTCAGACTTCCTATCACACATTGAAGCTGTTACAAAATTGTAAGGGAAGTGGACCCTTGAGCTGAGACGAGGCTGTTGCTACCACCAAGGGAAGGCCCCTGGTGGTCCTCATCATCAGGAGGCAGTTTCAAGAGGACCCAACAGGACCTTCACCTATACCAGCCCACGTTCCCCGCGGGTTGAGCCTTTGGGTGCCGGAGCCAGCAAGACCTAGACGCAGGTCTCTCAGTTGGCAGGCAGAAGACAGGTCGGACTTACCAAGAGTCAAGGCAGGCAGCAGGTTTAGCGAGGTGGAGGCCAGGTTGAGGTCAGGGCAGGCATTGGACAAGCGGAGACGAAGAACCAGGCTGAAGGTCAGGGCAGGCAGCTGACTAACAGAAATCAGAAGATGAGCAGGGTCGGAGCTAGAAGATCAATCCAAGGAAGCAAGGGTGAAGAAGGGCTGGACAGAAGCAGGAACAGGAACAAGGACTGAAGCTGGAGGAGGAGCAGGATTCGGAGCAGGAGGCATGAGAACTGCAGGTGAAGGCAGGATCAGGATGCAGACAACACGCACTCACAAGGAGCTGGACCTGTTGCCAAGGCGAAGAGGAGGTGGCAAGGTGCCTGATGTCATCATCCCGGGCCACAGGGAACTTTCCCACCATGTGTCCTTTAAATCTAGCCCAGGCGCATGAGCGCACGAGCACCTAGAGTGCCCAGGGATTACTCCAGCATCGGCGGCATCAGGAGCGCCGTAAGCAGGCCACAATGGTAGCGAACTGTGCTGGGACGCGGCAACAGAGGGGAATGCCGGAACAGGCTTCCTGCCCATGCACGTGAGGGGACCCGGTCTGACTCCCCGAGGGCCGGGGCGCCTAACAGACATTTCAAGTCATTTCTGGATCCCAATGATTTCTGTACAGCTTTACAGACATTGCTGTTCTCTAGTATAGATTTTTGCAATTCTTTATTCATTGGCTTGCCTAAATATACTCTCCGCCCATTACAGATTATCCAAAGCTCTGCAGTTTACTTACTGACTGACACACCAGTTCGTGAGCACATTCCCCCAATTTTACAGCAACTCCACTTCTTTCCATTAGCATTCAGAATTCAATATAAACTTGCCACAATCGTACATTCCCTCATACATAATGTTCAATCACCATGGATAAACACCATCATGAATATACATTCCCTGGTGAGATCCCTCTGATCAGCAAATCAGAATATTCTGGATATCCCCTCCCCTAAAATCGCGCGTCTGGACGAAACTAGGGAAAGAGCAGGTCCGCCTTTTGGAATTTGTTACCAAATGAGAAACCTAAAAGATCTTAGGCTTTTTAAGAAAGCTTTTAAAACTTTTTTATTTAAACTCGTTTTTAATGTCTAAATCCAGGTGTATAATTGTTTGACAACTCACCTCTATGCAATTTTTATTTTATGTGACTTTGTTGCCATGTTTTAAAAAATCTGTAAATGTGATATTGTAACCCGCCCTGAACGTAGAAAGGGCGGGCTATAAATGTTTTAAATGAAATAAAAAATAAATTAAATAAAATACTCCCTCCCTCCTCGCTCACTCACAATCTCTCCCCACTATGGAGCCGATGCAATACAGTGTGCTCAGCCGAGCGCACTGTTTAACCCACAGTTGGACGCGGGTTGTGAAGGCACGTCCACAGCCCCTTATGCTAACAGGGAATTCGCACCTCCACAACACACGTCCAGTGCGCCGCAAAACTAATAGTGTTCATCACATGCAAATGAATGTTGATGAGGCTGTCACCCCAAATGCAAAAAAAAATGTACATCCAATGCGTGCATTTTTGCGCTCAGAAATCAATGTCTGCCCAGAGCAGGCATTAATTTCTGAGTACCCCAAAAAAGTTGTACAGAAAAGCAGAAAATACTGCTTTTCTGTACATCCTCTGACTTAATATCATGGTGATATTAAGTTGGAGGAACGAAAAATTAAAAAAAAAATTTTTTTTTTAAGTGTCGGCAGTCAGGTTCGGGAAACGGATGCTCAGTTAATCAGCGTCCATTTTCCGAACCCGTGGCTGTATGCTGATTAGGAAAACAGACGCCGATAAATTCAGCTTTCGTTTTCTTAACCGGAGGACAGCCACGAACAGCCAACTTCTCCCGGGTGCTCGCTGCCAATGGCACCGGTAGCCCCTGTGACATAGGGGCGGATTTTAAGAGCCCTGCTCACGTAAATCCGCCCGGATTTACGCGAGCAGGGCCCTGCGTGCCGGTGCGCCTATTTTACATAGGCCTACCGGCGCGCGCAGAGCCCCGGGACTCGCGTAAGTCCCGGGGTTCTCCGAGGGGGGCGTGTCGGGGGCGGCCCCGGTCGTCGCTGCGTTTTCGGGGCGTGTCGGCAGCGTTTTGGGGGCGGGTACGGGGGCGTGGCTACAGCCCTGGGCGGTCCGGGGGCGTGGCCGCGCCCTCCGTACCCGCCCCCCCAGGTCGCGGCCCGGCGCGCAAGAGGCCCGCTGGCGCGCGGGGATTTACGCCTCCCTCCGGGAGGCGTAAATCCCCCGACAAAGGTAAGGTGCGGGCTTAGACAGGGCCGGGTGGGTGGTTTAGGTAGGGGAAGGGAGGGGAAGGTGAGGGGAGGGCAAAAGGAAGTTCCTTCCGAGGCCGCTCCGATTTCGGAGCAGCCTCGGAGGGAACGGGGGTAGGCTGCGCGGCTTGGCGCGCGCCGGCTATACAAAATCGATAGCCTTGCGCGCGCCGATCCAGGTTTTTAGCAGATACGCGCGGCTCCGCGCGTATCTACTAAAATCCAGCGTACTTTTGTTTGCGCCTGGAGCGCAAACAAAAGTAGGCCTATTCGCGGAGTATGAAAATCCGCCCCATAGTGAGGGCAAAGGCTATCGGCGCCATTTTGAATACCGGCAGCTGAGGGCGTGAGTGCAGGAGATGGCTCCCTTACCCCCCGCTGGACCACCAGGTTGTTTTGGTAAGTCTTGGGGGGGGTCAGGAAGATGGGAGGTTTGTTTAAATTCGCTCCTTTAGACAGCCGAATAATTCGGCAAAGATTCATTATATTCGTGGGGAATTGCGATACATTTCACTTCCCCACAAATACAACGAAGATGGCCCTATACGTTGCGGATTACCAATACGTAGGAAATGAATGCACACCCCTACTACAAGGTGTCACTTTCTGGATATGATGGGACGAGTGCCCAGTTACTTACAGCACTGGTCCTTGATAGGCTCCCTGGAGAGCTTCACTTAGGCAGGATTTTCAGTTGGTCCTGAGTCCATTTTCCAAAGTGGCAATGGGAGTAGTAGAATAAAGAACCCAAAGGCAGGAGTTCATACAATAAAATATTTTATCTAAGGCATGAGATTCATACAGATGCACAGATGTTGGCAGTATGTCTGTGTCCTAGCAAAATGGGAGAAGGAAGATAGATAGATAGATAGTAGTACAGCTGTCAATAAAGACCTAGGTTTCCTATCACATTTTGAACCATAAAATTATATTGCCTGTCAACTTCTGATCATCCATCAAATCCCCTTCACTCCTTCCCTCACCCTATCATTGAAATGCCTTTTATGAATCACTTATGGCATTGGCAGCTACACTACTTTATTTTTTCTAGTAATGTTTCCTTTTTTCTCACTTGAATTCTCACCTGTGGAAGAGAGTATTAGTTCTAGAAAGCTAGTCAAGTAATGTATTAAATTAGTCCAATAAAAAGGAATCATCTTATGTAGAGAGAAATGGACATCAATATTGAAATGCTATTTAGCCATATCCAGCTATGTTCAGCGGCTGCCACTTAATTGGATAAGTGACTTATCTGGCTAAGTAGATAACCAAGTAGTCAATGGGTGGGGAATGAGTGAATTAGGGCGGTACTACATATCAAGTTTTCTTAACTGGATAAGTGCCTATATTCAGCCTTATCCACTTAAGTTAACTGAATAAGTTAGACCTGCTCAATAGCAGGTGTAAAGTTATCCAGGACATAACTTATCCAAATAAGCAGAACATATCAAGTTATATTCAGCAGAATAGCCATGCAGCTGAATATCCCTTCTAAGTTATCCAGATAAATTAGATCCAGATGACTTAACTATCTGGTTGAATATTGTGCCCCTGTTATTTTTATTATTTGTTAACCTTTATTCCTCCCTCCTTTGTCTGTAAAGTTTCTTCTGATCTTATGTGGCTTACAGCTAACCTTTATAGTAGAAAAAGGATTATTGTCCTTATCTTATATCTGCCTGTTTTCCAGGGCCTGTACCTTTTGATGTGCAAATATCCTTTTGATTCTCCAGGACATCTAAGTATCAGTTGTCTCCTAAAAGGAGCCAAATTAGCATTCTTTAGAAGTTCCAGAATATCCCCAAAACTGGTCTGTCATGTCCCAACAAAGGAAGAGGCATTTGGTCTGCTGAATTATTCTGTAGGACCCTGGCCCAAGGTAGTAATCAGAAACAGAGGATCCTTTTTTGGAGCAAGGTGAAATAAAAAACTGAAAATGCAATATAATGGGATGCCTAGAGAAAGGTATAATCAGCTGAAAAAAAAGGAGACGATAACGTCTCTGTAATCCCTAGTTAGGAAGGCTGAAAATGCTATTACTGCAAACTTTGATGTAATGCTTCTGCCTTCATTCATAACTGGCTGTAGCCAGATGACAGTACTTCCCTAATTAAAGAGCAGCCTAGCCAGCGTGAAGAGCTGCGCTTGTTGCCCACATGAAAGAGTAATGCTTCAGAACAGGGTGTCCTCAAGAGCCACAAGCAGGTCTGGTTTTCAGGATATCCACAACTCATATGCATGAAATAAATTTACCCTGCCCCCAACCCAGACAGTCTCACTTTAATCCCTGCTATCAGTATTTCTCATTCCCCCAGCCTTACATTCACACCCCCCAGACCCCCATCACCAAAGCACACACTCATCTTCTCTGGACCCCCAACCCCACCTCCTACAGCTTCACACTCATCTCTCACAGATTCACGCTGGTTTCCCCCGACCCCCACCCACCCAGCCGCATATTCATCCCCCCAGACCCCCACCAGCCTAGTGGGGAGGATGAGGGTTAAGAATGCTAGGGGGAAAGGAGGGGCCTGCCCCTGCCCCAAACAGTCTCACTTTCACCCCCTATCATTATCGCTTTCATTCCCGACAACCTTACACTTGCCCTGCCCATCCCCCACCTCCCCACAGCTTCACACTCATTCCCCCCCACCCCCACCTAGAGACATTCATCCTGCCCCTGGATCCCACCCCCAAAACTCAGCTGCCACCTTAATTCCCAAAAGCCATTTGGTTCAATATTGTTTAAAGTGTAATGGGAAAAAGAGAAACCAACCTCCAAACTCCAGAAACACTATTTTTTTTTTTTTAATGTAGATCAAACAATCATTATTTCTCTACCGAAAGGGAGGATGGGCACAACTGCTAGAGTAGACCCCCTGGAAAAAAATATCAACAGCCCCTGGCTGCCAGCTCCCTACAGGAACAGATCAGCTGCAGCCTGCTCCCTGTCCCTTCCTCTCGTTGTGCATAGTTGCAATCCCAGCCCCCATCATACACACAGCCAGCTCCTGCTCCTCACCTAAAGGTAGCCCTGGAATTGGGGCTCTGCTGCTACTTCAGGGAGGCCCCAAGCTGCCCCTCTGGTGGAAGAGCTTCTGTAGGAGAGTGGGTGCCTTGCTGCCGGGCAGAAGAAGAGGGCTCCTCATGGCAGGGAGGAACACAGGCCCCTACAGCTCCTCCACTCTAGCTGCAAGCACAGCGGTTTTGGGCGGATTTCCTACCCCCTGCCAGCAAACGAAATAGAAGAAGACCCTGCACGTATCCGGAAACCATCCCTCCTGTCCATCGCAGCAGCACATGTGCTATATAGCCTGAAGGAGCTGTGGTTTCACTCCACAGCCTACGGCGGCGCTACACTATGAGAAATTGCATAAGTGCTTCCCCTTTCCCTCCTGCAGCAACAGTCAGTGCCTCGAGTCCCCTTCTTCAGACTTTCACCCGCGGCGTGCAAATAAAGGCCGCCAGCACCTCTTCTTCATCCCGTGGAGCACAAATAAAGGCCGCCAGCACTTTTCTCTCCCCTAGTGTGCAAATAAAGGCCACTGGCACCTCTCTTCCTTCCCATGGTGCGCAATTAAATGCTGCTGGCACCTCTCCTCCTTCCAGCGGCACACAAAAAAAGACCCAATTGGGCCATCAGTATCTCCCCTCCCACCCACCGCAAAACAAAGGAAGGCCTTGCGTGCACACCTCCTCTCCTGCCACGGTGAATAAAGAAAGGCCCAGCAGAGCTGTTGACACCTCCTGCTGCTGTCCACAATGCATAAGGAAAGGCCCAGTGGTTGTCATGTGTTAGGGCCAGGGACACAAGAACACTTAGGGCCTCATTTTCCAATATCACATGGTATCGCATGCGATACCAAAAAGGGGTGTTACCTTATGCTAATAAGCATGTGTATCACAAATTGCGATAACAGCTATTAACCCAATTTGAGCTACATTGCCAGTATATATTAAGGTTCACGATGTTTCAGTATATGAGTGAGTGAGTGAGAGAGAGAGAGAGAGAGAGAGAGAGAGAGAGAGAGAGAGAGTTGCCATAGTGTCTCCTCCCTAGACATGTATTTGTATCCCTATGGTAGGCCCACCTAGTAACTCGAGGTGGGGATTAGGTATGAGTGTAGGGGGTTGGGGGCCGCTTTCACATTCAACATGAGACGTACGAACAGAACAGTGGTCTCTTGTGAAGATTTGATGGCCTTCGGAGTGAGGAAACTCACTCCAAGATGAGATTTGGACAATGTTCTCTCCACCTAGCTTGTTGTTGCCCAGGTAGAGTGTCCATCAAGCTAGGTGGAGAGAACATTGTCCAAATCTCATCTTGGAGTGAGTTTCCTCACGCCGAAGGCCATCAAATCTTCACAAGAGACCACTGTTCTGTTCGTACATCTCATGTTGAATGTGAAAGCGGCCCCCAACCCCCTACACTCATACCTAATCCCCACCTCGAGTTACTAGGTGGGCCTACCATAGGGATACAAATACCTGTCTAGGGAGGAGGCACTATAGCAATTTGTGGTAACTCCTTGGAAAATGACCCCCTTAGACACAGTAAAAGGTATAAAGTATTTTTATTAGGCAATATAAGTGTTCTTGGGAGATACTGGGTGCCCTTAGTCTTACAAACTGACCAGCATCTCGTTGGATACAGGAAGTGACCCTTCTTTTATAGATAAACATACGGTATTGTCGAAGCTTCTAGACTTACGTGACTGCCCAGAGAATCATTTACAGAGTCACATCATGCTGTTGACATGACAACCTATCCCTGAACTGCCCTGACCAGGCGTAGCCCATTTGCCCTCACTCTCCAAATAATCCTTTGTTCTGTGAATCAGAGGCTCCAGCCTGAGAGTGCCAGTGAGAGACAGCTTGTGTGTGTATGAGAGGTAAATTCTGAGACAGCTTGTTTGTGTGAACGGGAGAGAGTGACAGAGAGGAAGAGAGCTCCAGTGAGTGAGAGCTTGTGTGTAATAGAGAGCTTTGTGTGTATGTGTGTGTGTGTGTGTGTGTGTGTGTGTCTGAGAGAGAGAGTGAGAGATAGATGAGTGCTTGTCTGTGTTAGAGACAGAGAGAGCTCCAGTAAGAGAGAGAGCTTGTAGGTGTTTCTGTGTTGTGTGAGAGGGAGATTGTAAGACAACTTGTATGTGTATGAGAGGGAGTGAGTGCCAGTGAGTAAGAGACAGCTTGTGTGTGTGTATGAGAGGGAAAATTTGAGACAGCTTGTTCGTATGACAGGGAGAGAGTGCCAGTGAGTGAGAGCTTGTGTGTGATATAGAGAGAGCTTTGTGTGTGTATGAGAGAGAGTGAATGAGATATAGACGAGTGCTTGTGTGTGTTAGAGATGGAAAGATATCCAGTAAGTGAGAGTCTTCTTGTATATGTGTGTGTGTGTGTGTGTGAGAGGGAGATTGTGAAACACCTTATGTATGTGTGTGAGAGAGAGAATGCCTGTGAGTGAGAGCTTGTGTGTGAGAATGAGTGTGAGACAGCTTTTGTGCATGTGACAGTGAGGGAGAGAGCACAGGTGAGTGAGAGAGATCTTGTGTGTGAGAGAGTGAGGAGAGAGAGCACCAGTGGGTGAGAGTGACTGCCAGTGAGTATGAAAGAGCTTGTTTGTGAGAGAAACAGGATGAGAAGGCCTGTGTGTATGAAAGTGAGGGAGAGAGAACCAGTGAATGTAAGAGAGCCTATGTGTGAGAAAGGGAGAGAGAAGCTGTGTGTGAGAAAACCTTTGCTTGTGTGTGTGAGAAGGTATGTACATTAGAGTAAACGTGTGAGAGAGAACAAACAAATGTGTATGTTAGGGAGTGTGTGTGTGCAGAGAGAGAGAGAGAGAGGATAAAATATGCACCCTCTCTCTCCCAAACTAGTCCACCACAATCTCAGGGTGAATGGAAATCAAATGTTCCCAGGTATGGAGAGCGCAGGATAATTTTTAGCCTTGATTTAAATATTGGACTTCGCTTGACGTATCTGCTGTTTTGAAATATTTTATTGGTGTTTGGTAAATTCAAACAAATATTTATATGTTATTGGATGTTATTCTATTTGACTCCTGTTTTGACATTTATTCTTATTAGTATGGTTTTCCTGTCATGATGTTTTATATTTCATGGTTTTATCGCTTGTTTGTGAGGAACGGCGACATTCCCATTTTCCCACTCCCGAACATTATACACCGCACGTTTCTGTTTATATTTTATGATCACTTGTGGAGTGCCTCGGGGATCTGTACTAGGACCGGTGCTTTTCAATATATTTATAAATGATCTGGAAAGGAATACGACGAGTGAGGTTATCAACTTTGCGGTTGATACAAAATTATTCAGAGTAGTCAAATCACAAGCAGATCGTGATAAGTTGCAGGAGGATCTTGCAAGACTGGAAGACCTGGCATCCAAATGGAAGATGTAATTTAATGTGGACAAGTGCAAGATTTGCATATAAGGAAAAATAACCCTTGCCATAGTTAGACAATGTTAGGTTCCATATTAGCAGTTACCACCCAGGAAAAAGATCTAGGCAACATAGTGGATAATACATTGAAATTGTTGGCTCAGTGTGCTGAGGCAGTCAAAAAAGCAAACAGAATGTTAGGAATTATTAGGAAGAGAATGGTGAATAAAATGGAAAATGTCATAATGCCTCTGTAACGCTCCATGGTGAAACCGCCCCTTGAATACTGTGTACAATTCTGGTCGCCGCATCTCAAAAAAGACGCAGTTGCACTGGAGAAGGTACAGAGAAGGGCGACCAAAATGATAAAGTGGATGGAACACTCCCCTATGATGTAAGGATAAAAGGGTTAGGGCTGTTCAGCTTGGAGAAGAGACAGCTGAGGGGGGATATGATAAAGGTCTTTAAAATCATGAGAGGTCTAGAACAGGTAGATGTGAATCGGTTATTTACTCTTTCAGATAATAGAAGGACTAGGGGGCACTCCATGAAGTTAGCAAGTAGCACATTTAAAACTAATCGGAGAAAATTCTTTTTCACTCAATGCACAATTAAGCTCTGGAATTTGTTGCCAGAGGATGTGGTTAGTGCAGTTAGTGTAGCTGGCTTTAAAAAAAAGTTTGGATAAGCTCTTGAAGGAAAAGCCCATTAACTGCTATTAATCAAGTCGACTTAGGGAATACTCAGTGCTATTACTGGCATCAGTAACATGGAATCTACTTAGTGTTTGGATACATGCCAGGTACTTGTAGCTTAATTTGGCCACTGTTGGAAACAGGATGCTGGACTTGATGGACCCTTGGTCTGACCCTGTATGGCAATTTCTTATGTTCTTATAACTTTTTTCTGTCTGTGTTCTGCATGTGTAACCAAGGTGAGGTATTTTACTAGCATATAGTTTCTGTGTAGGGATCTATGGCAGACTGTCTTGTTCTGCTTTTCTAATAGGTGGTGTATTGGTGTTTAGGGTCTGGAGTAATATTTGCAGTGTTGCCTTTTCTTAGGTAGGGTTTTTACTGTTCGACTGCTGACAGTTAGTGCTGTTTTGATTCAGGAGGGTTTACTATATTATAATTCAGTAACTTGTGACTTTCTGAGGACAAACCCCATACCCAACATGCATTAAAATAACCTAATACCATATGCATTCCAAGTGGGTGTTTTGCTTTTTTGCAGGGTTTTCTGGTTGGCACACAGCAATGCATGTAAAAATTATATATATTTTGTTTTGATATCTTTACCTCGGAAGAATGTATTTTGAATGTCCTTTTTCATGTAAAATTAGTTATTATAAATGCAGAATTTGTAATTGTGGGTGATGAGGGCAGGGGGGTGTGGGCACAAGGCTGTACAGGGCACAGTCTGCCTTATGCCCTTGCAACGGCTTGGAGAGAGTGCGCCACACACAGACCACCACCATTCACCCGTCTCACACTTCTCCAGGGGGGGGAATGCTGGGGAAAGGTGGGAGGCAGGACTTAGGGTTCCTGGGAGTTTTGGAGGGTTCGCCAACTTCCTAGAAACATTATCACTCTGCCACTCCTCTGAGAATCTGACCCCTTCTTTCCCCATTCTGCTACATTCCAAATCACTAAAAGGGTCAGACTACATAGAGACTCCCCTCTTGATGATTTGACCTGTGCCATTCCCTGGCAGGGTGAGGTCAGGTGGGGCTGGGGGAGCGCCATCTCATCCTTTGCCTCAGGCAGCCGATTCTGCTGAGCCACCCCTGATGACGACGATGATGATAATGAAGAAGACAGAGCTATGTAGAAAGGTCACAGTTTTAAATATCTTTTTCCTTGGCTTGTCAGATAGAATCTGATTTGTATAATGGGGATTGCTCCTGCCATGTGAGCACTGGGATTGTTCCTGTCACATGTTACATTGTGAGAGGATAGTGGGTCATATACCATGACTTTACCAACACCATAATAATCAGGAAATATGAGTTATCCGTACTCAATTTTATTACTAACATCTATTTATAAAACTAATAGTAACAGACTCCACTGTTGAAATCTTACCATACGTGCATCCTTCTTGCAGTTACACAGAGAGATATAGCATTGTCCTTTACTTAGGAACATCCAGTGCTATTCTTCAGGAATCCAGCATAGTGCAAGACCCTTCCTTCAAGACAGTTCCTTCTTACAGCTATATGGGGAAATCCAGTCATTCTTCTGACGACATGAGCAGAGACTCTCTGACTTCACCCTTCTATCTCCTAGAGTTGTGGCCGAACCTGTCAGTCTACTTCTAGATGTCCTTAGATCCCGGTTAGATATTTCAACTCTTTCAAGCTGATGCAGTACAGTGAACGCAGCCGAGGGCACTGGTTAACCCATGGTTGGACGCGCTATAAAGGGATCAGCGCGTCCAAAAGGTGCGTCCAACCCCCCGTGAAGCTAATAGCACTCATCACATGCAAATGCATGTTGATGAGGTTATTAGTTATTCTCCCTGATTCAAAAAAAAAAAATGTGCACCCAAATGAGCAGCCCAAAAAAATGTTACTGCTTTTTTGTACTTCCTCTGACTTAATATCACGGCGATATTAAGTCGGAGGAACAAAAAGAAGGACAACCGTTAAAATAAAATTTTATAAAAAAGTGCCAGCAGTCAGGATAGGAAAAGGTACGCACAATTAACAAGCGTCCATTTTCCTAATCTGTGGCTGTGCACAGGTTAGAAAAAGGGATGCTCGTAAAATTGAATGTCCGTTTTTCTAACTGGCTGACAGCCAACCTGTCAAGGTACCCACTGCCAAGGAGATCCTAGGGGGGCACAGTTTCCCCTAGAACCTCTTTTTTTACTGTGGCAGCCGATTTAAATATTAAATCGGGCGTCCCGGAGAGATCGATTGGCGCTTGTTGAGAGAGTGGAGGCTCAATCCTGTGTGCCCATTTTCCCCGCGCCAATATTGCATCAACCTGTTTTTGCCTTCCATCTCCCTCGGCCTCCTCCCAACTTGGAGAGCTGGGATTGGTTGCCTTTGCCTTTAGAACCCAACCATTTTGGTTTTAGGGTGGTGGTTAGTTTTTGGTTAGACACAGAGCAGGAAAGATGTCTGAATTCTCCTCCCTAGTGAGGCCTCCCTGCCTCATCGGGTTTTTGCTTTTTTGAAGAGGATCTCCACCGTGCACTCCTTGCCAAAGGGTCCCTCTGTTCTTATTTGCAGTAAGAGAGACTTTTATTCCGGAACACTTGGGATTCCCATTCCAGAATGAAGACCAGTGAGCCCATTCACTCTCTGAAAGTGGCAAGCACCTGGGACAGGCTTGACACTGTGACTTGTTTGCAGGCCTGAAGATTTCTATTTTTGAGAAGGGACTGTGTTTAAACCTTGCTCCTGTAGGGAAGGTCATCCCCACTAGCCAGACACAGAGGACAGGGGCTGAAAATCAGTGAGTCCATTCACCTCTTGAATGTGGCAATCACCTGTGACAGTAGTGCAAAAAGATTTTTGATTAAGGAAGTATTTTCCCTTTTGTTGTGAAGAGGTTTTTTGGCCACCCCTTCTCACTGGGAGCCTAAGACTTTTCAGCACAAAGAGTCACCTTCTAAACAACTAAGGAGACAAACGGGCCGATACAGTAAAGTGCGCTCTGGCGGAGCGCACTGTTAGCCCACATTTGGCTGCGTGTTTTTGACGCGCTATTTTTACCCTTTATACAGTAAGGGGTAATAGCGTGTCGAAAACACACAGCCAACCCCCCTGAAACTAATAGCGCCCGCAACATTCAAATGCATGTTGATGGGCCTATTAGTCATTCCCGCGCGATACAGAAAGCAAAATGTGCAGCGTTAATTTCGGCCAGCACCGGGAAAGTGTACAGAAAAGCAGAAAAAACTGCTTTTCTGTACAACCTTCGACTTAATATCATAGCGATATTAAGTCGGAGGCCCCAAAAATAAAAAAAAATCAAAAATTAAAAAAAAAAAAAATGTAAAATCTGCCCGTGGCCCTCAGGTTGGAAGATGGACACTTAATTTAGCCGGCATCCATTTTCCGAACCTGTGGCTGTCAGTGGGTTCGAGAACCGATGCCAGTAAAATTGAGCGTCGGCTGTCAAACCCGCTGACAGCTGCCGCTTTTATCGCGGGCCCTCATTTGCATGCGGGCCGATACTGAATCACATGCCCAGGACTCTGTATCGGCCCGAAAGTGAGATCTAGAGACTCCCATCTGGATCTCCACCCATAAGGGACCAGGATACAGGGCTAGGTGTTCAAGAATGAGCTGAAGACTCAGGTAAGACTGTTTTTTCTGTGATCAAGGAGACCCCTCCAGAAGAATTCCCATTAGGTTGCTGGGAGAGTTTTTATGTACTTAAAATATCACCATGGGAAGCTCTGCCCAGACACCTGAAGTGAAGGACACCTATCCAGAGGAGAAACCCATATCTGTACCAAATTCAGCTGTAATGAAGAACTTTAATTTGACTTTTAATAAACTAGTACATTTATAATTCAACACCCATTGCTTGTCCTGCCTGGTTTGTCCCTTTGGGATAGAGAGAACAAGACTTGGGAGGATCGCTAGCCAGAGAAGCCCTGAAGATATAAATAAGTTTGTGTTCCCTGGTAATAAACACCCCGCTAAGGGTTACATAGTAATGTTGTGAGTGAATTAATAGTCCAGAGCTCTTGCAGTGCTCGGTTCAAGAGTGTTAACTGCAGCTCTTGTAGTGTAGTTAAGCGTTACTTAGCAGTATTAGTGCAGCTTATGCTTGCCAGTGAGATACCAGTGAGTTCATGAGCACGATTTTGCATGGTAATTAGCTCATTTATATTTTGCCATGGGAAGCTGTGTTTAGAACACCAAAATTGAATTTATTAAACCACATTAGTGCTTTCAACATGCATTATTTTTTTTAACATGTGTCAAAGCCTGCAGTAGCACTTTGTGGGTGATCATGAGTATCATCTCTTGCTGTGGCTGTTAACTTCCTTCCTGGCACACTTTTCAGGCTCAGTAAATGGCTACAATAGTGTATATTTGCCTACTGGGAATTTATTGAGTAAAAATTCAACCTCCTTAAAACTCATATTTTGCTTCTCAATACACAATATTGGATTTTCTGCTCCTGATTCTGGCAAAGTGCTTGTGTGCTGTATGCTCTCTCCAGCATGTGTGTCCAGCATCATGTGCGTGCACAAGTGCTATTGGCTTTTTGCCCTTAGTTTGATCTGTTATCACAGCAGGAGCATTTCAGTTCATCGTACAGTTTCAGATGATGATGATAGAAGAGTGATTCACTGAAGTGTTTGGTAAATCTAAGAAGAATCAGTGTGTTAGATGGATTTAAAGAGAAACTAACAAGATCTTCAAACCATGCTAGAATCATAATTATTTATGTGGCCCCCTGTGTGCCACAGAGAAAATTGCAGAATGTATAATGGTGAGAATTTGTTGTTTTCTACTAAGGGAGATTGATAGAGGTATGATGAAAGGGGAAAGGTTCCAGAAAGTGTGGGGGTCATCTAATGGTTAGAGGGAGTATATGGCAACACTTTGACTGACAGACTGATTCAGCCCCTAAGGGCTGGGTTTTGGAAAAGGTATAATACCAAGGGCAGGGGCTCCCCCAGAGTCACCAAGCCAAGAGAAGGCAGTAGGGATGTGCATTCGTTTGCAACGAAATAGGAAATAGAGACGATATTTCCTATTTCGTTGCGGTTCGGGGGCCCGACGAAATGATAAGAACACAAAATTTCATGTGGTTTTCTTATCGTTTTTTGAGGAGGAGAAAGGGCACATTAAAAAAAACCCCAAACCCATCCCAACCCTTCAAATTTAATTAATTGCAACCCCCAGACTTGCCTGACCCCCCCCCCCCCCCCCAAGACTTACCGAAAGTCTCTGGTAGTCCAGCGGGGTCCCAGGAGCAATCTCTCCCTCTCGGGCCATCATCTGCCACTAATCAAAATGGCACCGATGGCCTTTTGCCCTTACCATCTGACAGGGGCTATCGGTGCCATTGGTCGGCCCCTGTCACATAGTAAGGGCAAAGGGCCACCGGCGCCATTTTGATTACTGGCAGCCGACGGCCCAAGAGCAGGAGATCGCTCCCGGGACCCCCGCTAGACCACCAGGGACTTTTGGCAAGTCTTGGGGGTGTCAGGAGGCTGGGGGGTTGTAGTTAATTAAATTTGAAGGGTTGGGGTGGTTTTTGTTTTGTTTTTTTCAAGAAAGAGAACGATAAAAGTTTTCTGATCCAAGGAGTGGACCAAAATGGCCCTCCCCAGACCTGAAAATGAAACGGGGACAAAAAAAATTGTATGCCACCCCTAATTTGCTCCATAAGATGCACAGACACCCGGGAACAGAGCCGGTTTAGCACACCATTATTTTTTTTAATTTTCCTCCTCTGAATCCTAGGTGTGTCTTATGATTAGGTGCATCTTATGGAGCGAAAAATACGGTAAATGGCTTTCACATAAGAATCAGGGGGGAGAGAGCAGCAGAATCTTGTACCATAGAATATTCCATTCCTGTTAGAATTTCTAATCAACATAGATGAATAGTAGAGCCATTTGAGGGTATCAAACAAAAAATGCAAGTCATGCAGTCCTAAAGCTTTTTTTTCCATTTTACAAATCGTAAATATTCCACCATGAACATAATTTTCTGCTTAAAGGTTTCTGCTACTTAGCCTTTTTACTTTAATCGTTCTTGATTGCACATGCTGTGTATGTGTAGTGTAACCTTTGAAAGATACTAATTTAACTGCAAGTTTCTCAATAGGGAGCAGATTAAAATGTAATGCTCTTTGTTCATATAGCAAATTAGTAATCACTTTCTGGCATGGTGGGTATAACGAACAGCTTTATGCTTGATATAAATATCAGAATTAACATGTCCCGTAACCGACTCTACAAAATGAGTGAAGCTATATGACGGGCTCACCCATAGTTCTTCAGAGGGCTTAAAGAAACCTTTTTCTAATTTGCCACAAATGGTGTTTTCATTTTGCTGTACCTAGGCAAGTTTGAATAGTTTCAGCAGATTTTGTTTGGGTGTAGTTAGTTTTCCCTGGCTTTGCACCAATCATTACACTTCTACGGCAGATAAGCCCTAGATCCCCCATCACCTTTGCTTCATTCACTGGTATGACAAAGTAAAGTAATGAAGAGAAGAACAGGAGCAGCCTGGTCCAAATAGAGTCCTCCTGCATGCTCAGGTAGTGCAGTTAAAAGTGCCGGGACCCAGAATGAAAGAATGCCCCATCTAAATAGCTGATGTCTGTGGTCTGCCTAAATAGTTTTGTCAGTTTAGTTCCTTGTACATTGTTATAGTTTTTGGCTTGAATTTTGAGGTAGGTGAATGGCTCTGGAGCAAGAAGCCAGAAAAAGGAGAGTTCTGCATGCTAATTAGCAAAAACCAAACGAGGAGGTTAGTGATCAGAAACTATGGGCTGGATTCACACATTTCAAAACTGGAACAGAGGCAGCAAGTAACGACCATAAAGATTGCACGGCCCATCTGGTCAGCCCGATTTCCGTCCAGGTGCATTGCCGTAGATCCCAGTTGATCCCTGGTTTGCCCTCACTTCTTCACAACTAGGGATCCAATGGAAACGATTTTAAAAAGCGTTTACACGCATAAAACTGGGTAAGTGGGCTTTTGAAAATTGCTGCAATATAAGCCATTGAATTGTTCATAGGATTTACTCGTGAAAGTACACGTTAGACAGGTAAATAAATGTCTTTTGAAAATTGCTGCAACAGTAGTTACATTTACATGTGTAATCCTTTTGTAAATTATCCTCTCTGTGTTTAAACCATGCTTTCTTGTATTATGTTATTGCTTTCGTCTCCACCCAGCATGGTTTCTATGAAGAAATATTTTCTGATGATTATCTCAAGTGCTACTACTTTGTAGCCTCATACCCTTTTGCTCTGGAGCATTTTTTCCTTTGAAAAAGGTTCGATTTCTGTGCATTATTTATAGCTTTCAGGTACTAAAATGCCTCTTCCATATCCTCCCTTTCCTTCCTATCTTCTCGGGTGTGCATTCTCAGGTCCTTAAGCCTCACTACAAGCCCAAATCACAAATATCAAAAAAGAGGTGGGGCATGGGCGAGGCATGGGCCAGCTGAGTTGGTAAAATGAAGTCAGCGCATAAGTATTTATGCGCACAAGCCCACGCCGTGGTCCCCTACCACGTAAATTTACTTCTGCTATGGCCGGCATGTAACTGAAATCAAAAAATCGCAAACTCCTACCTATTCATCAACAAAAAGTTTTTTTCTTTTTTTTCATTTTGTGCAAATAGGTAGGAGGGTGCAATTTTTTGACTTCAGTTAGATAGGTCCCCATCTGTGGTTGAGTTTTCAGTTTTGGTGTATGGACGGCATGTAAGTCCTGTAACAAAAAAACTAGGCTAGTCAGCGGGGTTTTAAGGGTAAAAAGGAGGCAAGTTGGCTAGGGGGTTTAGGAAGTCCTTTTCTTTACTGGGGCAAAATGGGAATAAACTTGGGAAACTCCAAAAAAGGACTCCGGATGGTTAATGCAGGGATTCCCAAATAGCCAGTTGGGTTTTCAGGATATCCACAATGAATATGCATGAGATAAATGTACATATAATGAGTCTCCATGATATGCATATGTATCTCTTGCATATGTAACCCCATCCCCGGGTGCGGTCTACTACCCAATGGGGCCATAAAGGTATTTGTAATCTCTTCAGGCAGGTGTTGCAATGCCGCCTGTAGGACAAGCCTGCGAGCAGCTCACTTATCTCCTATGATGCCGGTTGTCCACGTGGCCGGGAGCCGCCACTGAGGCGGCCATCTTCGCAGCTTGTGATGCCACCGCCACTGCCGCTATTCGCAGCCTGGGATGCCGCGCCGTCCTCTCCTGCCACCCCCAGCACTGCCTTACCCCACAATGAGGCGTGGAACGCAAGCGCCTCTCTTGAACATTTAAAGGGACTGTGGCGGGAAAAGCTTTTTCCACTCTGTCACCATCTCCATAAGGCACTCCCTATTTCAGCATATTCACTCCCAGCCCAGAAGGGCTGCCAACAGATCTGGTTTTTAGAATATCACTAATGAATATGCATGAGATAGAGTTACATGCAATTGAGGTAGGAGCATGCAAATCTATCTTATGCATAATCATTAGGAATATTCTAAAAACCTGACCTTTTGGCAGCCCTTGAGGGCTGGAAGTGAATACCACTGCCCTATTTTAAGAGTCAGTATTCTTGAAGTCGAGAGCTCTGACCTTTTTGTGACCCCTGTCGGCCTTAGCTTTCCATACAGTCTAGTCACTGGAGCTCCAGTGACCACTTAGCTCAGGGTTCACCAACTACAGTCATTAAGAGCCACAAACAGGCCAGCTTTTCAGGATAGCCACAATGAATATGGAGGAGACAGATTTCCATACGATGGAGGCAGTGCATGAAGATCTATCTCATGCATATTCATTGTAGATATCCTGAAAACCAGGCCTGTTTGTGACTCTCGGAGCTGGCCGCCCCTGACCTAGCTGGACATTAGAAACTCTTTCACTTATCAAAAATATCAGATCCAATAGCACCCTCCTCTCATGGATTCCGATACCATTGTGATTGAGGCGCGTTTCTTGAAAGGAATTCAGAATCTCTCTACTTCTAATTGATTTGGCACACTGATGAATATTCATTTTTGCAATTCGCTCTCAGAGGAGGACTTGTTTAGCATGCCGAATAGAGGCAAATAAGATGTAAATGAGCATATAATGAAGGAAATCATATTGTTCCTCTCCAACCCACAGAATATATTAACAGCCTCATTTGCCTATGCATGAACCTCATTATTCCTTTTTGATATATAAAGTTACTCACTTGGCATTGACAACATCCGGAATTAGATGAGGAAACCACAATGAGTCTGTGCAGGTTGTGATTTATAGGCCTTTGCTCTATATATGTCACTGTTTGGAGAAAAGGACTCTTGCTAAGGTTGTAAATGCCAACTATAGTCAAATACAGATTGACTGTCATGCTGAAAGATGTGTTCCTGTCAAATCATAGATTTCCAGGAATATCTCATTGAGGGTATGAGTAGCCAGTGAGTGTTGAATGATTCACTTCCCCAGTGGTCTGTTCTTTCCCTGATTCTTTTCAATCTATAAACCAGCCACAGTATTTCATAAATTTATTTGTGCTGATGACATTACATTAACCAACCAAAGTGGTTCCATCAAAGCAACAGCACAAATACTTGAAAATGATCTGCACATCCTAGAGAATCCTTTCTGAAGCTGGCATTTAAAAAAACCAGTGCATCTAAAATAGTTGCTTGTTCCACCTTAACCTTTTTCATCAAGGTACTTTTCCATAGACACAGAGGGACAAAAATCAGAATTTTTTACATAGGCACATCTGTACTTACTTGCAGAAGAAACTTTCTCCCCACTGTGAGGTTAAAAATACACATGGATTCACAGCATGTGTACGTTTATTTACCAATATAAAGGGATGGGGACAGGATGAAGGAGAAATTACATGTGAAAATTGCACAATAAAATCTCCTGACATAATTTCTGGCATGCTCTTTGCACCTCTTTCAATGTAGGTGCAAAGTTTGCTGGTAATTTGTACCCAGATTCTGTGTGCCAGCCAAAATTTTCAAAGGAAAATGCCAGAACGTCTTTCCCTTTGAAACTGAGCTTGCAATCCCACAGATATTGCAAGCTGCATAAAGAGGCTCATTATTGCCCTTCCCAAAGCTATAGGACCACATTTTAAAGGCGTTGCTCATGTTAAAATGCCCATATACACGAGTTAGTGCACAGCATGCGAGCGACGGTATTTTAAAGCCAGAAGTCACACTCATATATACACGTGCGTAACAGAAAAGGAGTGGAGTTAGGGGGCGGGGCTTGGGCATTGCAAGGCAGGGCCAACTGTTTCGCACTCAGCGGCTTGGTAGCCACATAACTTTACTGCTGCTTCTGATGAGGAGCAAGTCTGCAGAACTTGCGTTTTTGGACTTACATGACAGGGTGAGTGGTCCAGGTCCACTGGGGGATGTGCAGGATGAAGAACCAGAGGGGTGTAGCTGACCTTGAGATTGGGCAAACTTCAGAAACTGGGAATGTCCCATGCGCGAGCATGTTTTAAAATCTGCCTACACATGTATGTTAAAGCTGCAAGTCCTAGAGAAGATGCATGAAGTAGGTTTGCTCGAGTAACCTCTTAAAATTAGGAGCATACTTATGCATGGTAGGCATATTTTTAAATCATATGTGCACAAAAGCCTGCATGATTTAAAATTCAAGCATATTTCTGCTCACGTGGCAATTCGCACATGTATGGACTCACACACGCTCGTTTTAAAATTAGCCTGATAGTGAATAAAGCTATAAATATGCAGTTTTGTAGAACAAAATTAGCACATGAAAATCTTTAACTGTATCTTGGAGTCATTCTAAACTGAACTCCCAGATCCTGGTACCACCAGAACCATAAAATTACTAGCAGAAAAGCAATAATGAGGGTAAAGGTTTTAGAGAAGCTCACTGGAACATCTTGGGGAAGTGATACTCCCACCTACCATACAGTATGTGAACTCAGCCTCTGCTACTGTCTGCATCTAAGTTCTCCCACCTAGTGATAAAGTCCTATGTCAACACATGGTGAATGCTCCTATGCAAGTAGTGAAAGGTATTCAAAATGTACATCAGTTCTGTGGTTGCAGGTATTATCAAATGTCACTTTGTCCATGGTGAGATGGAATTCAGCTGTTCTTCAACAATACAAAAAGATCATGGCTGATTGGGAGCTCCCACAATATAAAGATATCTATTTACAAAGATATAGATTAAAGTCATGGAAGTCTTTCTAGTCTCACCTATACTCAAACTTGAACAACCTTGATGCTAAGAGCTATTTTTGTGAAATCTGGTCTGCATTAAGATTGTCCATAAAAAATGGGTTGTAGATTCTACCAATGAACCTCTGATGTTCTGCTTGACACATAAATACTGGACTCTACTGAACCTTCAAGTTTTGAGATGTAGAAGGTGCACCTATGTATGGAACAAATGGGGAATGAAGGACTCACCAGACTGCAAATCTTCACATATGGAATAAGCCACACTACAAACATCAGTCTCAAACTTGCCTACCAAGGAAAAAATGAAGAAATCCACATAGCTGGCCCAGATAGCATCAACTATCTATCACAACTCAATATGCAGCTTTAATTAATCTATACCTTTTCTACCATTGCTTCTCCTTGCAATATACTTTGAGGATAACTTTCAAAACTGCTCACGTGCATCCATATGTGTGTGTATATATGGGCACATAGTAATTGACTAATGTTTTTTGTAACTTGCGCGCAAATGATATGCACAAGTTATTAAATACAAGTACATATGCGCACACATATGCTCACATATCTAAAATTACGAGCTGCACAATTTCAGATTTATCTGGATAAATGTCTATTTATCTGGCTAAGTAGTGGCATATAGCCGAATAAGTCTGTAACCCGGTGTGCAATCCTAGCATGGGTGAGGCCATAAACTTATTTGTACTCTTTGGGGCAGGAACCCAGGCTAGCTGTGCTACTTTCCTTCCTTCTGAAGAATCACCGGATGGGAGTCCTTTTGAATGGTAGTCTTTGCTTTACTCACTGTTAGATGATTCAAACCTTCTTTGTTCTTTGCAGTCCTTTGTGCTTTTATTCAAATCCCTGATGGGAGGAATCCCTTGGAGCAGGACTTTCTAGGTTCCAGTCAGGCAGGAAGAGCAGTCAAAACTTCCCCCAGATGGTGAACTTAATCTTCTTAAAAACCGAAGATAACACCAGGGCTCTCCTTACAGCAGATCACTGACACTCCACCCTCATTGAGGATAAAGGGGGCAGGTCTTCACTAACCTGCGCAGCCCTAGACCCAGGGTTCCCCAGTCCCTGAGCCCAAGTGATGTACAGGCTCCAGTAAGGCCCCTACTACTTAAAAGGATAAAGTCCAAAAAATGCACTCAGAGAGAATCTCCCACCAGAAAACTTCCCGACCCTGGCCAAGACCACCAATCAGGGCTTGCTTGGCTCCTCTGGCTGGGCCTGAGAAGTAACAAAAACTACGCTCCTCTCTACCTCCGAACTCTTTTCCAAACTCAAAGGACTGCCTCCCAAGCTGTAGCAAGGATGCGGTTATGTATTGAGGCAAGTGGGACAGCCATTCCAAGACTCCACTGAAGGAGGGTCTGCATTTGAATGGATCCTCTCATTATCCTTCCTACTCTAACTGGAGGACTAATATTAAATACCTAGGACTTACTGGTAACCCGAGAAGAAGCCCAGGTTATCCCCCCCCCCCCCCCCCCCCAGTTACTTTAAAAATTGGACAAGGGCGGATACTCTTGCACAGATTTTCACAAGCATGAAAATGTACTTCACAATCACCATCATATTGTATTACAATCACCATAACCAATATTTTTAACACTCCTCAGGAGAGCAAGGCAGACAATTCTGCTCAGCTGGGCCCCAGACCCAAAGAGACTCTACACCTGGAGTAGGCACTGTAATACATGGCCAGCAGACTCCATCCTGTAAATTGAAAAGACAGACAGAGGTCACCAGATTAGGGTGGCGAATAATGAATGTTATGTTTATTTATCTATTTATTTATTTGCAGGTTTTTATATACTATCATTCGGTATGCCATCACAATGGTTTACAATAATAAATATCAAGAAATGTACAAATTAACCAATAAAATTGCGTAAAATAAAAGAAATAAGAGAGTAAATTTCAAAGTAACATCACAGAGTAATAAAAGAATCTAAAAGAATAAAATCATGGTATCCATCAAACATAAAATAAAAGGAGGGAATATGTATGTAGAATATAGAAAAGTGCCAGCCCTTAAATATGTTATTGGATGCTCTCATCATCCTCAATAAGATTCCACATCAAACTGCACTGTGCTGACAACTCCACCTTGAACTGGGAAGGGGACACGATCTGTAGATTTAAGCTCTCCGGGCTGGAAACAGCCCGGAAAGCTTAAATGAACTCCATGAAAGATATAAGGTAAAAGTGTTGTTTAATGCTGAGTGATCACTCCTCTGAAGCTTCTCTCCTGTGAAAGCAAACAAAAGGCACCAGAAGGGCAGTTGGCACCCAACCTACAAAGGAAACAATTACTTTAAGGTTGTACAACTGAAAATAAATCCAAGGACATTTTTTTCAAATACATTTTGCAATTTTGTTTTGTGGATTTTTTTTCTTAAATTGGAGTAAAAGGAGATACAGTGTAGCAGGCTGAAACTCTTCTTACATGGTGCCCGCCAGCTAATGTCAATCGGGACTGGCATGCAGGCACACACCGCTACCGATGAGATCATGGTTCCAACTCCAAAGCCACTGCTGCACTGCTTGATCCTACAGAAGGGACCCACGAGTGAAATAGCTATTTTAGAAAAGTTACTGATAACAGAGGCACTGCTTCTTTAAGATAGGCTCCTCTTTCTCTCTCAGGCTAATGGTTCTCTCTGCAGAAGACTCCTGTAGCAAGTCTGCCCCAGGTCTCCTCTGCCTCCAGGCTCACAGGTCTCCCAGGTGAGAATTTTGCTAGAGGCAGCTCCTTTTCGTGGTCCTGCTGGTAGTCTTTCCCTTGGCGCCGCTACAACTTGATCTCCGGTGCAGACTCAGGCAGCTGCTTTTCTTTGAAGGCCCCTACGACTCTGTTGAATGCCCAGTGATTCTGCCGTGGATCTCTCCTCACTGCCCCTGCTTGATTCCGTGTCTCTGGAGAAAGATGTCAAAGGGGCAGGCAGTGAAAAAGGCAACTTCTTTTCCCCAGCGGGGATGTATGACCGCACCATAGCATCCATGGTCCTCCTGATGTCGCAGCACTCGCACATCTGTTTTAAAATCGCCATGTCCATGTGCATGCGCAGGCAAACGCATGCACATGTGCGCCAGCGCACAGCTCCTAAAATATATCTCTTTGGTTTTAATTCATAATGCTTTAAGGGATGATGCTCCTTTCTGCATCAATGTACTATTAACGATTCATTGATTGGTGAGAAACCTTAGGTCAGAGGGGCAATGCCTTGTGGACATCCCTAATTATAGATCAAGTAGGTTAGTAGACTCACGAGATAATTTATTAACAGTTGCTGGAGCCCAAATATGGAATAAGCTTCCGCTGGCATTGTGTAAGCAGGTTTGTTCAAAAACATACTTCTTTAAACTTGCTTAGTTCTAAAGCATACTTTGAAGTATTACAGGTAATGTTGTTGATTATGCAGTAACTATGATATAAAATATTCAGTATGCACAGGATCAGGGGTGCTCAAGCCAGTCCTATGGACCCCCCTCAGCCAGTCAGGTTTTCAAGATACCCCTCATGAATATGCATGAGATTTAGTTGCATTCACTATCTCCTATGTATGCAAAATATTTTTATGTATATTCATTAGGGAAATCCTGAAATCCTGACTAGCTAGGGGCAGCTGGTAGGACCGGTTTGAGTACCCCTGCACTAGATGAGTATTTCCTGGCCTTTACTTGTTTTATGTGTTTGCTGATTTACATGTTAATATTTATTTTAATGTGTTGTATTGTTTTAATGATTTTGTGTATTTTATTGATTTATTTATGTTGAAATTATGTATGTTTATTTGGAAGCCACTCAGAATGTTAGATGATGTGACATATAACATTTTTAAATAAATAAATAAAATGGTTAGGACACAAAGGTGCACCATTGACAGCTGGAGGATCCTTAGGATTATAATGTGCTGGGGGCCATTACAGCCAGCGAGTATTTCCTTGCATATTTCCGTCATTATTCATCATGTAGTCTGTTGTGAGGGTCTGTACATGTTTTATCATGTCAGGTATTCAAGTGCTGATTTGGGACCTACTGTATTCTTTCATTAGAGCCAGGGGTGGATTGCAGGCAAATATCAGCTTGGGGGAATTTTCCAAAATAGGCCCACAGGTTATATGTCTGACACTTTTGTGCACTTTCTGTGCAGCATAGTAAAATTTAGTAGCATAGTAATGGCAGAAAAAGACCAAATGGTGCATCCAGTCTGCCCAGCAAGCTTCCCATGGTAGTAAATGCCGCTCCGTGCAGGTTACTTCATGTTTCTGTTAAGGGTAGGAACTGCCACTCCATGCAGATTACCCTCATGATTCAGTGTTTTCCCATTGACTGTGTGCTACACAGCTATGCTTCTCCAGGGTCTGCTCGGCCTATCTTACTCTTAGGTAGAGAGGACCAGAAGTGATCCATGCTGCTGGATTCCTCTGGGGTTATAAACAAAAAGTTTAGCCATAGCCAAGACTGCACACATCACTGCTGCAGCCAAGACTGGGGACAGCCACTAACTCAAGATGGAGTCCTAGCTTCCCACATGGAGCCAGTGCAACCAGGGCCAGTGCATGGGTAATAGGGTGCCTAGGTGAACTTTACAGCCTTGCACCTCCCACCATTCCTACACACAAATAAAAATAATGCATTTATGGTAGATTTTACATGATATTCAAAGAAAAGTCTTTGAGATAAAAATATCATTTAGAACAACATGTATATTATATTTACATGCACTTCTGTGATGCCAGCAAGAAAACTCTGCAAAAAAGACATTTGGAGCTCATATGGTGTTAGGCCTATTGTTACACGTGTTGAATGTGGACTTGCCCTCAGAAGGTTTTATGTAAACAGTACTATCCATCCTTCATAAAATTATATATGAAAAACAAGACAATTGGCTAAGCTCCTCTATAAAACCACATACCCCAAACAGAAACCTAAGATCTGAAAATAAGGGACTTCTGAAAACACCACCTATGCGTTCCAATCAACTCACCTCAACCCAAAAGAGAGCAATATCTCTAGGTAGCCCAAAACTCTGGAACTCCCTCCCTACTGAACTCAGAACCCAAGAAAACCTAAAAACATTCAAAAAAAGACCTAAAAACATGGTTGTTCAACAAAGCTCACCCAATGAACAACACAACATCTTCATCCTCAACCTGAAGATTAAATGAATAAATGAACATATCTCAACTATAGATTATAACCAAGAAATGAAACGTAAAACAGAACAGTAACTAACTAGCATATGATTCCCCTATGTTTAACAACTGTTTGAACCTTTTTTGAAACCCTGTTAATCCCCTTAACCTTGTAACCTTCGTATTTTTGTAAACCATTATGATGGCTTTATGATGATGAATCCGAATGACGGTATATAAAACTCGATAAACAAATAAATAAAATAAAATTACAATATAGTAAATCTCCCATACCGGATTAGCACTAACTGCCAGCACTCTAACAGTAACAAGCATATCTATGAAAAGGCAATATTACAAATATTACACTAGATCCTAATACACCAATACATCTCCTATTAGAGGAAAACAGAAGAAGCCAGGCTGCTGTACAGCCCTACACAGAAACTACATGCTAGCAGCATTCCTCACCTTCGTCACACATGCGGAACACAGACAGAGCCCCACCAAATACAGAATAAGCAGATCATAACATATAAATAGAAGCATTCAGACAAAAAACAAACTGGAAACTGCAACAATCCAGACTTGGACAGTACAATAATGGACTAAAAGAAATGTCACCATTCTTCATAAAACAAACAATGAATTCAAGAAATATAAAACATCAGTCATAATAGAATTACCATGCTAATGAAAAGAATACATATTTCAAAACAATTGATGAATATCCAATAATTAAAAATTCATATAACCTTGATTGGGCAATCAAGGTTAAAAAACCAAACCTAGTGCTACACAAGAAACTTAAGAACAGCACTGCTAATAGAACTCTCAGTAACAAGTGACTATTGCGTATTACATTTGCAGAGACATAGGATTATCGAGTACCAAGAAATGCATTCAGTAAACAACATAATATGGCATAAAAATGCTGAAATAATCCAAACTGTTTTGAGTGCCACCAGCTTGATTAAAAAGAACTTTCAAGCATGCCTTGATATGTTGCCTTTATATATTACACCCTATGAAGTCCAGCAGGAAGCTCTCTTTGGCACAAAGGAGTATTAAGATGAGCATTAGCAGTACATTTGAGAGACTGAGATCATACCCAACATGCCCTGGTTTATGAGTGAGATTCATTTCTGTCATGATGGTATGTGCAAAACAAACCCATCTGGAGGCTCTACCCCAAGGGACTCACACCCTGTTATCATCAGCTCACCTACCAGTGTCTTACTCCACTAGAGGCTCTCCCCATTCAAGTTGAAGGCTCTTGAATTGAGATTTCAATTTATATAGCCTATTAGACCTCAGCCCCACCTGCAGGATAATATTTTATGAGATTAAGCATCCCCTGTGAAACCTCAGATCCAGAGTGTGATATATTGTCTTACTAATCAGCCACACAGAATGCTTAGTTGAGGTATATTGTTTAATTTTTTTCATCTCTAGTAAAGCTAGCAATATAGCAATGCTTACTCTCTTATTTTAAATTCAAGCAAGGGAACCTTACTTTTTCCCTTCAGTAATGTAGAATGGAAAAATGATTAGGCTGGGTTTGCCAGACTAAGAATGTCTAGTGATGCAAATTAGGTAATTTGTGTACAGGGGTTGGGTATCTCAAAGGAAAATAGACCCTGTCACAGTAAATATTCAAGATGCATCATGCTTAGTTATGCAATAGAAGGTAGCATTTCTGTCAAATCAAGAATGATTAATGGGAAAGGTGTAGAACAATTAACTGAGCTTATTAGCAGGTCAATTGCAGCTAGGCCTATTGTGGTAGTCTTAAAATTATTTAAATTGGATAGAAGTATATTTAATTTCTTGGGCATTTTGTTATTAATTGATGTAACTTTTTTTTTTAGGTCAACTCAAATCAAGACTTACTCTTGGGATAATGCCCAAGTTATTTTGGTTGGTAATAAATGCGACATGGAGGATGAGAGGGTAATCTCCACTGAGCGAGGAAAGCACTTAGCCGAGCAACTTGGTAAGGACTGAAATAGCAGGAGCTCATTGTGATTCCTTGTGACATAACAAAGGAAACTAATATTAACTGTCGGAGTGAATTCCCAATGTTATAGATCTGCCATTGTAAATTCAAGTAGAAATCTACATCTCTGCTTATTGCTCTTAGACTGGTGTGGGAAATTAGGATTCTTTTTTTTTTCAACACTGACTTTAAATTACACTTCTCCCTTTAATTGATAACTGATGACATCTGCAGTGGATTATTTAAAACATTCTAATAAATAATTTAACTGATTGAGACTGATTGGAAAGTTATTGCCTGAGCATTCGCGATTAACAAAATCAATGTTTATTCACTTCTAGTTAAATTCCCATGATACTCAAGAAAAGATATTATTTCCCATTTTTCAGGGTTCATTTCAGTGGGGGCTAGAAAACTTCATATTTGCTTTGATTGAATATACATTATGGCTGTCTATGCAAGTTCTGTACTTCCCACAGTAGTATTTCTGTACAAGGGACTGCAGATATTGATAGTTTTTAAAGGTCCATTTTACACAGGATAACATGATGTGTAATGCTTCTGTACACAACCTGAGACGTATGGAATATAAAATTATAGTAAAGATACAGCATATTGTATTTACAGATTTTGTGCTGTATTTATGCATATTGTATTTTAATGTTAACCTCCATGATTATTTAAAAAATTGTGGTATATTAAGTTCAATCTAACTAATAATAAAGAGGAAAATTGTCCCACACTTGCATTGCCAGTATGCAGCTGCACAGGTGCCATACATGCATGCTTGCTTGTGTGTGTGAGGAGTAGGATCACAGCAGCACATCAGGGTATATCTTCCTCCTCTGCTGGTTGAGCATGATAGCTGCTTTCAACCGTCGGATGCTGTACTGTCCCACAGTTGAAAGAAGCAGTCAGGTCCAGCTGGCAGAGACACAGCCTGATGTGATGCTGCAGTCCTACTCATCTTTGCAGTGACCAGTAGGAAAGGGGCAGTTATAAGAGAAACTAGAGGGGAAGATGAAGTTTCAGAGCCTGGAGATTGAAGGAAATTGTTATGATCCTGCTCGCGGACCCCATCCCGCAAGCAGGCCTCTTCACTCACCTGCGAGCCGCTGCCGACTGTCTCCGCGGCGAGCTGCCGCCACACCACTGCCTTTCTGTGGCCTAGACCGCCTCTGGTCCATGCTGCTGCCGCCACTGAAATCATTCCTGAGTGGCAAGGGAAGCTGCTGCTGCTGTCAACGCCATCCTGCGGCCTGGAGGCCGCTCTCCACGCCTGCCTGCTTGTTTGTTCGTCGCGGCAGGGACGTCACTGTCCATGGTCCTGCTCCACCCTGGGCCCTCCTCTAGGCGCTGGCATGCGCCTCTTCAATCTGTTTAAAGGGCCAGCAGTGGGAAAAGCCTACAGCCTCACCAAAAGTCCTCCACTCCACTTCCTGCTTCATCCCTATAAAAGGGCTCAGCTCCTGATCCTCGGGGTCTTCGGATCCAGAATTCACAGTTGGTCTGTGTTCCTCTTTGGGTCAAGGTCTTCCGTGGTCTTCACTTGTCTAGATGGCTCTTTGTTCCATGTTTCTGGTCTCCTCATCCTGATGTTCCTGGTCTCGCCCTTCATCAGAGCTCCTTCGTCACCTGTTCCTTGTCCTGATGTTCCGTGGTTCCGTTCCTGAGTCCTGATGTTCCATGTTCCTGATGTCTTGGTCCTGATGCCTTTGTCTTAACCTCTGCAACCAGTTCCCAGTTTCCTGCATCCACCTTTCCTGGCATGCCATCGTTGTGGTACATGACCAGCCCATGGGGGGCTGTGTAGGGCACTTCGAGGTACAAGGTCTTCTTCTCGTCTGCAGCGCAAGTCTCCGGAAGACCCTTGTTTTTAAAGTTCCGAGTTCCAAGCTCCGAGGCTTGAATCCTGAGTCTTGAATCCTGTCCCAGTCTTCAGAGTTCCTTGCCTGCTTCCGTCCATGCCCAAGACTCTGCCGGAACCTGCTCCGCTCCAGCGTGGTCCACGACCAACCACAGGTGGCTGTGTAGCGTGCGCTGAGTTGCAGTTCTCACCCAGTACTTTTGCCTGAGTCCTGAAACCTTGCCTGAGACCTTCTGAGTAACCTGAATCCTTGTCCGAGACCTTCTGAGTAACCTGAATCCTTGTCCGAGTCTTCTGAGTAACTTGAATCCTTGTCCGAGTTCTTCCAAGTTCCAAGTCTGAGTCTTCCGAGTAACCTGAGTCCTCATCTGAGTCCTTCCAAGTTCCAAGTCTTCATCTTGTTCCTGCCCTCAGCCTCCGTCTGGCCTCACGCACTCGTCATTCCCAAGTGGCGAGTCCGAAAGGGCTTTCGAGTGGCCAGAGGTTCTACTCCTGAGACCAGCATTGCACTGCTGGGTCTCCTTGGTGTGTGTGGGTCCAGCAGAGGGCTGATCCTGCTTGGTGCCTGTTCCGAGTTCCTTGCTTTAGTTCCAGTCCTGCTTTGTTTCTACTCTGCCTGTGCTTGCATGCACTCACTTCCCACGGTGTAGCTTGGGGCTCCTCTCTGTCGTGCCGTGGTTCAGGGGCTCATGCTCTCCCATGAGCTAGCGGCCGTGCCTGTATCAGGACCTATAGGTCATGATCACAACAGAAATAAGGAAAAGAGGGGATGGGAATGGGGATAAAAACATAAGAACCTAAGACTTGCCATGCAGATTCAGGCTAAGGGTCCCATCAAGCCTAGTATTCTGTTTCCAACAGTGGTCAATGAGGTCACAAATACTTTGCAAGATCCCAAGGGATAGATAGATTCTAAGTTGCTTATCCCAAGAATAAGCTGTGGATTTCTGCAACTCCACCTTAATATTCATTAATGGACTTTTCCTCCAGGATGATTTTGTGAAAGTGTGAGGCTAAAAGGATAAAGGTGAAATAGGGTGGGGGTGATTGCGAGATAGTGGAAAAAGGGGATGGGTGAGTGTGTAACACAGGAAGAACCTATGGGGATGAGGAAAAGAGGTTATGGAGTGTGTGAGGGGGGAGAGGCTGGAGTGGATAAGGAAAAGAGGTGGTGAGAGAGGGAGAGATTATGGGAAAGGGGCTGGGAGATGGGTGCGTGATGGAGGGGCTGGTATAGTGACAAGGAATGGGGAGATAGAGGTATATAATTGGGCACTGGGGAATTAGGATTTGTGTGAAAGGGTGGCTAGGAAAGGTGGATGGGAATGTATGTATGTATGTGATTATGGGCAAGTGGGAAGGGGCCAAGAAAAGAATTTGGGGTGCAGAGAGGATGGGAGCTGTGAGAGAGAGATGGTAGGAACCAGGGGTTGGGATGTAAAGAGGAGCTGAAAATATACACACACACACGCATGAATGCACACACACACATGCACAGAATGTCCTCCCACAGACCTACCTCGGGGCTAGTTCTCGGGAAAGAGGGAGATACCAAGGGGCTTCTGTACTTCGGGGCTTCTCCGATACATAAATAAACATGCACTTATACACTGAGTCAGTACATCAGGGTCCAGGTGTCGATTTAAGTTTATTTGAGCACTTGCTAAGCAAAAGGATAACAACACAAAAGATAAGTAACAGCAAGTACTAGAGAGTTGATTGCAAGCAAATAATAATAATAATTAGAAAAGTATTAAAAATACATATAAAGATAGAAAATCTTACGTTCCTAATGAGAGTTGAAATGGGCCCAAGAAATCCGTCTGCACTATCAGTTCCAGAAGTTTGACAAGTAACAACAATGATGCTATCCTTACAGCTTTGCGATATGAGCACTCTCTTCATACATTCAGTTGGAGCTGGCTCAAGGAATACAAGGAAACTAGGGTGCAGTTGTATAAATCATTATCACATCTAATGCCATAAACATATTGACACATGAACAGCTGGACTTGATCTCAGGGTAAGCCATGGGCTGAGGTCCTACTGAGGAGTCCACAGGACACCCTTAATTCCAAGGGCTTAAGATACTCAGTCTTCCTATACAGTTCTTTAATCTTTCTCTTCACTAAGGAACATAAGATATGCCATACTGGGTCAGACCAAGGTTCATCAAGCCCAGCATCCTGTTTCCAACAGTGGCCAATCCAAGTCACAAGTACCTGGAAAGTACCCAAACATTAGATAGATCACAAGCTACTATTGCTTATTAATTACTGTCACAGCAGTTTATGGATTTATACTCTAGGAACATATCCAAACATTTTTTAAACCCAGTTACACTAACTGCTGTAACCACATCCTCTGGCAATGAATTCCAGAGTTTAACTATATGCTGACGGCTAAATTTTAAATCCCCTGCACGCAGGGAAAACGGGAGTTACGTGCAAGGCCGGGCCTTGCACGCACCACGTGCATCTTCAAAAGGGCCCGGGTATGCGCATAACTCCTGGTCCGCGCAAAAGTGCCGGACCCAAGAAAAGGGGAGGGACGGAGCTGGAGGCGGCTGTTACAGGAGCTGGCGTAAGTTCTGAAATAAAGAAAATAAAAAAAGATAAGCCCTGAAAAGGGGTCGGGGAAGAGGGAGGGAGGGTAAGTAGGGGGGGTAGGAAAGTTCCCTCCCAGTCCGCTCCTTAATTGGAACTGGGGAGGCCTGATCTCATTGCCGCTTATAAACTGGCCAAATCTACCCCCCCCCTGTGCTCACTGGCCCGTATTTTATAACATGCGCATGCAGGCGCGCACATGTTATAAAATCGCATGTCCATGTGTGCGTGCACATGGAGGCGGAAATGTATGTTTTTAAAATCTGCCCTTGAGTGGAAAAGAAATTTCTTCGATTTGTTTTAAATGAGCTACTTGCTAACTTCATGGAGTACCCACTGGTCCTTGTATTATCTGAGAGAGTAAATAACAGATTTACATTACTTTGTTCAAGTCCTTTCATGATTGATAGTTTAGTGGTCTACACCCAAAGGCTGCCACTATTCTTCTTCCAAGATCCACATCCGCTCCCTGGAATGAATGAGAATTCATTCCTGCAGTAACCTCTGAAAGGCTACTGAGTCTTTTCAGATAAGAAACTCCTACACTTCAGATAAGGAATTCCTACACTCTTTCAAGAGGACAGTTTTTGAGTTCCTGCATCCAAAGGGACCTCAGAGGAAAGATACAAATAAAACCAGTTTCAAAAGATAACCCAAAAATAAGGAAACAAATGGAGGATAAACTTCTTCCCCAACAACAAAAGGGTCAAAAGCTGAAACCCTTAAAATGGGAGAAAGGCACTTTTCATCTACTCCATACCCCAGTGTTTTCAAGGAAACCCATATGTCCTTTTCCCAAAATAAAACAAAAACCAGGAGCAAACATGATAGCAAACTACTTCTGCAAAGGGAAACTCAAAATCCATTCATTAAATTCTCCCACATGAGGGCCTGTGTAACCCAACTAAACGTAACTCTTTTCTCTACCCATTAAATTACTTGGTATGCTCCATTAGTAGAGACCTAGTAGGGCTCTCTATATTATGGATGTGCATTTATTTTAAACTTATGATTAATATGTGACAAATGAGGCCATTTTCAGTTCATTAGGAATGCAACAAACCAAAAATAGTCTCTGATGAAAATACCCCAAAAATTGTTTAGTATTTTCATATTCATCAAATTTTAGAAAATGGGCCTCTAACCTGACTAGGCCTTAGCTTGGTCCTGCTGTTAAGGCTTAGGCCAAATGCAGGCCAAGTCCCATTGCCAAGGCCTAGGCCCAGGCCCAAAATATTCAAAAGGGAGCGGAAACTGTGCGTGGGCGGTATGCAGCGCATAGCTTCCATTCCTGCTGCCGGCCGCTGCTTCTGGCTGGAGTGTTTCTTCTTCCTGGGTGATGATAAGAAGTTGATTGGTCGCAGAGTCACTAGTAACCCCCTCCTTGTTGTCACCTGGGGCGGACCGCCCTTCTCGCCCCCCCCCCCCCCCCCCTTCCCCTCCTTAGCATGCCTCTGCTCTCCCATCCACTAACCTATTCTTGCTATTATCTTCCTGGGCATACTGGTAACCGAAGAATGGCTCTCAGTTACACTGGGGTCTGAGCAGGGGTGGATTCCGGGTAAAGATCGACCCGGGGATTTTCCACCCAGGCCGGCCCAGGAGATACCCCGTGGTCTGCCGAGCACGGCTCTGTCACAGCCGCGCTCGGCAGACTACGTGACCAGAGCCACCGCCCCACCAGGGGATGCCCGATCCCCCGATAGGCCAATCCGCCCCTGGGTCTGAGAGACAGACAGACATGGAGCAAACTAGGCATGCCCAGGCCCAAAAGGAAAGAGAAATTGGTGCAGGATTGGAGATTTCCTCCCCAGGTCCTGGAAGGAGAAGGGAGTTCATGTCGTAGTAAGGTTCTCCTTCCCAAGGCCCAAATGGAGAACAAAGTCAGAGTGGGCCTGAGGATCTTTTCACCATGATTTTTCAGGGATTACTACTTATATGAAACTAATAAGAGGTTAATATGATAAATTACTCTCACCATATGATTGTCTTACCTAAATATCTTAGGGACAAGATCATTCCAGCATTGTTTGCCACACTGTCCTGCAAGTTACCTCTTAATTCCTGAAGAGTTGACAGTGAGGAAGTCAATATATAGGGTCCTAGATTCAATTGGATGCTGGAGCTCCCAAACAGCATTATACTGTGGACCTCAGTATCAGCAACCTATAAATTCCAATAAATAAATATCAACAAGTAACTCATTTTCTATTATATTTTATAAAAAGAACTTATCTAAAACAAAAATACATATTATTTTCCATTTTCGTTGAAATTGGTATCAAGGTTATACACTAAACATGTTTCAAATGTAAAGTATTAATTAACTAGCCTGAGCCTTTTATTAAAATTTTGTTTACGTAAATCTTTCCTGCCCCAGGTAATTACAAAACTGATGTTTCCTAGCTTGGAAAATCTGCTCATCTGCTTCAGTTAATTTTGTTCTGTTAATTTTATTCTTAGGTGGTTGATGTCATTATCAAAAGGTTCCCAGCAAGTGATTGAATGTCATTATACTTGATTAGGATTTTGGTTTCTTCAGTTAAATCTAGTTTTTATTCCAAATTATCTTGGGACAGAGTTTGGAAGGCTATCTCTGCTTTTATATATTGCATGTCAAGGCATAACTTTATAGCCATTAGTCATTCATTATAGCAAAATTAATTACAATAAAAATAATAATATAATGATATACAAAAATAATAGTTGTAATGAACTATTTTTTATTGTTACTAATTTCAAATATAATGTCAGGAAACCTTGAGTCAGTAAATTTAAGTGAGCAAACTACAAAACAAACCAAAATCAACAAATGGGGGGATCACAACATACAAGGAAGTAAATAAAAAAAAGGATGCTTATGACAGATGACCTTTTATCTTAATAATATTAAAGGGGATCCAATACAAAGAACTTTTTTTTTTTTGACCTGGCAGTTTCCTCTTGCTCCTTTGTACTTCCAGCTCAATTGGAAACAGGGCTGGGATCTGATGTCATGAGCTTTCATTCACAACTACCTGGGCATTCTCCCTTGTTCAATATCCTCCTCCCCCTCCCCACACTCCCGCCCCCCCCCCCCCCAACATACCTAGCCTGGGGACAGTGGCATAGAAGGGGGCGGGGAAGCAAGGCCTCCTGCCACCAAGCTTAAGGAGGGTATAGCAGGAGTCCTTTCTGCTGGCACAGGCCTGCTGCACGAGGAGGCAGGGCCAGTGGAAGCACTAGGCGAACTAGGCGATCGCCTAGGGCGCTGAGCATTAGGGGGTGCCGAGCCGCTGATGGCCAATGGCCGCCGGTGGACGTCATCCCAATAGCGGCTGAGCGGTGAACTACTGCTATGCTGTGTGCCGGATACACACAGCAAGAAGATCGGCGGGGCCTTGGTGGAGCTCAAGTCACCACGGCCGGAAGAAAAAATCGCGTCTAAACATGCTGGTGCTCCAGCTCCTTCCTGCCCGCGCGGTCCCAGAAGAAAAATGTTGCCGGAGCTGCACGGGCAGGAAGGAGGAGGAGCATCAGCCAATGCAGGAGCTTCTCCTCCTTCCTGCCCACGCAGCCCCGGAAGACAAATGTTGCCGGAGCCGCGCGGGTAGGAAAGAGGAGGAGCATCAGCCGCGTGCAGAAGAGGAGCAGCGCGGCTCGAGAAGTCCGGGGCCGCTGCAGAGCCCATCCTGCAGCGGCCCGTGAACAGGAGGCCCAGAGGTGAGAGAGAGGCTGAGGGTCTGTAGAGTGTGTATGTGTGCGTGTATGAGATGAGTTGAGAGATTGTATGTGAGAGTGAGTTGAGAGACTGTGTGTGGGAGTGAGGACCTGAATGTTTGCAGAGACAGCATGTGAGAGCCTCTGTGTGTGTGAGAGAGACAGCATGTGACAGTGAGAGCCTGTGCTTGAGCAAGACAGCATGTGGGAGTGAGAGAGAGCCTGTGTGCGAGAGTCAGACAGCATGTGCCAGTGAGAGACTGTGTGTATGAATGATTGTATGAGAGAGAGCATGTGACAATGAGAGCCTGTGCTTGAGCAAGACAGCATGTGGGAGTGAGAGTTAGACAGCATGTGCAAGAGAGAGACTGTGTATAAATGATTGTATGAGAGAGAGCATGTGAGAGTGAGTGCCTGTGTATGTGTGTGTGTGAGAGAGAGAGAAAGCATGTGAGAATGAGAACCTGACTGTGTGTTTGAGGGAAGAAGACAGATGGAGAGAAAAGAAATATGTTATAAAAGGAATTGGCAAAAAAATAAGAAAGGGAAGGTGGAAAAAAAAAAGCCTGTGACCAACCGATTAGAAAACTAAGATCAGACAGCAAATGTAAAAAAAAATAAATTATTTTTTACTGATTGGAACATGTAATCTTTGGGAATGTGCAAGAGTAGCACTTTCTCTATGCAGATCTCACAATGTACGAGATCAGCATAGAGGAACTAGAAGCCCATGGGGCCTGCACAGAGGAAGCAGCAGAATGGGCTTCAGTGCCAATAGCAGCAATCAGCACCTCCGCAATAGCCATACAGCAACAGTGACAGTGGCAGCAGAAGAATGAGAGAGGCTCTGAGGTTGCTGGCAAAAGAAAGAGAGAGGGTCTCTGCCTTTAGTGTGTGCATGTGTATGAATGGGAGTTTGCCTGGCGGTGTATGTGTGTGAATGCATGGGTGCCTGCCTGAGGGTGTGTCTGTGTATGAGAATGAATGGGTGTCTTCCTGGGGTTTGTATGTGTGAGAATAGATGCCTGCCTGTTTGTGCTGTATGTGTGTGTGTGTGTGTGAGAATAAATTGGTGCCTGCCTGGGGGTCTGGGTGTGAGAATGAATGTGTGCATGCCTGGGGGATGGGGAGGGAGTGGTGTGAAAATGAATGGGAGCCCGCCTGGGGGTCAGTGTGAGAATGACTAGGAGCTTGCCTGTGTGTGTGTGTGTTTGTGTGAGAACGATTGGAAGCTTGCCTGGGAGTGTGTGTTTGTGTGTATGTGAGGGAGCCAGTGAGAGCATGAGTGTGTATGAGAAAATCCAGGGGAGTAAGAGTTTGTGTGTGGGGGGGGGGGGGCGGTGGAGGGGGAGAGAGTGCCTTAGAGCCTGAGTGTGTCAGTGTCTCTGAGAGCAAGAGGTTATGGTTGGGTATAAGAGCATGAATGTGTATGTATGTGACAGTGTATGTGTGAGAGAGAATGGACATGTGAGTATGTGTGAGAGAGAGAGGATAACCTCAATCAATAGCTCCCATGTATGGACAGCAGGGACTTTTTAAAATCCTTATTAGTTTTAATTATTGTGTGTTATTTGATATATGTGCTGTTTTGAAATATTTTATTGGTTTTAGGAAATTGTAAAAAATGTATATGATTTTAATTAATAGAAATTCTATTATCAGTAGTTTTAAAATATTATTTTATTAGTATGGTTTTACTATTATAACTGATGCTTTATGTTTCTTGATTTTATTTGTTTTATGAGGAATGGTGGTTCTGTTTTTCCATTGTTAATACACAGAGTCTGGCTTCTTGGGGTTTCCATTTCAGTTTTTTCTAATTTGTGCTCCTTTATTTTGTATTCTGTATTTGGTGAGGGTCTGTCTCTGCTCTGTGTGTGTGACCATGATGAGAGATTCTGCTATCATATAGTGTCTGTATAGAGATCTATAGCAATCGGGTTTGTTTTGTTTCCTCAGTAGTAGTATTGGTATTCTAGGACCCAGTGTAATATTTTCCCTTGCTTATTCACAGGTAGAGTTATTGTTGTTTGAGTCCTTGGTGTTATTACTGTTATGTTATGATGGGATTGCAGTATAGATTTTGAGTGTCTTTTTTGTGGTGTTTGTGTTAGTTCACAATGTGTCTGGTAGTGGAAGGTGTTTGTGCTGCTGTTACTGTGAAGTGACACCAGAATTTGAAAATATCTTTCAGTATGATGAGCTGTAAGGGAAACATCCAAGCTCCATTGTTTGGGGGAATTTCAGTGGATGCACAGAGTTACAGAACTGGAGGTGCAGGATTTATATTGACATTCTGTCCTTTCCTATAAATTCCAGACTTCACTCTCATAGCCATATAGAATTAGTTGAATGAGGCTATCAAATAATTATATAGTGTGAAACTGGCCAGCTTTTTTAAATAACGCAGAGGACCCTTTGGACTTTTTTATTAACACTTTTTTTTAATAACCAATTTTAAAGCAGGATCCATGCTATAGAGGTGGGTGAGATGAAGAAATGTCATTTTGGCGCCCCCCCCCCCCCCCCAATTCTTCTGTCTGGAGACACCACTGATTTTCTGTGACCTTAAGCATTAGTACAAGAAGGATTAAGGGGGGATGCTGGAGAGGCACACATGCATTGGCCCCCGGGCACCGGAGACCCTTGGTGCGCCACTGGGTGCGAGTCATATGGAGCCGCAAGTGGTGGCAAAGAGGAGTGGAGATTTGGCAGGCCGCAAGCAGTGCCCAACCTGCTCGCGACCCAGAAAACGCCAGTCAGTGGGCGTGATCGAGAATGAGGTAGGAGTCAGGGCCGAGACCGGGGGGGAGGGGGGGGGCGCAAGGGAGAAGGCTCGCCTAGGGCGCCAAATCCCCTTGCACCGGCCCTGCGAGGAAGAAGTGAGGCAGTGAGGTCAGTGGGCTCATGCCAGGGGCATCGTTAAGTGTGGTCACATGGGGCGCGTGCCCCAAGCCTCACCAGCATGCCCCAAGTCCCCCGGAGCCACCTTTAAACCTTTTAATGTGGTTGCCGCCATCTTTTTGTTCCCTTTCATCTACCTCTTCCCTGCTCCTTTCAGAAGTTTGGAACTGGCTTCTCCTCCTCCTGCGGTGCTGGTGCCTTGCTGCATTGTTTCCACTGGTGCGGTTCAAAGACAAGAAGTTTGAATTGCACAGAACATCAAGGATGTAAAGCCCCATGGTTCAAACCTCTTGTCATTGAACCACGCTGGCCAAAATGAAGCAGCAAGGCGCCGGCACCATGGGAAGAAGACAGGCCATTTACAAGTTTCTGAAAAGGGCAAGAAAGAGGGAGGGGAGAGGGATAAAAAGATGGGCAGCAGACTTGGGAGACTCTTAAATTTGGTTGGGGGTGGGAGGGAGAGTAGGGACACCTAAGCTGGGAGGCAGGAAGTGGGAGACTCAGGCTTGAGAGATGTGGGGGACCCCCAGATTTGGTGAGTGGAGAGGAAGAGAGGGGACACCCAGATTGGGGGGTGAGAGGAAGATTGGGGATGGGGATGAACAGGACATTCAGAGAGCATGTGCAAGGATGTATTAGATGGGGATGTATTAGATGGGGATGTATTAGATGTATTAGATGAGGATGTATTAGATGTATTAGATGAGGATGTATTAGATGGGATGAGGATGTATTAGATGAGGATGTATTAGATGAGGATGTATTAGATGGGAAACTACAGACCGGTTAGCCTGACTTCAGTGCCAGGAAAAATAGTGGAAATGTCACAGAACATATAGAAAGACATGGTTTAATGGAACAAAGTCAGCATGGCTTTACCCAGGGCAAGTCTTGCCTCACAAATCTGCTTCACTTTTTTGAAGGCGTTAATAAACATGTGGATAAAGGTGAACCGGTAGATGTAGTATGCTTGGATTTTCAGAAGGCGTTTGACAAAGTTCCTCATGAGAGGCTTCTAGGAAAAGTAAAAAGTCATGGGATAGGCGGCGATGTCCTTTCGTGGACTGCAAACTGGCTAAAAGACAGGAAACAGAGAGTAGGATTAAATGGATAATTTTCTCAGTGGAAGGGAGTGGACAGTGGAGTGCCTCAGGGATCTGTATTGGGACCCTTACTTTTCAATATATTTATAAATGATCTGGAAAGAAATACGACGAGTGAGATAATCAAATTTGCAGATGACACAAAATTGTTCAGAGTAGTTAAATCACAAGCAGATTGTGATAAATTGCAGGAAGACCTTGTGAGACTGAAAATTGGGCATCCAAATGGCAGATGAAATTTAATGTGGATAAGTGCAAGGTGATGCATATAGGGAAAAATAACCCATGCTATAATTACACAATGTTGGGTTCCATATTAGGTGCTACAACCCAAGAAAGAGACCTAGGCGTCATAGTGGATAACATGTTGAAATCGTCGGTTCAGTGTACTGCGGCAGTCAAAAAAGCAAACAGAATGTTGGGAGTTATTAGAAAGGGAATGGTGAATAAAACAGAAAATGTCATAATGCCTCTGTATCGCTCCATGGTGAGACCGCACATTGAATACTGTGTACAATTCTGGTCGCTGCATTTCAAAACAGATATAATTGCGATGGAGAAGGTACAGAGAAGGGCTACCAAAATGAAAAGGGGAATGGAGCAGCTCCCCTACGAGGAAAGACTAAAGAGGTTAGGACTTTTTAGCCTGGAGAAGAGACGGCTCAGGGGGGGATATGATAGAGATGTTTAAAATTGTGAGCGGTCTAGAACAGGAGATGTGAATCGGTTATTTACTCTTTCGGATAATGGAAAGACTAGGGGGCACTCCATGAAGTTAGCATGGGGCACATTTAAAACTAATCGGAGAAAGTTCTTTTTTACTCAATGCACAATTAAACTCTGGAATTTGTTGCCAGAGGATGTGGTTAGTGCAGTTAGTATAGCTGGGTTTTAAAAAGGATTGGATAAGTTCTTGGAGGAGAAGTCCATTACCTTCTATTAAGTTCAATTAGAGAATAGCCACTGCCATTAGCAATGGTAACATGGAATAGACTTAGCTTTTGGGTACTTGCCAGGTTCTTATGGCCTGGATTGGCCACTGTTGGAAACAGGATGCTGGGCTTGATGGACCCTTGGTCTGACCCAGTATGGCATTTTCTTATGTTTTTATGTTCTTAAATTATAAGACTGGGCTATTGATGCGAGATGTGAGGTAGAAGACAGGAATGTGGTGTGGAGAAAAGTTGTGATACTGTGTGAAGGACATGGAGGGCTGGGGAGGGAGTGAGAGGCAGTAGAAAGGAATGGATGTGAAGGGGATAGAAATGGGGCTAGGAAAGGAGGTTAGAAACAGAAGGAGGGGGAAAGGATGAATGACAGAAGGAACTGGGCTAGTGAGAAAATGAAAGCGAGGAGGTGAAACAGGCAGATGAAAGTGAGGACTGGGGAGGGGTGAGTACAGAGGGTAGAAAATGGGGGCTAGGGAATGGGTGAAAGAGTGGGAAATGGACTGGAAAGCAATGAGAAATGGGGTAGGAAAATGGAGGACTAGGGAGGGGTGAGTGTGAAGACGGGCTGGGAAGGAGAAGAGAGTGGAAGATGGAAAGTGTGGATGAGAGGTGAAAAGAGGGAGATTGAGGACTGATGAATGATAGAGGAGGAAGGACGGGTAAGATCTAGCTTGGCATGAATAAAGAGACTGGAAGAGAAACAGAAAAAAGATGAAGGGAAAGATTAATGTCAGACAGATGTAATAGTTTGTCTGCCATAAGGGAAGAAGTGAAGGCAGGAGAGAGAGAGAGGAAACAAATGGACGTGAGACACTGGAAAAGGAGTTAGAAGACAACAGATGGAGGAAAGAGAAATCAGGACTGAGACCAACATAACTGGAAAATTCTGCTATTGTTGCAGTCTCCACCAACTACTTTGGGAGGGTATCCCAAGCATCTATGACTCTTTCCATCTATTTATTTATTTATTTATTAAATTTTTTATGTATTTAAAACTTTCTTCTAGCCCACATCTTTCTAAAATGTATCCAGTCTGTATTACAGGGTTACATCCATAAAATACATCCATGAAAAACTATTTCCTGACATTACTCCTGAGTCTATTGTCTTGGAGTCTCATGTCTTGAATCCTTGTTCTAGAGCTTCCTGGATGGAGAAAGAGACAATTTTGTCATGCTAGTTCAGATTACTCTAATTTATCACTCTTAATATTCTCCAAGGTCTGGGGTTGACATCTGAGTCAGATCATCCTTAACAAGCTATATCTATCTATTTCAATTTTTCTTATTTTATACCACCTTTTTCTCCCAAAGGGAACCCAAGGCAGTTTACATCATTAATAAAAGTTAGTACAATATATCAAATGTAAAATAACATACAATAACAGTTTGTCCCTGAAGCTTACCTACTCCATCCCTTACTCTTACTAGGAGAGTAGTAGGCAGTACCACATAACTAAAAAAAAAAAATCACTCCCATCAGCAATATAGTAAAATTCTTCAACAGAATGCAATATACAATAAACATCATTAACATAACCAAAAAATAACATTTGTCCCAACAATAAAGCAGCATTCCATCATATAAATCTATATACAACAACAAACAAGTATAATCTCTTACCATAATTAGCAGCCCTAAAACCCACCATACTTCTCTATAATGACGGAAAATCTCACATATCCCAACCCTACTAAATTCTAAATTTTACATCAGCTCTATCTGTAACCAGTAGTTTCTCCCAAATATTTCTAAATGTGTAGGACATTTGCTTTTTTGATGCAATTCTGGCTTTACCCCATTTCATCCATGAACTTGTCTTGCTTTTCTTAAAGAAATGGAACTATACATTTATAGCAGCTATGGAATAAACCAGGACTGGGATAAACTGATCGTTAAAGTTGTTCTGGTTCTTATAGCTAAGTCGAGCAGGATAGATTCAGTGCAGTGAGCTTTCCTAAAACCAGATTGGTGGTGTGGGGGGACTGAGATGCTTCTCTCTTCAAGGAAGGCAAGTAGTTGGAAGTAGACTAATTTGGATAAAAATGGGAGGCATGACTTGACCTTTAAGAGCCAACTATTTTCTGATTCATATTTATAATGCTTCACAACAGTCTCTAAATTTGTTTCATTCCTATAGTATAGTTTGACCTTCACCAATAAAAATGTAGATCAATTTTGTGAAAATGTTGGGAAGTTTTACAATATTTAGTTAGATTTTTGGACCACAATGGAAAATTTTGATTCTTTGCCAATGAAATTTAATTCAGATAAGATCAAATTCATGTCACACTTGGGGCTGGATTTTCTATCTTCGCGCACCTCTCTGAATCGCGTGGTAACGGGGGGGCGAAGCGGGGGGCGGGCCTGCAAAAGCCATCAGCGATCACACCACCGCGGTGTAATCACTGCCGGCTTTTGCACCTAGTAGCGCCACTGTGAAAGGTGGTGCTTTTGGGCACACTACTGGCGGTGATAACGTGGCTTGCCTTATCTCCGCCAGCAAAGTTTCCACAGTGTCGCCCCGACTCCTCCTCTTCTGGTGCCGAAGCCGTACCGATTCTGCCCTTAGGCCTGGATTTATCAAAATGCACTAAATATCACATGCCCTAGAAAAAGTGGCATGTTTTATGGTGATAGGCAGTTTATCACAATTTGCACTAATACCTATGTGAAGAGCATGTTTGCAATAAGTGCCAGAATTGTGGTATTGGAGAGAGAGAGAGAGAGAACCTAGCTGTACTGCCTTGCCCCTAGATAGGTATTTATATCTCTATGGGAGGCCCACCTAGTAACCCGAGGTGAGGATTAGGTATTAGTGTAGGGGGTTAGGGGCCACTTTGATATTCAAAGTGAGACGTATGAACAGGCTCTACTAACTGTCCCCTCAGTCAAATCAGCCCGGCTCACTCAAGTTAGGGGAAGAGCACTGTCACTAGCTGGCCTCGTACTATGGAACACCATGCCTCTCGAATTAAGGCTCCAGAGAAATCTGAAAATCTTTAAATCTAACCTGAAAACCTGGCTTTATAAACAAGCCTTCGATAAAGACAAAGTGAAGGAGAAAAACAATTGATTAAGATGGACGCACCGAACAAACTCATAGTAATGTTAATTTTATACCGTGGAGAAACTGTCATAACAAACTGATTAGCTCACTTAAACATATAGGGGTAGATTTTCAAATACCGCGAATAGGCGTACTTTTGTTGGTGCTCCAGGCGCCAACAAAAGTACGCTGGATTTTAGTAGATACGCGCGTAGCCGCGCATATCCTCTAAAATCCGGGATCGGCGCGCGCAAGGCTATCGATTCCGTATAGCCGGCGCGCGCCGAGCCGCGCAGCCTACCTCCATTCCCTTCGAGGCCGCTCCGAAATCGGAGCGGCCTCGAAGGGAACTTTCCTTTGCCCTCCCCTCACCTTCCCCTACCTAACCCACCTGCCCGGCCCTGTCTAAACCCCCTCCTTACCTTTGTCGGGGGATTTACGCCTCCCGGAGGGAGAAGTAAATCCCTGCGCGCCAGCGGGCCGCTAGCGCGCCGGGACGCAACCTGGGGGCGGGTCCGGAGGGCGCGGCCACGCCCCCGGGCCCGCCCCCGGAACGCTCCCGACACGCCCCGAAAACGCCGCTGCGCTCGGTCCCGCCCCCGACAAGCCCCCGACATGCCCCCGACACGCCCCCCTCCGAAAACCCCGGGACTTACGCGAGTCCCGGGGCTCTGCGCGCGCCGGTAGGCCTATGTAAAATAGGCTCACCGGCGCGCAGGGCCCTGCTCGCCTAAATCCGCCCGGATTTGGGCGGATTTAGGTGAGCAGGGCTCTTAAAATCCGCCCCATAGCTTATTGCACTATATTGTTACCGTACAATGATGGCACATTTTCAAGTTGTAATCTATACCACTCAAAGTTGTTATCGTGCCTATATGTAAACCGTTGTGATGGTTCTCCAACTTAACGATGGTATAGAAGAGTTTTTAAATAAATAAATAAATAAATAAATAAATAATAAAGAACAGTGCTCTCTTTTGAAGATTTGATGACCTTCGGAGTGAGGAAACTCACTCAAAGATGAGATTTGTGCAATGTTCTCTCAACTTAGCTTGATCAAGCTAGGTTGAGAGAACATTGCACAAATCTCATCTTTGAGTGAGTTTCCTCACTCCGAAGGTCATCAAATCTTCAAAAGAGAGCACTGTTCTGTTCGGACATCTCACTTTGAATGTCAAAGTGGCCCCTTACCCCCTACACTAATACCAAAACCTCACCTCGAGTTACTAGGTGGGCCTCCCGTAGAGATATAAATACCTATCTAGTGTCAAGGCATTACAGCTATGTGATAAGCCCTTAACCCATGTGAAAATGCCATATAGCATTTTGATAAATGACCCTATTATTTAGCTATCGTGTGTGATTTGCTTACAAAATGACCCCCTTGGTTTGCCTATTAATTCTGCTAAGATTTTCCATTAGAGTGAAAGAAATACTATTCAAATTCATTATATATTTGGCCAGTTACTCATGACAACTGATGGCCAACTTATCAACATTATTAGCATTATCAACAGTATTAGTTTTATGCCACAGTACTCTTCTGTCTTAATTGCCATGTGACTACCAAATGATGAAAATTTATAGCCAAACCTATTGCTTGGATTTCTGCAGCTCAGTTCGGTAGGCTAGCTTATCTGTGATCTGGATATGTAATCTAGAATGCCAGATGAGTCACAGCCAGTTTGGCCATCACACACAACTTCTTTATTTATTCTATTATGACCTTGAATGCTGATGGATGAATAAACAAAATCAATAAAAATGATCCATGTTAAATTGCTTTCAAATATTTTTAGTCACACTCTATCTAGGCACTATAAAATTTCATGCTTCAATGATTAAGGGACTGATTTTCAAAAGCATTGACATGCTTAAAAATGGGTTTTACACTAGAGATGTGCTTTGGGTAAAAATTTTGAGTCGGGCTTCTTTCCCCCCCCGCAGGAATTTCATTTTTCCCCGCGGTTTGGGGTTTTTTTTTTCGGGGGCCCCGATTTTTGGGTTAGTGCGCACTATCGGGAGTTAGTGCGCATTAACTCCCAATAGTGCACAATAACTTGGCAGAGTTAGCGCGCACTATCGGGAGTTAGAGCACACTGACGGGACTTAGTGCACAGTAACTCAAAAATGAATTTTTTCCGAAATTTCTGAAAATATTAAATCATTTTTCGGTTCTCCCGAACTATTCCAAATTAGTGGTCTTTTGAAAGTTGCTACAATATATGCCATTGAATTGTCCATAGGATTTACCCCCGTAAGTTCACTTTATGTGGGTAAATAACTTTTAAAAATTGCTACAATTGTAGTTACATTTGAACATTACCTAAGTCTTTTTTATTCTAAAAATAATCATTGGGGCCAAATTTCAAAGAGTTTAGGCTCTTAACGTTTGGATTAGGCTCCTAAATTAGCCCTTTTGAAAATTTACTAGGCCTGAGTTCCTAAATTTAGGCTCCTATTTACGCATGTAACCCTTTTAAAATCCAGCCCCATGTGCATAATAACCTACAAGCAATTCCTGGCAATTTTTTGTTACAGAAACAAATATTTACCCCAAAAAGTATCTATTTATTTATTTATTTATTATGGACATTTGATATTCTGATTTTTGCCAGGTTTGGTCTCAAAGCAGATTACATATTCCCGACCCTCACCTGTATCAAACGATCCAACAAGATTGACCTAAGCCAGTACCAAGCTGTGCCAGAAACAACATACTCTGAAGTATGTACAATAAAATTCAATGCTTAACTGTGTCTAAGGCTGACAAAATACCAAAAGATGCCAGGATGTAATTATGACCAGCATCTTATCCTCTCCTAAAAGAGGCAAGCAATGAAATCATAAGTATTTCAGAATTCATAATTGGTCGCATAAAGTGAGCCATGTATAGAGCGTACCATAAAATTGATATGCTTGAATATCATGGCAACAATATCCTTTATAATGATTATTTGGTGTACGTGGTCATGCAAAGAAAAGAAATGGCTCTGTTCTGCTCAGAGCTCCACTGGAGCTTTGCTTTATCTGGCTGAGATCCAGGTCCAGCACAACAGAGCCGTGCGCTTTCTTTCCAACAAAATGGAAGCTGCTGCATTTGTTGCTACCTTGCCTGCCATGGATAATAAATGAGCACTTGCCTGACAACTGCTAATTATAACATGAGCTTGGCTATGCTATTGGTGTTGGTGTTGTGGAAGTAGTTTATTTGAATAACTACTGGCAAGTTATTTTTTTCCTGGTTTACTATACACCGTTGACATACACTATATCTGGTTTCGAGTACAGCCTAATAACAGCAGGTTACGCTAAGGCACATGGTTCTATTTAGGGTTTGTTATTGCTATAATAAGATGATTGCCTCACGAAAGTATGCAGGGCTGATGCAAGGGTTTTAGACAACCTAGGAGAGTCTTCTGCCTTGCCCCCACCCCCTCGGTCGTGCCTGCCGCCCCTGGTCTCGGCCCCAACTCCTACCACATTCATGCCACCGAGTGTGTGCTTCTCAGGGCCACAAGTAGGATGGGCACTGCTCGAGGTCCGCCAAATCTCTACTCCTCTGCCGCGAGCTGGCTAGGCTCCTCTTGCACCCCACATGCCCGCTGTTTGACGCCCCTTAAGGGTTGGCGCCTGAGGTGACCACCTAGTTTGCCAAATAGAATGCGCCAGCCCTGAAGGTATGTACCACAGACTCTGCCATTCTCCTTTTTGGGACTTCCATAATTGGGCTAATTATCTGAGGCCTTTTTCATGGAATTGTGCTGTTTTATTTTTATCCATCAAATGTGATGTCGTGTCTTGGTTTATTGGGCTGATGCGTTTTCTGTGCATGTGGATTACAGTTTTCTTTAGAGTATTTAATGCCACTACAAAGTCTTTGCGTTGAGTAAAATTGTACTGTAAGAAAAGATCAGGCACTGCCCCTCTCCCATGCTCATCGTGGCCGTGTTGTTAACTTTTAACTGCATTTCCTCACCATCTGCTATGAAACACATATCTTTTGCATGTAAAATGGGAGTAAGTTTGTAGCTAGGCAATGGCGATGATTGTTTCAGCTTTTGCTTCAACAACATGCTCATTTCCTGTTTTAAAAAGGAGATAACATTTCTACCTGTAAATGGATTACAGTGAGCTCTGGTAGAATAAGGCCTGGGGTGAAGAGACACCCTCTGCCCACACTGATACCCTTACATAATGCCTTTTCTACTCTGGAAACTGAAGCTGCTCCACCAGCAGACAATACGTGGATGTCTGTAAAGGAAAAAGTCACCCAGTGCAACAAAAAAAACCTTTAACATTATCAAATCTCATAAAAGAAAGCTCTTTCTGATAGGAGACTTAGTCATTAGAGGAACTAATCTGAGATTTGTTTTCAAAGGTGACACAATTATTCAGGGCCGCCGCTAGCTTTTTTTGCTGCCCTGTGCAAACAGTTATTGTGCTGCTCCCCCTACCTCCCCACACCGCACTTCATTCATTCTCTGTCTCGGGCCTGCCAAAAAAAAAAAAAAGCCCAGCTCCTTCCAGCAACCTAAACTTTACTTTAAAAACTGTCACCCTCTACCCTCCGGGTCTTCACCCCCTCCCCCAGAGCCCATTGCTGGTGCAAGAGTATTAGGTACCCTAAGCAAATCTTATACCCTTGCACCCCCGCCTCCTGCTCTCGCCACATGCATGGGTAAAAATTCTGCATTTATAATAGATTTTGCATGAAAAAGAATATTCAAAGGACAGTCTTCTGAGGTAAAAAAAATATCATAAGTATTTGCAAGCACTTCTTGGTGCCAACCAGAAAATCCTACAAAAAAAACCCAACACTCGGAACCATATGGCATTAGGTCTACTCTAATACATGTTAGGTGTGGGTTTAACCCTCAGAAAGCCATGAATAAATTACAACTACAATATAATAAACCTCCCACACCAAAACAGCACTAACTGCCAAAAAAGTAACAACCCGACACCAGGCCCTAAAACACCAATACACCTCCTATTAGAAAAACAGAAGCTGCTATAGATTCCTACATGCTAGCAAAATACCCCTCCTCGATCACACGTGCACAACACAGGCAGACCCTCATCAAATAAAGAAAAAAGAAACCATAAAATAGAAATAGAAAAATGCAGGCAAAAACTGAATTGGAATACCGCAACAAGTCAGAATCCTTGCAGTACAACAATGGAAAAACAGAAATCACCAATCCTCAGACATTAAACATTAAAATTAAGAAATATAATAACTGCATTAATCACAATAGAATAAACATACTAATAAAAAAAATATTTCAACCAGCTGGTGAATGGAAGATCCAATAATTAAAAACTCAAACAATTTGTTTTAAGTTTCTCAGACACCAATAAAATATTTCAAAACAGCAGACACATCAAACAGCATCCAAAAATGAAAACTAATAAGGATAAAATAATTTACATTCTCAATACCTGGAAACCTTTGATTTCTAGTGACTCTGAGATTGTCGTGCATTAGTGAGAGAGAGATCCATAAACTTTCACCTCTCTCTCTTTCTCATAAATATATATCTATACATACACATACATACATATGCTCTCTTCCTTATACACACATGTTCCCTCTTACATACACAAGCGCACATGCACATGATTCCTCTCTCTCACACACATTCTTACTCACATACATGCTCACAAATGCTCCCTTCTACATTTACATGTTCACACACTCACACACATGCTTCCTCTTACATACACATTCACACACAAGATCCCACTCTTTCTCACATTAATATGCTCCAACATAAGCACACATGCTCACAAACACACACATGCTCAGACACACACAGGAAGAGAACACCCTATGCTTCAATACGTCAACCTTTCCTGATATAAACTGAAGAATTTACTGCTCAAAGTAAGAGTAGTTAAATCACATTCAGACTGTGATACATTACAGGAGGACCTTGCAAGAGTGGAAGATTGGGCATCCAAATGGCAGATGAAATTTAATGTGGACAAATGCAAGGTGTTGCATATAGGGAAAAATAACCCTTGCTGAAGTTACACAATGTTAGGTTCCATATTAGGAGCTACCACCCAGGAAAAAGATCTAGGCATCATAGTGGATAATACTTTAAAATCGTCGGCTCAGTGTGCTGCAGCAGTCAAAAAAGCAAACAGAATGTTAGGAATTATTAGGAAGGGAATGGTTAATAGAACGGAAAATGTCATAATGCCTCTATATCGCTCCATGGTGAGACCACACCTTGAATACTGTGTACAATTCTGGTCGCCGCATCTCAAAAAAGATATAGTTGCGATGGAGAAGGTACAGAGAAGGGCAACCAAAATGATAAAGGGGATGGAACAGCTCCCCTATGAGGAAAGGCTGAAGAGGTTAGAGCTGTTCAGCTTGGAGAAGAGACGGCTGAGGGGGGATATGATAGAGGTCTTTAAGATCATGAAAGGTCTTGAACGAGTAGATGTGACTCGGTTATTTACACTTTCAAATAATAGAAGGACTAGGGGGCATTCCATGAAGTTAGCAAGTAGCACATTTAAGACTAATCGGAGAAAATTCTTTTTCACTCAACGCACAATAAAGCTCTGGAATTTGGTGCCAGAGGATATGGTTAGTGCAGTTAGTGTAGCTGGGTTCAAAAAAGGTTTGGATAAGTTCTTGGAGGAGAAGTCCATTAACGGCTATTAATCAAGTTTACTTAGGGAATAGCCACTGCTATTAATTGCATCAGTAGCATGGGATCTTCTTAGTGTTTGGGAAATTGCCAGGTTCTTGTGGCCTAGTTTGGCCTCTGTTGGAAACAGGATGCTGGGCTTGATGGACCCTTGGTCTGACCCAGCATGGCAATTTCTTATGTTCTTATGTTCTTAAAGAACTTACTACTCTTTAGACTTCTTATTCCATCATCCCTAGAGCTTGCATCTGTCTCAGTGCTCCCTCTCTCACTCACACACACATGCTCCCTCTTTCACATACATGCCTCCTCTCACATGCACATGCTCAGACACCCACACACACTCTGCTTCTGCTCAGGCACATACACACATACATGCTGAGACACCCCCCCCCCTCACACATATAGATGCTCAGACACCCCCACACGCTCTGTTTATGCTCAGACACACACACACACACACACACATACATGCTCAGACACCCACGAGCTTAGACACAAATAGGTTTCCTCCTACACACATAAGAGCATAAGAACATAAGAAATTGCCATGCTGGGTCAGACCAAGGGTCCATCAAGCCCAGCATCCTGTTTCCAACAAAGGGGAAAACCAGGCCACAAGAACCTGGCAATTACCAAAACACTAAGAAGATCCCATGCTACTGATGCAATTAATAGCAGTGGCTATTCCCTAAGTAAACTTGATTAATAGCCGTTAATGGACTTCTCCTCCAAGAACTTATCCAAACCTTTTTTGAACCCAGCTACACTAACTGCACTAACCACATCCTCTGGCAACAAATTCCAGAGCTTTATTGTGCGTTGAGTGAAAAAGAATTTTCTCCGATTAGTCTTAAATGTGCTACTTGCTAACTTCATGGAATGCCCCCTAGTCCGCTTCTGCTCAGGCACACACACACATACATTCCGAGACACCCCCCTCACACATATAGATGCTCAGACACCCCACACACTCTCTGCTTATGCTCAGACACACACACACATACATGCTCAGACACCCACAAGCTTAGACACACATAGGTTTCCTCCTACACACACTCCGCTTCTGCTCAGGCACACACACACATACATGCAGACATACCTTCTCACACACATAGATGCTCAGACACCCACACACACTCTGTTTATGCTCAGTCACACACACACACACACACCCCTGCTCAGACACCCAGAAGCTTAGACACACATAGGTTTCCTTCTGCACACACTCCTCTTCTGCTCAGGCACGCACACACACACATACATACATACATGCCGAGACACCCTTCACACATATAGATGCTCAGACACTTTCCACACCCTCTGCTTAAGCTCAGACACACACACACACACACACCCCTGCTCAGACACCCAGAAGCTTAGACACACATAGGTTTCCTTCTGCACACACTCCTCTTCTGCTCAGGCACGCACACACACACATACATACATACATGCCGAGACACCCTTCACACATATAGATGCTCAGACACTTTCCACACCCTCTGCTTAAGCTCAGACACACACACACACACACACGTACATGCTCAGACACCCACAAGCTTAGATACATAGGTTTCCTCCTGCTCAGTTGTACATCAATGCCTCTCCCAGCAGTCCTGGCCCTTCACTTCTTCCACGGGACAGGTTGGGAGCTGCCTGGTGACTTGTTTTTTCCTTCTGGCTGCTTAGCACGTGGTCCTGCAGGTCTTCATCTTGACCTTGCGGCTCTGCAAGGGAACCACTGCGCAGCCTCCTCTTCTTCATCGCGCGGCCCTGCAAATCTCTTATCTTTGCTGCACGGTGGTTGCGAACCACCGAGTGGCCCTATGGCTTCTCTTCACCATGCGGCGATACACTCCTCCTCTTCTTTGCCACGTGGCCCTCCACCACTGCATCATCTTTACTACATGGCGGGTTGGGAACCACCATGCAGCCCTGCAACTCCCTCCTCTTTACCACTGCGGCTTGCGGCTCCTCCACTTTTTTGCGGCGTGGCAGCGCCAGCAGCTGATTCAACTTGTTCCTGGCCCTGAGGCTGCCACCCCATCCAGGCCACTGCCCTGTGCAAGTGCACGGCTTGCACAGTGAGTTGTGCCGGCTCTGCAAGTATTAAATGCTTTCTAGGATCTTCAGCTGGTAGAAATGAAAATCAGGTAATCAGTGTAATTAAAAAAAGAAGTAAAGACTCTAATATCAATGTTATCATCCAACTGGAGACCATCGACCTCGCTAGAAACAGTATCCAAGCAGTACAGAAAGATTTCCAGTGTCTGGGGAAGAAGATTAAATTCATGGTAAAAATATATTGCCTTTTCTGAAATATTACCTGTTCACGGAAAGAGAAAGAAAAGGATAAGCCAGATAGAAAATTTCAATACATGGTGTAAAGAAAGTGGATTTGGATACATTGGAGGATGGGATCATGTATGGAGCAGTAAAAGACTATACAATAAGGAATGCCTACATTTGACAGTGGCAGAAAAGAAGATCCTAAGCAAGAAATTCTGGGCATTCATCGTCAAACATTTAAACTACAGGATGGGAGTGGCAGAAGGTGGATAATGAAATTGGCATGCCACCCACAAGCTATACAGGAAGTGAGAGTAAATAACAAAATCATTCAGCTCAACATTCCATGTTTAAGCAAAAGAGCAGAAAAGGTGATTATGAAGATAAGCAAACCAAGGGAGGAAAGCTGGATAGTTATTACCACAAATGTTCATAGCCTGGGCAGTAAAATCCCAGTTCTGCAGGCCTTAATGGTGGAGGTGGACTTAGAGATTGTTGCCATTATGGAGACATGGTTCATGGAGTTTCATGATTGGACATTCTGGGCTATAACTTGTTAAGAAAGGACAGAGAGGTCAGAAAAGGGGGAGGAGTAGCACTTTATATTAAAAGCCATATCAATGCAACTGAAATACAAAGGTCGTGGGGTAGGAAAGAAGCATTATGGGCTATCTTAAAACAAGACGATGGTTCTTCCATTTACACTTGTGTGGTCTACAGGCCTCCAACCCAAACTGAAGATCTGGATTGAAGTCTGGTGAAAGACATCCAAAAAGTGAGAAAGAAAGGAGAAATGTTGATCTTGGAGATTTTATTCTGCCAGATGTGGATTGGAGTATCCCTTCTGCAGAATGTGCAAGAAGTCGAGAGACAGTGGATGCTCTTCAAGGGGCTCTGCTCAAACAAATGGTAATGGAACCCATGAGGGAGGGTGTGATACGTCTTAGTGCTAACTAATATGGATAATATCTGGGCAGGTGCCTACCTGAGCACCAGTGATCATCAGACAGTATGATTTGATATCACAAATAAGATATAGAGAAGTCACATGAAGACCCGAGTTTTGGATTTCAAAAATATGGACTTTGATAAAATAGGGATGTACATGGAGGAAGAACTAGAAGACTGAAAGAAAATGGGTGAGGTGGAACAACGGTGGGCCAAATTAAAAGGAGCTATTACAAAAACAACAAATGTATATGTTAGAAAAGTAAACAAAAGCACAATGAAAAAAGAAACCAATTTGGTTTGCAAAGGAGGTGGCTGAAAAAATAAAGGCAAAAAGAACAGCAGAGAGAGATGAAGAAATAGCAGAAATATTAAATAAATACTTCAGTTCAGTGTTCATTAAAGAAGACCCTGAAGAAGGACCAATGCTGGTTAACAAGACTGTAGATCAGAATGGGGTAGACACAACTCCTTTTACAGAACAGATTGTATGGGAAGAGCTAGTAAAACTGAAAGTGGTCAGGGCCATGGGGCCAGATGAGGTACATCCCTGGTTACTACAGGAACTCAGAGATGTCCTGGTAGGTCCACTGAAAGACCGTATTCAATAGATGGGAGTGATAAGACTTGAGAAAAGTGGTTGTGGTCCTTCATCTCAAGAGTGGTAGCACAGAGGAGGTTGGAAACTACAAGCCAATTAGCCTCACCTCTGTGGTGGGAAAATTAATGGAGACGCTGCTGAAAGGAAGGATATTTATTTATTTATTTATTTATTTATTTATTTATTTAAAAGCTTTTATATACCAGAATTTAGCTGGCTGCCTTCATTCCGGTTTACAGATACAACAACTTAATACATTTGGGAGCAACTGACAACAAACAGGAAAACAACTGACATCAAACGAATTAAAAATAATAAATAAGAGACATCAAACAATTTAAAAATCAACATCAAAATGCAACTTGGATAACTTATATCAACTATTGTAAGTGAAGAGGAGAAGGGCAAGGAGTATAGTCCGGATTATGATATAGCGTAAGGCGGCGAGTATTGTAGATAGTGAACTATCTACAATCCAGTAAACTGCTGGACCAGAGGCAGCATGGATTCACCAGGAGAAAGTCCTGTCAGACAAATCTGATTGATTTTTTTGATTGGGTGATTAAAGAATTGGATCAAGCAAGAGTGTTCAATGTGGTTTTCTTGGATTTCAGCAAAGCTTTTGATACAGTCCCGCATAGAAGGCTTGTGAATAAAATTAAAAGCTCGGGAGTCGGTGCCAAGGTGGTGCAGTGGATTATAAACCGGTTGATTGACAGGAGACATCATGTAATGGTAAATGAAACCTAATCTGAAGAGAGAACGGTGTTAAATGGAGTGCCACAAGAATCGGTTTTGGGACTGGCTCTGTTCAATATCTTTGTAAGCGACATTACAGAAGGGATAGAAGGTAAAGTTTGTCTCTTTGCAGATGATACTAAGATCTGCAGCAGAGTGGACATGCCTGAAGAAGTAGAGAGAATGTAAAGTGATTTAAGAAAGCTTGAAGAGTGGTTGAAGATTTGGCAGCTGGAATTCAATGCCAAGAAGTGCAAAATCATGCATCTGGCTTGCAGTAATCCAAAATAGCTGTATGTGAAGAGGGGTGAAAGTCTGATATGACCAGACCAAGAGAGGGATCTTGGGGAAATAGTGTCTGGTAATCTGAATATGGTGAATCCATGTGACAAAACGATAGCTAAAGCCAGAAGAATGCTGGGCTGCATTGAGAGAGAAATAACCAGTAAGAAAAAGAAGGTGATAATGCCCTTGTACAAATCCTTGGTGAGACCTCACCTAGAGTTCTGTGTTGTTCTGGAGACCATATCTCAAAAAGGATAGAGACGGGATGGAGGCAGTCCAGAGAAGGATGACCAAAATGGTGTGGGGTCAGTGTTAAAAGACTTGTGAGAAAAGGCTGAAGGATCTAAATATGTATACCCTGAAAGATAGAAGGTGCAGGGGAGATATGATACAGACCTTTAGATACCTTAAAGGTTTTAATAATGCATGGACTTCAAACCTTTTCTGTTGGAAAGAAATTAGAGGCTTTGAAATGAAACTCCAGGGGCGGTGACACAGGAAATATTTCTTCATGGAGACAGTGAGGGGTGCCTGGAATGCTCTTCTGGAGGAGGTAGTGAAGATGAAAACAGTCAAAGAATTCAAAGGGGTATGGGATAAACACTGTGGAAACCTAAAGGCTAGAGGATTGAAATGAAGTAAAGGGTGCATAGGGATAACTTGCTGATGCAACAGTTTCTACTCTCAACCAATAAGCCTTAATGCTTTTGATGCAACTACAACATTGCTCTCCACAGGTGGGAAAAGGGGAGTTGGAATCAGACAACAAGGAGGGCTCCAACTTTTAAGGTCCGGGGAACTGATAAGCATGGGAGTAACCTACATGGAGCCGCAGATACTACCATTATCAGAAAGTATGGGATTACTACCCTTAACCAATAAGCTTGGATGCTTTTTATGCAACTGCAATACTGCTCTCCACTTTGACGGGGGGGGGGAGGGGAGAGTAATTGGATTCAGTCGACAAAATGGCCCCTGACTTTTACTGTCTGGGGCACTGATATGGAGCCATAAGGGAAAAAGCACAGGACTGCATCTAAGGCCAAGTCCATAAGCAAAGCACATCAAGCAGCACTGTCTGAATTTTCAAGAAGGCTCATCACCCAGTAAAAATGTTGCTAGCAGTAAACTTTTTATGGGTTATCATAAGGCTTGGGGATAATTGCACAGAGCAGTTGCTGCTATCCTTAAGAGAAACGTGTCGGTAACCTGCACGGTGCGGCAAATAGTACCATAAGAAGCTTGCTGGGCAGTCTGGATGGACCATTTGGTCCTTTTCTGCTGTCATTATTAAGCTACTATATTATATATTAACTTTATAAATTAATGGCTTGATAGACCCTCCTTGTGACCCTTTAGTGCTATGGTCTGTTTTTATTTCTTTTTTTGTTTTGTTTTGTCTAATTATATGTTTGCTTGTTAGGGGTGGGGAGCCTGCTTGGGCACGACCCAAGATTTGTTTCTGCATTTTAGTCTTTTGCTGGGTTAAAAATGTCTTTACCTTTGGATGAAAATCTGAAGGAGGAATGGCAAAGCATGTTTCCCTTTCATTGGGCTGAAGACAAGTTGAACTATTTGGGAGTTTGGATCCTGCGGGATCTTTATTATATGATCTCAATATAGCAGACACTGTTGCCACTATCAGGTTACAGCTCCACACTTGGAGGGACCTCCCCATATCATTTATAGGTCAATGGGCACTTTTGAAAATTATAATTTCTCCAAAAATATTATGTTGTCTTCATATGTTACCATGTTGGTTGCTCAGAAAAGACCTTTCTTTGATAAGGTCTTTATTTCTTATATTTTTTGGAGGTAAACATGCTTGGGTGGGCTATACTAAATTGATTAATACCAAGGACTGTGGAGGACTGGATCTGGATCTTCCCAGTCTCAAATACTACAATGCTGCTTGACAATCGTGCCTCATGGGAGAATGGTATACAAGTGGTCGCCTTTTTATGTACTGCATACGCACAATGCAAAATTAAGTAGGATTGTCAGGGATAATGTTTTGTTCTAAGCTGGTGCTTTGGCCTGGCACTAGTTTCAATGTTGGTGGGGCCTGAAATGGGAAGTCTCCATATTTTTACCGCTGCTGAAGAATAAAGATTTCCCTCCCAGTCTGGAGTATAAGTAACATGTTCAGGGTTGGAAGGAGTCTGGCTTGGTCATATTCTGGAAAAAGGTAAAATTATTTTTCAGTCATTTACGATACTCCAGAACCTACACAATTTACCCGCATTCCATTTTTTTTTTTCATTTTTATAAGAATTTTTCCCCTACCCTACGTATTGTGCAAACAGCACAGTACGTAGGGTAGGGGAAAAATTCTATTTCACATTGATAATTTGCTTTGTAAACACCTACTCTCTCAGACAGCTGTGTATTCTATGAGTAAATATTGCCTTAAAGGTGAATTGTAAAAGCCCAACACATACATTAATTAGGGGATGTGCGAATATATTGGGCTCACATATGACAAGTGGATTTTAAAAGCTATCAAGATATGCACATATCTCCCGGAGAATGCACATCTCGGAAGTTTTCTGAAAGGAGTGTGGCATGGGTGTGGCCTGGGTGAGGCATGGGCATTTTGGGGCATGAACCTGAGCTGTGAGTGTAAGAACTTACATGATCTGGCGCTCGCTGAGGACCCTTGCCGCATTACTTTACTTCTGATATGGATGACGTGTAAGCTACAAAGATTAAGGTGCGTGGCTAACTAGGGGAATTAAGGCTATTAAACTAGGGGGGTTTGGAGGACGAATCTCTTAACTGGGCATACTGGGAATAGAGTCAGCACTCGCCCCTTTTAAAATCCTATTTATGCAGTAGAAGCAGTATTTGCGTGCACATGCACGTGCCCACATAAAATTTGGCACACATGTGCGTGCTGACAGGCCATTTTATAACATGCACACATATACGCATGCAAGTTATTAAACAGCTGTATCCCTGGGTGTGGGCTGATACAAGCCTGATCCCTTTTAGAGGCAAAAGGGCTCTTATCCAGGTGACCAAAGACCTGTGAACCTACTCTAAACCCTAGGTAGGCAAGCACCAGTGATGGTCCTGCTGCGAGAGACAGTGAAGCCAGAGAAGATATTCAATTAAGTATTTTTGGACTTTGAGTTAAGGGAGAAGGTTTTGCATCCCCTTTCCCCACTGGGATTTCAGAGCTGTTTGAAAGCCTGATCTCTAAGAGAAGTTCCCCAGGAAAAGAAACAATCAAGGAAAAAGTAACAACTGAACTAAAGGAAGGAAGAACATGAATCAGAAGATCCCGTCTGGATTTTCACTCATTAAAGGTCCAGAACAGGCTGGGTGTCCAAGGAAAGAAGATGATGAAAGGTATGATTTTTGCAATGCAGATGGGACCCTATCACTAGGACTCCAAGGCAACAAGAGAAGAGCTGCCGGGGAGAGCAGCTGGGAGCCAGCGGGAAGCAGGGCCTGCCTGGCCCAACCACCGAGTTGGTAGCTGGGACCAGGGGCAACGCAACGGATGGGCAGGGAATGCCCTCCTCCCATAGAAGGAGAAGGTGAGACCTTTCTGCCAGTGATGATGCGACTGCTCCACTCCATAGCCTGTCCACCACCCGCCCACCAACACCTACAATCCCACAGCAGCAGCACCGAAAGGCGCTTGCACCATGAGGCGTGCGCACGAAGTAGCACAACAAAGGAGCTTGCCCCTTTGTGCGCTTCTTCGTGCATGCCTGAGGTGACACCCATACCAAACACCTTTTAAAATGGAGCCGACCTACCTTATACAAACCATCACAGGATGAGAAATATATGGAAACCTTCAGAGAACGGCAAATCACAAGCAAAGAAAAAGCGCAAAGATGATCTACCCCATGATAAATAGCTAATCTCTTCCTGCCTAATGTTTTTTCCCCTACTACTAAATGTTCAATTTCTGTCAAATAAAATCAAACTGATAAATGATCTCCTAGAGGAACTAAATCCTGCTATCTTCTGCATACCATTATTTATGGAGACAGAACAGAATGGCTTAACACCGCTTTACGACTGCATGTACCACAAAGCGACCTCAGATCCGCTATCAATTCCATCCATTAAAACAGCACACCTTAGCCAGATTCGAGAAAGGGCACTATCCATCGTGGGATCAAAGCTATGGAACTCACTACCAATACAAATAAGAATGCAACAAGAAAAAAAGTTTAAAGCAGAACTTAAAACTTGGCTATTCTATGCGGCATATAATGAAGATAAGAAATAGGCATCAATGTAACTGTACAATTTCAGGTGGCTCTGACCTTTTAACCTCAATACTTAAAGCATGCTTTATGTTTTAGTATTTATTGGTTTAATATTTATGGCTTCTGACATTATTTTATTAGGATATCTTTTACTCTTACTTGTAAAATTTTATCTCTTATTATTACTGTTGTTTGTAATTTTTTTTTATTGTATTTTATTGCTTTGTTAACCGCTGTGAAGGCCATGCCGAGACAATGGTATATAAGTACAAATAAATCTTAAACCTTATTACTGAAACATGGATGAAAGACAATGAATAATGATAATGTTCTCTTAAATCAAATTAATCACCCCAACTATGACATTTTTCACTTCCCCAGACACAAACGTAAAGGTGGGGGCCTATTAATAATCAGTAAAAAAGAACTTGAACTTACACCCTACAAAGTTGAGACTAATCCTCCCTACGAGGTGGCAATACTTAAATCACCACAACTAAATATAGGTATGGTCTATTGCCCACCTGGAAAACTACAAAAAGACTGCTCACCTATAACTGAAATTTTCACTAAAGTGTTTCCATCACCTGAATCCACTTGAATCGTAAAGGACTTTAACTTATATGTAGATAGCATACCTAAAACTACAGCATGTGAAGAATTCCTAGACACTACAGAAGAAATGGGTTGCTCACCATTTCTTACCAATCCCACTCATAAAGCAGGACACATCCTTGACCTAATATTCACCAATCACAATAACTGCATAATCAACACATCTCACAAAATAGTGCCCTGCTCTGACCACCAACTAATATAAGCAGAAATAACCCTCCTCAACACACAGCAAACAAACTCATATAATAATCAATCTTTCACATACAGAAAAAAGACAGACCCGAAAACACTCAAAGAAACTATTAAAAATAAGATATTTGATTTTAATCATGATAATGCCTCCTCAACTTTTGACTCCTGGGATAAAATCGTCATTGAAATAACCAATAACCTATCCCAATCCAGACAAAAATGTTTCAAAAGGAACTCAATACCGCTAAACAAAAAACACACTGATATAGTGAAGAACTGAGACACACTAGACAGACACTGAAAAAATCTGAAGCAATGGTGGAAATGCCAATCTACAGAATTCCTAGAAAAATACAAATCCCTATTAACAAAATACCATGAACAAATCAATAAAACAAAAAAAGATTATTACACTAAACAGATTCATTGTGTAATATTTAATTCAAAATTACTCTTCGAAACAGTTAAAACTTAATTAAGGACCCATCTTCTGCCATCTTGAATAATTATGACTTTTCCAAGAATTCCTGCAATGAATTTGCCACTTTGTTAGATAAAATCAATAGATTAAAAACACAATTCTCCACCTGCTTACCAACAAAAGAACCAGAAGAAAAAAAAGGGGCAAGCTAATTGGAACATATTTGACACAGTATCTAAACTTGACATTAACCAAATCATTACAAAATTTAAGCCTGCTATCCACCCACTGGACCCAATCCCCGCAACTTCCCTGAAAACAGTAAACAGCATAATCACTCCAGCAATCACAACCATAATCAACCACTCACAGAAGGACTGGTCCCCACTGGGGCAAACAAGCTGTGATTAAACTAATCCTGAAAAATGAAACTGGCAGAATTGATGATTGGGACAACTACCAACCAATAGGGATGTGCATTTGTTTGCATTGAAATACTGAATAAAGACTATATTTCCTAGTTCGTTGCATTTCGGGGGGCTGACGAAACAAAAGGAAAACCCACGAAATTTTGTGAGGTTTTCTTAATGTTTTTTTGGGGAGGGAGAAAGGGCACATTAAAAAAAAAACCCAAACCCACCCCAACCCTTCAAATTCAGTTAACTACAAACCCACCCAAACCCCCCAAAACTTGGCAAAAGTCCCTGGTGGTCCAGTGTAAGTCCCAGGAGTGATCTCCCTCTCTCGGGCAGTCACTGCCAGTAATCAAAATGGCGTCGGTGGCTCTTTGCCCTTGCCATGTGAGAGGGGCTATCGGTGCCATTAGTCAACCCCTGTCACATGGTAGGAGCAATGGATGGCCTGTGCCATTTTTTAAGATGAAGAAGCATATAAGCAAATTAATCAAAACTGGATACATTGGCTGAAACCATTACTAACAATACAGGACTTCCATACTGTTTTACAAACACTAATATTTTCAAACATAGATTACTGCAACTCCCTATCACTAGGCCTATCTTCAGGATTATTAAAACCACTACAGTTACTACAAAATGCCTCAGCTAGACTCTTACTAGGGACAAGGAAATTTGACCACATCACCCCCTCGCTGATGGAACAACACTGGCTTCCTGTTCAATCCAGAATATATTATAAAGTATTAACTCTAATTTTTAATATTATCAACAGCATTAACCTATACTTAATAGGAGTGACACTGCAACGATACACACCGCAGAGAGCACTAAGAAGTTAGCAAGTAGCACATTTAAGACTAATCGGAGAAAATTCTTTTTCACTCAACGCACAATAAATCTCTGGAATTTGTTGCCAGAGGATGTGGTTAGTGCAGTTAATGTAGCTGGGTTCAAAAAAGGTTTGGATAAGTTCTTGGAAGAGAAGTCCATTAACTGCTATTAATCAAGTTTACTTAGGGAATAGCCACTACTATTAATTGCATCAGTGCATCAGTAGCATGGGATCTTCTAGGTGTTTGGGTAATTGTCAGGTTCTTGTGGCCTGGTTTGGCCTCTGTTGGAAACAGGATGCTGGGCTTGATGGACCCTTGGTCTGACCCAGCATGGCAATTTCTTATGTTCTTATGTAAAACAAAGGATTTCTAAATGTGCCTACAACACAGAGTACACATCTAACACAAATAAGAGACCAAATGTTTTCCATAGTGGGCCCCAAGTTGTGGAACTCTATACCAGAGTCGTTACGTCTGATAAGAAAGAAAGAGTTTCAAACGTAAAACATGGCTCTTTAGAAATGCATATGATCTTACGTAAAACACCAATATGCTGATAACTTCACTGTCAAAACCATAGATAATGTTAGTAGAATGAGCAATAAGTACTAAACGATGTAAAGTGTAACATGATAAACTATTGATTAATACGAGAAGGATAGAATTTATAGATTACTAACCACATTAGCTCCCTAGCTAACTTGTACCTGAAGTTGATGTGCAAACTATGTACCTGAAGTTGATCTGCTAACCTAGAATATGTATTTGCTGTGGTGACCTAGAATATGAATGTTGTCCAAGAATATGACTGCTAATTTTGTAAACCGCTGTGATCTTTTGGAACAACGGTATATAAAACATTTAAATAAAATAAACAGCCACTGGGAGAGTATGCACATTTAAAATCACCATGAGCTCTACCCAGATGTCTATAATAAGTACACCTTCCTACCACTCAGAAAATCCTGTATGTACATTTATTTAATTTTATGAATCAGTAAATTGTTATTTTATACCCAGTCCTGGTCCTGTCTAATTCTTGCTGCATCTCACCTCATGGGAAGCACTAACAGATACACTTCAAAACTTCAAAGCAGTTACCACTTCCTAAAAAAGGGGTTACACTTGTAAATGTCTTTTGCTGAAATGAACTGAGGAAGCATCACCCTCTATTAGCTTGTGGCGAGTTCATATGTCTGCGGTTATGCAGATGGAGTAGTTGGACATAATTTCAAAACGTAAAGTTGCTGAATCATATGTAACAGCATGGATGATGTTCTTTACTCAGTTGCCACAGGACTTGGTTCACAACTTCATCGCTATGGAACACAGGGCTGGCAGCATTAGGTACTTGATTTATTGGTAGTCCTTGTGTTAGCTGGTCTCGCTTCTTTACTCCTTTTTCATAATGCCAACTCTATTGAATATGCGTAGGACTGTTTGAGTGGGTGCATGCAGGTATGTTTTTGATTTGTAATATGTGGCGGGTAATGTGGGGGAATATGTCCTGCTAGTTAGTCGGATATGTTTATCCTGCTAACTAGCCAGGCTGCTCAGCAGCTGAATATTGACCACATAGTCTATACAAGCTACATGAGGAACTCAAAGATGAGCAAAGAATTCAAAGTTAAACTTGAACACATGGATTGCATCCAGGTTTGAGCTCTAAAGAAATTTCAGACCTTCTCCACTTCCACTGGGGAAAACATTGGATTTTCTATGGTGGTTCTAGGAAAATCTGAAATTGAACAAAACAAAGAAGTTACACCCAAAACTAAACAGCATGCACGTGTCCACATATATGGCTGGATCTGGAAAGCAAAACAGCCCTATCAGAGTACTCATGTCCCCCTGACATGTCCAAGCCATAGCATTCAGGCTCAAAAGATCTGTGTTTCAACTTGTATGGTGGGGTGGACAGGGCTTAGATGTGTCAGAGGGGAAGGAGATAGCCAGGACAACTACTGAAACACAGGAAAGCCCTGGTGGAAAAAAACAACACTGAATGATGCAATCTCAGAGAAGAATTGTCCAGGCAACACAGGTCTCCTTGATGGCCCCTGTGGCTAGATGGTAACTATCCTAGGAAGGAGAAAAGAGAAAAAAAGCAAACAGACAGAACTAAAATACATCTAAAATACTGCTGAAATATCTTTCTTTCTGTGTAATATAACCAACATCTGTCTCTTCTTTCTAAGGAGCCAATGTAATAAAACCTGCTTCAAAATTGGTGTTAAATTTTATTGTGGGTTTTACTTAATATACTTGTTAAAAATAGAGTTATTCATGCTATGCAGTAAGCTAATGGATGCAAATCAAGCTGGAGTAAAAAAAAAAAAAGTACTACATGAAAAAAATGTGTTAAAATTTGAGTTAACCAGAAAAATCTGCACTAATGCAGAAAAATGTTTTTAAAAGTTCTTTAAAACAGGTATAAGGAGTAGGTGCTTGAACTGGAAGGAGTGTGGCCAAAATGACTGTGCAGGTGAGATTGCAACTTGGCACAATTTTGCATGCAAGACCATTTGGGCACGGCAAGCCAAGTGAAATCAAAGAGTAAGTTCTCTAGGCTGAGCACCTACAGCAGAAGGTCATGCCCTTGGGTGCTGTGCATCCCTAATGGCTATACTTGCCCGTTCTGGAGACCTTACCCTGTCATTTCGCTTGGCATGCCTTGCCCAAATGGCCTTGCATGTGAGATTGTGTCCAAGTCGGGAATCCCATTGCTGGTCTTACATTTTAGTCACACCTCTTTATCCTGTGTTTTGTTACCAGATGGCCTGAGATGGAGTAAAAGTTAATTCACATTTCTGGTGTCCGTGATATTCTATTGCTGTACCCATTGCTGTATGACATTGCCTAATTGTTTTTACCACACTAAGCACAGCAATAGAATAACTTTGGCCACCAGAAATGTAAGTTTAGTCCTCCACAAACCAAAAAAAGAAGTTACATTTCCATTGTAAGCTTTTGGGGGGCTTTCACCTACAGCTGAACAAACCACAAGCTCTCCGGGAAGGCACATTCAGCTGGATAATATGCACTTTGGGATTGTGCTTCCCAGCTTTGGCGTACTGGTCATTTTATCTATTTATTTATTTTAAATTATTTTTAGCCCACGTCCTCCAAAATTCGGGGTGGGTTACAGTGATGCAAGTATAGAAGCATACACAATCCTTTAAAACAAACTACAAAATAAGACTTGAAACAAGGATCACGAGTGATGTAAAGCTGCTGCAGCACCGGGAGAGCTGTAGGTTGCAGCCATAGAGAATTTACGTTGGAAATGTAAGCCCTTCCTAGGTCTGAGGTGGTGTCCCACACTGGGCACAATAATAGATAACATTGGCCACAAGAAATTTGAGTTTCCTCCACCTCAGACCTGGGAGTTACATTTCCAATGTGAGCTTCCTTGGGCAGGCTCCAGTCCCAGATTTCCTTTGTTATCTTGAACAGCTGGACAGGAAGCTAAAGCTCAGCTGTTGGTGCCCCACTGAGAGAGCCTGTGTTTTGTTCATCTAACTGTAGGTGCCTTCCCCAGAGAGCTTCTTCTTTTACTGCCATTCTTTGTCAAAATGGTCTTGAATGAGCGAATGTGCCTATTCATTGGGATGCACAGCCCATGCAATGCCAGTTTGGCAAAGAATGGCAAGTAAAATCAAAACATAAGCTTTCTGGGGCAGGCACCTTCAACTCAGCAGTGTGCACTTCATCACTGTGCATCCAACTTTGGCATCCTGTTCAGCTGCAGGTGCCTCCCCCCTCCACCAAAGAGAATTTTATGTTTTTTTAGGCTAGCTGTTGGTACATCCTTAAGAGAGCTTATGCATTGCTTTTACTAGCCAGTCCTTGCAAAAAATGGCCTTGGATGCAAGAATGTACTCTCTGCAGTGAGCACTTACAGATTGCTAAACAGATTGTAAGCTCCCTGGAATGGGCATCTCCGATTATACAGCATGCCAAAGTTGGTGTACTTCTCCGCTGTAGGTGCCCACCCCAAGAGCTTACTGGAAATTAAACTCCTGGGTCTGAAATGGAGTAAACTCACATTTCTGGTGACCAAATTTATTCTACTGCTATGCCCAGTGTTGTAGAAGCAGTTTAGCACTACCACAATGGGCACTGCAATAGTATAATCAGAATTGAGAGTTAGGTTTTACTCCTGCTCTGACCCAGGAGTTAAATATCCAGGGTTAAGAAAAGGTGCTTTAAGCTCTCTGACCTTTAACACATCTCCCTGCTTTGCTGAGGAATAGCTAATGCCTTCTTTTACATGGGATTTGCATGCACCCTTGCTAAGCAATGTGTGGGTTTTTTAGTGTGGTTTTTTATGCGCTAAAACTTATATTACATACCCGAGTAAGCTTAGCGCTGAAAAACCAACATTAGGCTCAGCACAGCTTATTACATCGGCTCCTAAAACCCTTATCCACTTTCTTCACTTTCTACTTAGTCTACTGCATCCTCCACCTCACAGGTCTCCTCCCACTGATCCATCTATCTCAACTGCAAACTATTCAGAATTCAACTGTGCAACTCACCTTCTTCCAGTGCTGGTATGACCACATAATCCGTGTGATCAAGTCACCATAATGGTTCTGAATCCACTTCTGCATACAATTTAAGCTTCTCCTACCCACCTACAAATGCCCTCATTCTCCTCATTGCCTTTCCTCTCCCTACACTCTTGTGACCTCAGTTCATTGGACAAGCTTTCCTTAACTGTGCTCTTCTCCTCCATCACTAACTCTTAACTATGCACTTTCTGCTTTGATGCACTTGTTGCAATGACCTTCCTCAGTTGGTATGTCACGCCCTATCTCTGGCTAAATTCACACCCTGCCTAACAATCTACTTTTTTGAGATTCCCTTGAAATGTTAAACCATGGATCTTCCTGATCATAGCCTTATGGATTTTAGCCATGTATATTTCATGAAATGTCCTAATATGTCATGCCTGTTGATTTTGACTTTATTGTAAACTTCATGGAGCTAGGGCCTCCTGTTATGTGTAACCGAACAATGCTTTGAATGACTTTTATCACTGTAGAAATGATAAATAGTAGTAATAGCTCTGAACATCTATTATCCAATTTTGACAGAAGTACAATAGTGGTAAAATAATTGTTTTCAAATAGCATTTCAGAGAAAAAAATACTTTTTATTTACAACAGAATTTCTTTATCAAAACAGTATTCCAGCCTAATTTCTTCTAGCTGTCAGGCGTATTTGCTCCTATATTTTTTCCCTTTCTCACTCCTCCAGATGTGTAGTGATGTACAGAGAGGCCATTAACATTTGCACACAGGGAACATCCATGAAAACAGCACACAACTCTAAAGAGGAGATGCCTTCACCATCTTTTTTTTTTTTTTTTTACCTTTTTTCCTTCCTTTGTTTTCCCAGACAGTACATAGGCCAGGGAAAAATAATAAAGCTTTAGTGTCATCATAATCCACTGTTAATTCTTCCTTTTTCCAGGCTTTGAATTTTTTGAAACAAGTGCCAAGGACAACATAAACGTCAAGCAGACATTTGAGAAGCTAGTGGATATCATCTGTGACAAAATGTCAGAAAGCTTAGAGACGGATCCTGCCATCGCCACAGGAAAGCAGAACACACGACTAACGGACAACCCTCCTCCACAGCAACCCAATTGTGGCTGTTAATAGTTGACAGAGGCAACTCTGGTGTGTGCTATTGCCAACAAGTATTGAATGGTTGACAAGCTTTTTAATTTATACTGTCTAATAATTTATTTGGAGAAACAAAATATTTTATGTTATATCATTGGCAGGTATGTCCATACATTGTTTAAAGGGTCTGTTATGGAACTGTATGGCAAGTATGTGGTCTTGACTACTTATTAGCATCTACTGTTTGCGTGCACATGTCGTGCATTTACTCCCTCTCTCTCTTTGCTCTAAACAGTTACTTCAGCTGCTGCTCCTTGAACCCCAAATCTGGAATGTTTCATCAATTTAAATTAACGGTGACTCCATGGGTTGATTGCTGTGTTATACTAGAAGTCTCTCTCTCTGATGCCACTTGATATCCTTCCAATTGAAAATGTATATAAAAGTACTCCCCAGGTATTATGAGCAAATGAGTTTGGCTATACAACACTGCCATCCAGTTATTTCCTTCCTTCTGCTTTTGTAAGGAAAGACAGCATTCACCACAGAGCAATGAGAATCTATTTGAGCAGGAAAACGCAGAGCAACATTCATTATGCTACGATTCGATAGCGCACATACAGGTATGGTTGGAGTCTCTAGATAGGAAAGCCAAGTGATTTTAATACTAAGTTAATTACTGAAGATGTTAAATTCCAATGTCATGTTCTGGTGGAAGGATTTTAAGTAGCACTTCACCATATTGTACAATAACAAAACCCAGCTATCCTGAAATGCTAAGCCACAGGTCAAATGTCATAGTGCTGTGTACCCTTTCTAGGTGCAGGTAGTCTTCAAAATAAGGAATTGCCCCACGATTCTAAGGACCATCAAGAGTCAAAGAGAGAAAGGGGAGGGGACATTTTTCTTGATGGGCACTGGCTGAAAAAACAACACTTTTAGCACTCTCAGTATACATCAAAAGAATGTGTGGGTGGAATAGTATTTCCATACTGGGTTTGAGTGTATTTATCTTTGGGAATGCTCTCCCTTTCCTGAGATCCTTTGTCTCAGTGTTCTTTAAAAAAAACAAAAACCAACATGTATTTTTTAATTTCTTGCATGTATAGTTTAAGTGTTTAGCATGTTCCAAATACTACGGTCACTGTACAGAAACAAGAAGACCTCAGCCTGAAGAAGCCCTCTCAGGGCTGGTAAAAATGACATTTTAAAATCTCTGAAACAGAAATCTTCCTATTATTGTGTTACTTGCTGCCACCCGCAGATAAAGACCACAAAATCTCTTTAGTTTGCCCATTATCCTTTTCTGTTTCTCTCATATCTGCCCTTCTCAGAGTTTACCCATTTAAGTTCTTGGGTCTCATTTCATAAGGCTTATGGTACAGACTTTACATCATTCTGGTAGCCCTTCTCTTGTCTGCTTCTATATCTATTTCCTTTGGGAGGTGTGGTCTCCAGAATTGGACACAGTACTCCAGATGAGGTCTCACCAATGATTTGTACAGAGAAATTAACACTTTTTTTTCTGCTGGTAATACCTCTCCCTGTGTACCCTAGGATTGCTCTGGCTCTTGCCACTGCCTCGTCACACTGATTTGCAACCTTGAGATTATCAGATGTCATCACCCTGAAATCTCTTTCCTGTTTGGTGAACATTAGGGCTTCGCTCCCTATCATATATATTACTGTGCCCCAAATGCATAACTCTTTACTTTTTGGCATTATATCTTAGTTGCCACACTCTTGACTACTTCCATAGATCCCTCCTCATTTTTTCTACTCTATGTGGAGTCACTATCATGTTGTAACTCTAAATATCATCTGCAAAAAAAAGCAAACCCTTCTTTTCAAACCTTCTGCAATATCACTTACAAAAAGATTGAACAGGACTGATCATTGAGTTACTTCATTAATAACCCACCCTTTCTTTGAAGTAAGCACCATTTACTACTACCTTCTGTAGTACAATCAGTTTCTATAGTCCACTTTACCACCTTCAGAACTCCCATCTCTCCCCACACACTACTTAGCATATTTATAATCCTCCAGTATGGGGTAATGTCTAAGGCCCCACTGAAATCTTCATACATCACATTCATCTCCTGCCCTGATCTAAAGCTTTGAGAGATTCATATTTAGATACAGTCCAGATAGCAAAATTAGCTGGATAAACTTATAGGGCCTGGTATTCAAGGTGTGTTCAATGCTCAATAGCCGGAGAAGTAGGACTGATCCGGCTATGTAGCAGGCCACTGAACATCCAGTTATAGTCATTAGTCAGCATCCGCTAGATAGCTGAATAAGTCACTTATCTGGTTATCTCTTAGCTGGTCAATTTGTGGGCAAGTAATGGACTGATTGGGATGGAGCTACATAGCTGGATATGTTATCCTGCTAACTGGTGATATTCAACCTTAGTCAGATAAGTTATTCGGCTAAGTAGCAGCTTGTACGCAGATATTCAACGGCATAGCCATGCCACTGAATAATGAATATCCCTTGTAACTTTATCCAGCTAAGGCCGGGATTTTCCATTCTCGCACAGAATGGTGAATCCAGCGGTAACGGGGGGCAGGGGGGCGGGCCTGCGAAAGCCGGCAGCGATCGCACCACCGCGGTGTTATCACTGCCGGCTTTCACACCCAATAGCACCACCGTGAAAGGTGGCGCTACTGGGCGCGCTACTGGCGGCAATAACGTGTCTTACCTTATCGCCGCCAGCGAAGACAGCGCCGCGTCCACCTCCTCGCCACCTCGACTCCGCCCCGACTCTGCCCTCGGCAAGCTATCACACGCGAAAAGGGACTTTACGAGTACAAAAGTCCCTTTTCGCGTGCAATAGCCTTAGAAAATAACCCCCTAAGTTACTTATCCAGGCAGATTTGAATATCGGGTCCACAGTTACTGGGTCAACATAACCTGCCTCCCCCTTTGCCATACACACTAACACCTCAGAAAACATTACTGTTCTTGTCAACTGCTTAAGATCCTTCCATAATTTCCTGAGCTACTTTTGTATGGCATTGTCCCCAGGTGAACAATGACATCAGTATTTCATTCCCTTTTTTCTGCTCCACTTATCCTGAGAATGTGCTTTGTGTTTCCCAATAGACATTCCTTCTCTCTCCCCAGTCCTGACTCCAAACCGATTCTTTTGATAATAGTCCCTCACCTGGAGGAGCTTCCTCCTTTCTTGGGATCCTCCTCTGTTCTTGATATTAAAAGAACCCAATCAGATTACTTAATTTCAGATTTCTTTCTGTCAGTGAGGAAAACTGAATGATTTGTTTCATCACCAAAAACAAAATTCCCCTAAAAATAGCTTTCTTAATACTTAGAAAGCTTTCTGAATTTCCACCTTAAAATAAAATTATGCTCCATATATTAGTGATTTTCTTTTTACATGATGTTGAGTCTTTGTCCTGGCTGTGATGTGAAAATGAAATAGTTCAGTATACTTTATTTCATGAAATACCTTCTAGAAATTAATTACAAATCAAATTGTAAACATAATGCAACAGTAAGCACAGAGGATAAATTATAAAATAAAATCTCAGCACATTGGCATCAATCTGTTGATTTCACATAATTTTTCACCAAATAGCTTTTATGCAAGAAAGTTTGCATTTGTCACTATGAAGTCGGGTTTTATTAAAAGAAAAGGAGATTTCTTGCAAAAATGTTGCACATAGATAGTGGTATATGAGATAATTCCAGATCCCTGGCCAATACAAACCACCAGCAAGCAGCAGTTCATCACACATGGGCTGGGAGATGCACGCAGAGATCTAACAAAATTATTGATCTTGGAGAAAATTGTCCAGAGATGATCTGCCCAAGATCTTTTGTAACCACATAGGTCCATTCTTCAAAAGTTCTAAAAAAGCAGCAGCACTTGCAGGCAGTTTTTGAAAGATACCACTATATCACACCCTGCAGAAGAATAGGTGTGGAGGTGACTGGAAGTGTAGGAACACAGAGATGTCAACTTGCAAAGCAACGGAGGTGGGCAGAAAGTTTTTTGCATTAATGAATTCATTGATTCAAAGAACTTCGAGCCCGCATTATCACCTGGGGGTGATTGGCTGTCTGAACATCATCCTCTCAGTGCCGCCATGCTGTTCCACAATGCATACTCTTTTGGCCACATGGCGAGGAGGCAATCCCAGGGGACTGGTTTAAATTGGAGGAGGCAAAGCATGTGCATAGATGGCATTTTCAAATCTTCACACGCATCCGCAGAAAACGCAGGTTCAAGTTGACTGATCAGACTTTGTACCCGCAGCCTCTTTTAAAGCAAAAGTGCATGTGTACATGTGCTTTAAAGATTGGAGCAAGGCCAGCGGGTATAAGGTATGTGCAGTTTTTGTGCCAGTGCAGACAGTCTGAAGATTTTCCTCCCTGAAAGCACACATGTTAAAAAGTGGACTTGAGAACACAGTAAGCTTGAGGTTTGAGAACATGTGGTTTCTTAAGACACTTAGTACTGCTGGAGAGGCTGAAAAATGAATGCAGTTTATTATAATCTGATGTACAAATATGTCAACAAAACCATGTAATAGAGTACAGAGCACATTTAAAATTGATTAGGTACCATGCAAAATCAAGAAGATCAAAACAGAAAGAGTGCAAATAGTAACAGGATGGTGTATGTATCTTCTGATATATTTCAAAATTGAAACAATTTTTCATCTTCTGTATTATACATAATTATGGCAAAATATAAAAAGTTGCTAATGTCATTTGTGTTGTAATGACAGTGCAAAAGAATATTAAGTTATGGCTGCCACAGTGTTCAGAATAATTTTCTGACTTTCATGCTTCTAGCACCCATAATATTGAATGCAGTATTTCTAAAATGTTATCACTAGAGCCAGATTTAAGAGTCAACCAAACTCATTATTTTGTAAACGAATGAAGCTCATATTTCTTTAAACCCACAAATGTGGGAAGCTCCAGCTGAACTACGAAACAAAGACACAAGTCAGAAAGCGGCTGTACAATGCTGTATCCCAATATTAGCAGCAGTTCCTTGCCTGGACATGTTCACTTACTTTGACCAACATCTGGTGCAGGATCTGAACCAACATCTTAAAGGGTCCAATTAGAATTCTGCACTTCATAATGCACTTCAGTCTAACTACTGAAGTGCATTATGGTTCACACATGTTAACTATCCATAAAGCATGTCAATTAACATCGCCTATGCAATCACTTTATAAATAGTGCAGTTACATTCAGTTTTAATATGACTGCCAATTTAAATATACAAATACCGTGGTAATGAGCTCCTTACTCAGTACCATGCTATTTTCGAAGGTATGATAAATTTAAAGGTTATGATAAACTTAGCTACACCTTTGCAAAATTTAGCTGACTGCCAGCACACCAACTGGGTAGGCTCTCTAGGAATTAACTAGTGAGGGATGACAGTGTCCTGAGTCTTCACCTCAGAAGACCACCCTCAAACCAGAATCGAGGCTCCATCTCTCTTCCCACCACTGACACACGGCAGACTCCCCCCCCCCCCCCCCCCGGCAGAAGTCCCTGTTCTCACCTTCCATCCTTTCCCTCCCCCCATCCCTGAAGTAGCAGACAGTTCTCACGATGCCCCACCCACTCCGGTTATGAAGTCCGGAAAAGTGGCAGGAGGAAGATGGAAAATGTCCTCTGCCTCCTGGGTCTTTGCTGGTCCTTGCCTAAATAGTTTCCAAACTGATTCAGTTTCCAAAATGTGGATAAAGCTGCCATTTAGAAAAGCATCAGCGAGGCAGCAGGAGCAAGGTAGGTCCCTGGAGGGGGTAAGGAGGATATCCATGGGCATGGAATCAAACTTGTTGCTGGATAAGATCTGTAATGTTGTTTGTTTGGTTTTTTTTTTTTTGGGGGGGGGGGGGGTCTGACAGGGAAAAGTGGGCAGAGAACCCCCTCACCATTACGCTAGCCCACCTTGGCCACACTGAATGCCCTGCTGCCTACGCTAACCAGATCCACGTTTCCCAGCCAGCTAGTGCGGGCTGCAGGAAATCACACAAATTGCAGCTGTATTAAAATGACTGTGTTTGGTTTAACACAGCCAATTTAACATGACTGTGATCTTCATGTCATTTGTTAAATTGATACCACATTAAACGTGCGTTACCTCTATGTGGTGGTGGTGGTGTTGATGTTGCTTATGTATGTTCATTATTTATGATTTGTAAATCTCTACTGACTAACTGGAGATATGAGTAATAAATGAAATTAAATTCAAATCTGCCAAATTTAATGCCCTTTAGTAGACACCTTCTAAATCTGTATATTCAGCCTATATATATATATTCTGCCTAAGGGAAAACCCTGAGTCCAGCAATTCAGTTGTCCCAATTAAGGTTTGTAGTCTTTTATACAGCATCCTACTTGGCTAATGCTTAGGCCAAGTATGTTGTTTGAATTAAACTCCAGAGCCTTTTTAATAAGGATTTTTTTCCCCATATGCACAGACTAGGGAAAAGCCCTTTTTGACTATGCCTATATAGTTTCCCGCATTAGTGCAGCAAAAAAGCATGGGAGTTAATTCTTTGGCATTTATTGTACTTCATTAGACTTATCAGCACTCTGTTAAAATTATCTGGTAACCTGTAATATTTACTTTAATTGTTCTTTAATTTTAGTTGCAGGCCATAAGTGGAATTGTCATTGGTTTCTACAGTTGTCCAATGTGCAAAATGTACAGTATATGAGTTAGGTCTTTCCTTCTCTCAGCAGTCAGTCTCCCTCCTGCTCTCTTTTTCTGCACTGGAGACTGTGACTGTTACCTGACCTTGTTTTTCTCTACGTGTGCTCATGCTCCAGGTATTGCATAGAGAAACTGCCTAAGCAAATAATCCTATGTGGCCTTTCTAGAGTGTGAGTCTGAAGGATAAACTTTCTTTCCCAGTCTGCTCAGCTCTGTGTGTCCAGCTGGACTGAATGCACCTTATTTATTGGGGATAAAGTGCTTTCCTAGTGCACAAAGTCTGCTGTCTTTCAATCTCAGCTCTCAGAATTATTTAAAAACCTTACTTTAGCAAGCAAGTAGTAACCCTAATTTTCTCTCCGATACTGACATTTTACCTTCAGGTCGAGAGAGAACCTATCAGTGTGTTTCACATAGCTCTTGCTCACTTGTTGTACTGGTATGTGCATGTATTTTGGCTAAAAAAGAGTTTGCAGAAGTTGTAGCATCATCTTTAGAAAATGACCATGGCATTGGCACTGGAAGTATTGCAGCTGCCATTAAAAAGTATTCCACTGCAACAGTTTGCCCTGAGCCCTTCTAAACACGCATTACTGTAGCAGAGTTTACCAAATATGTGTTTCATTTTCTTAGAAATAGCTTTACATAGGTTTTATTATCTATACAAACTGGCACTCCACAAAACAAAATCTGTAGGTTGTAAATGCATTATTTCCACAGATTCAATTTTCCAAGTTTTTTTTTTTCAGTGAATTCACCTAAAGCAGTTCTTTCTTTCTTATAGGAAATTCACTGAATTCTATTATACAAACAGTGAAAAACAATGAAACGTGTTACCCACAGTCACTTCCTTGATGCCTTTCCAGAAACCTGTGATATAAAAAACAAAACCAAAAATAGCCTCTTTGGATCAGTGGCTGTTTGTGGTGACGGCCGGACTGGGTATTTCTGCAAGTCGGTTTTGAATGGAAAATGTTTGTTTGTGTTATTTTTCCTGTTAACAGTGTTTGATAGTACCAGACGTGGTGATGTGATTCACGTGGACTGTCAGAATGTGTAACTGTTTTAACGGTGTTTGTGGAACTGCAGTGTCTTAAATGTTGCATGATAATATATTATAAAAATAGATATTTTTTTTCTATTTTTAATACCTCTTAATGGAGGGACCTTGGGCCACTAAGTGCAATATTTAATGACCTATTAGTGCAAAAGTAAGCGTGAAGGGAATGAATGTGTGATATCAAGAGGATGGGTGCGGTTTCTTAGAGAGATGTCTGCTGTAGCATAAATGTCTAGTTGTGAAATCTATACAGTACGTCAATTCCGTGTAATGTAAGAATAGTCAATACAGAATGCAGTCCAAATATTTTTAAAAGATATATCAATGTGTTTTCTGCAAGTGCATGTGTAACTTTGCCTTTACAATTGTGAGTGTGCTAACAGGAGTTAGTGTGTGAAGTTGTTAAATAAAAAACACCTTTTATCAAAAAAAAAAAAATTTCAGTAGTTTCTGATATCCATAGTTTCTAAATACAATGTATATATTGCATAAAAGCTCCTTTTCTGAAAATTAATGTCTTAGTATTCCAGAAAAGAGCATGTGGAAATAAAGACATCTAATATAGTGTCAAAATGATATGTTCCTGCTGCTTGATAATATGGTCATGGCCATTAATTGCTTATTTTTTTGTTTCATTCATCATTATATTCCAAGAGGGGTCAGTTTTTGAGAAGACATGCAGAGAATTAGCCACAATATATTATTTAAACACATCAAGATATACATAAAATGGGCTTTGTGTGAGGCAACATAGCATACATAGCTTCATTGCACTGAAATAGTGTCAAAGGGTGCCACCTTCTGACCCATTGTGAAATCTACTGCCAGTTCTCCTGCTCCCATAATTATTGAATAGCATTAATAGCCCCAAATATCTGCTAAAGTTGGGTTGAAATTTCAAATGCAGAGCTGAAGCAAGCTGTCTAATTTTTCTGGCATTAGGATTTAAAGGTAAATTATTGTTCTGTTATCATGGAACCATCACCATATAACTGATGGCATTCTAGTTATTTTTCTGAGTTGGTTATTAAAGACTAATGCAGATACCGATGTCACCATTTATTTGATCAAATAATAAATGGAGTGTAGCACAAAAAATATGCATAGAGATCCTTAAGTTTCAAATGAAACTTCGCTCAATGTGATAGGTGCCAAGCCACAATTGTTTAATGAGAAGTAGTTATAGAAAGTAAACAAACGAAGGTCCCCTGACACAGACCGTGTTTCGCCATTCCGGCTGCGTTGAATCCCAGCACAACTCGGAGAGATGGATTTATCTGATGGCTTGTTCCTATTAAAAGGACTGCAGTTGGCTGTATAGATCTATTGTTATTTTGAAAAATAGGATTTTATTAAGATGTGCAAACAGGACTACATCTTAGGATAAAGGAATGATGGTTCTTCTTTGATGGAGTAGTCTGACAAATAAATTGATCCAGCTGTTTTTGTTAAGTCAGGCATATAAACCACCACTGCATCTGAAAGACAGGAGACCTGTGCGTGAAAGCTCCATGCAACGGTACACAAAGCATTAACTATGCTGTGGAGTATGTCTTAAGTGACTGGCAATAGTAGCTTATCACTTAGGATATTTTTGGAGAGGCCTGGTGGTTTTCTCCTGCTTCCTTGAGCTTCCAGTTCAATCCAACGACATGTGCCTTCATTTGCAAACACACAGCGATTTTATTCGCCCCTGTTTTATATCCCCTCCCTCCTCACCGAGCCCTGTCATGGTAGGATAGTCCGCTGCTTGGGGCCATTTTCTAGACCTCCTGCCAGAATGTGGTTAATCATGGGCCCCAAATCCAGGTGCTAGGTGTGGCCATTCTGCAATGACAATGGTTGGCCTGGGAAACAGAATGTCCTCTGCATGCCACTCAGCCACCAGGCTGGCCTAGACCAACTCTCTTCCCATATCTGCTATAATTAAAGGGACAATTCATCATGGAGGTAATTTTCAAAGGAGTTTCATGTGTAAATGTAACATACTATCAAAGAAATTTTCAAAAGCCCATTTATGCACTTAATGCGGGTCAAACACATTGACAATTCAGTGGTATGTATTGTAGCAATTTTCAAAAGCCCACTGACACGGGAAAGTGTATTTACACATGTAAAATGCAGTTTTAAGCATGTAAATCCTTTTGAAAATTGCCTCAATGCATATTTGTGTTTTTTTCTCATCAAAAGCATGTTTTCATTGTTTTAGCTTGTGTGTGTCCTGATCACCATGTTAAGAGCTTATTTACAGTAATTATTTCCATCTTTCCAAACAAAATCTCTCCAGGACTGGTATTGAAGAGCTCTCACTTCCAGACCCAAAATCCAGAATAATTCTTGCCTCTCACAGTCACAGGAGGAGTGAACAGTCAGATACTGTCCTGTCTCTTCCACTTCAGAAATCCTAGCCTCGTTATAATTAATTTCATGCTAGATTCCCACTTAATGCTGTAATCAGTTATAGAGTTTTGGATCAGGGTATTGCCAGGGGAAATAAAAGAATACATATTGCATTTCAATCTACTAGCAATGAACATTTCAGAATGCTCTTTTGGTCTTTACAGAAGTGGCAACATCAGAAAATGAAAACCATTAGCCATGCTTTTCTTACCCCCTCTGACAAACTCTTTACAGTGAATGAGTAATTTACAGGGAAAGACAAAGACAGGAATATTTTTTAGAGTTCTTTTTATACAAAGTATCAAACAGTATCATGAGTTGATGCTGCATCCAGGAGACCTCTGCTAGCTCCAAAGCTTGGGAAAGACAGACATGGAAATATGGCAGATACTGCAAAGAACCAAAAAGTTCAAACATTTCCGTGAAGCCTGTGGTCAACGTCATATAACGTAGTGGAGTTTTCTGCAGATTGCCAGTTTGAATTTTTCACTGCAGCATCGCAAATTGGGGGCAATTTATGTACTGGAAAAACTTTATTGACTCATCGTATTGATTATGTGGCTTTCTCCTGCACATAAAATGCCTTTGTATAGAGAATCTGGGGAGGATATGCATCAGAGAGAAAGGCTTGCCAGGCAACAATAATTCATTGGGTTCAAAGCGCACTTCCTTCCGCAAAAACTGGAAGCTAATGTAGACCCGGTGAAAGCTGATTTAGCATTATTCAATGTTAATGAAAAGTAATCAGAGCTGAGAGTATCTGCCGAATGTCCACCAATGGTGCTTTGTACAAAGGAAGAACATTTTATGGTTTCTACAATCTCTGGCAATACTTCAGAGTGAATAATTTTTCACTGTTGCTCCATTGGTGTCCATTCCTTTCCAGGGGCTTGCAGTAAGAGAACTGTGTGAGGTTGACTAGATCTATAGCCTCTGTTTTGAGCCCAGCACTTTGGCTGTGTACTTGTTGCTGTTCCTGCAGGCATCTGCAGGCCAGTACAGAAAAACCCACGGGAGAGCCGGCGTCAGCGCCCGCTCTCCCAACGTGCGTCCAGGCCACTCTCCTGGGCGCGCAATTCAGTAAAAAAAAAAAAAATGTAAATGAGGGCCCACGGTAAAGGAGGCGCTAGGGTCACTAGTGTGTCCCTAGCGCCTCCTTTTTGACAGAAGCGGTGGCTGTCAGCGGGTTTGACAGCAGACGCTCAATTTTTCCAGCGTCGGTTCTCGAACCCACTGACAGCCACGGGTTCGGAAAACAGACGCCGGCAAAATTGAGCATCTGTCTTCCAACCCATGGGCCACGGGCAGATTAAAAATTTTTTTTACAATTTTTTTTTATTTTTGGGGCCTCCGACTTAATATCGCTATGATATTAAGTCAGAGAGTGTACAGAAAAGCAGTTTTTTCTGCTTTTCTGTACACTTTCCCGGTGCTGGCCGAAATTAAAATGTGCGGCTTGGCTGCACATTTTACTTTCTGGATCACGCGGGAATGACTAATGGGCCCATCAACATGCATTTGCAAGTTGCGAGCGCTATTAGTTTTGGGGGGGAGGGGGGGTTGGCCACACGTTTTCGAAGCGCTATTACCACTTATAAGGGGTAAAAATATTGCGTTGAAAACTCGCGGCCAAATGTGGGCTAACTGTGCGCTCCACCGGAGCGCACTTTACTGTATCAGCCCGCACTGGTTTGCACAGTCATTCATGGGCAAAAAGGAGATTTAACAGGCAGTCTCAGTTCTGTGCTGTTACCAGCTAAATGCCTGAGGAAACAGATGCAACATACCCGGCTCTAGGTTCATCATCCCAATGTTCTCTGATGCTTGCAATCTTGCTGTCAGAAAAGAAAAAGAAGTCATGTTAGGTTGCACAATACATTAAGATGGCAGTTAATATAATAGGGTGGGCACAAATGATTCTGAGGGCACTTGGCTTTTAAAAGGAATAGCTATCAATGAAGATTTCCAAAATATTGTAAAGAATACTGGGCATGCCATACAATGAGTGAGCATATGTATCCAGATGTATTTTGCTGTTAAGATCACAGGAATACCAAAGTAAAGCTGAGAAAAGAAGATTTTTGGAGTTTGAAAATAAAGAAAACTCCACCATAGCTAATGTGTTGATACAGTAACAATCATAAATAGACCAGGTATTGGCAAAATACAAACATACAGATTGCTGAAAGACTGGGAATATATGTTACCTGGTAGGGATATGCACAGAACACATTTTTGTTCGGTTGCCATTTTTTATATTTGTGTTGTTAGTTTCAGTTCCCAAGTTCACTCATTTCCTTTGTTTCCATTAACATCAATGGGGAAAGCAATGCATCCTATATTTTGGGCTACAACATTAAGGTTTCCTATCCAAATTTAATGAAACTTGCAAACGGGCATCATCAGCAGAGGGAACAGCAATCCAAGAGTGTGAAAAAGTAGCACCAATAGTATTATGAACAGCCCAAGGCACCATGAGAGATCCAAAGCATCACCAACCATGGCGAGAACACTCCAAGGCACCATGAGGGCAGCAAGGTCACCCACAAAATAGTGGCATGAATACCCCCAAGGTCACAAAAAGGGGCAAAGGACACCAACAACAGTGACAGTAACACCCAACAGTGAGGGATGGATTTAGGCATGTCACCTTTTTCTTTTTTTTTTTTTTGCACTTTTGGTGCAGGATAACAGAGGGCTGTTCTCTACTGAATGAGATTTAGCAAAGCTGGAAGGCAGCAAAGCTTAGCCAACCTACTGCCCCTAAATGTTTGCCACCCTAGGCACAAACATAATGGGTGCTGATTGACAAATCCAGGGCTGCCAACAGCATCAAGAGAGGGGAAAGCAGCACAACTAGGGGCATGAGGGGTAAGAGGAAGCAACAACATTGGTATGAAGAAGAGAGGCCCAAAGCAGCAGAAATAGTGGCATAAAGACCACAAAAAAAACCAAAAACCTCCAAAGAGGGGAATGGTACAAACAATGGCACAAACACCCCAAGGCAGAGTGGGGGGGGGGGGGGGGATGGTAGCAATCATAATGGCATTAACACTCCAAAAATACTGAGTGAGGCAACAAGTGGCATGGCATGGAGACAGCAAAGCACTGAACCAAAAGAGAGGCGGAGCAGAGTGAGCAGACCAGGCAACAATAATGTCCCAATGAGCTGAACCAGAAAACAGGCAGAACATGAGAAGTTGCAACACTCCAAAATCTTAAGGCATCCACCAAGGGGCATGGAAAGGTTTTCCTTTTTCTTAATGCTTCTGGGGTTTTTCTTTTCTTTTCTAGGGGGGGGGGTGTTAAAACATCCCAGTATAACCAGAAGACAGGCAGGGCATAAGCAGGCTAGGCTACAGGCAGCAGCAGAGGTGCATGAGAGAAGGTTGGGAACACAAAAACCCCTAGTATAACCAGTAGAGAGGCTGGGCAATGGCAGCAGGAGTGGCAACTGGCAACAATACAGAAAGGCGCTGAGGGCATTGGATAGATGTAGCTGTGTACTCAGTCCTCCTGCCACTCACATAGAAATTCAGGGGAAAGCTAGCAGAAGGAGGTTTAACTTAAGGAAGACCAACTTTTTCTCTAACTGATGGCAGCTATTTATGATGTGGACTCACGATGTCCCCTGATGTTAAGAACACACATTCACTGGGTATGCTTTTTGGTTGGCAGGAAAGGAAATGCTGGGTGACCTTGGCAAGGTCCAGCCAGACTTCAGCATAGTTTCTAGGATGCCAATGGACCTGTTTCCTTGACCTGAAAGGTCTTTCAACAATACTATGTGACTGCAATTTCTGCAGGAATCTCCTGTGCTGGTGGGGGACAGGGGGTATTGGTCTGTACTGCCAACCACTGAACCTGTGTCAGAAGAACCCATTGTATGGTTGCTCAAAAGATGGTGGATTAAACTGGGAGAGGACATGGTAGTTTTTAGAGAGTTGTTTATACTGAAAGTACTGCTCATAGAGCCCGCTCTTTTCTGAGCTGTATCCACACTGCTGCTCTCCCTCCCATTCTTGCACACAAGCCATGCCTTTCTCCTCTCAGTAGGTCAGACTGATGGATTGGAGGGCAATACTCTTTTTTACCCCTGGGTCACACAGAGTTGTGAGCATGTAATGATCCAGCTAGCTGACAGGGTATAGCTGTGTTTGCAATGGCAAGGAATCCACAAGCACCAACACCTCTGGTGCCAGACCCTGTTCCTGTTGGAAACCCTGTAACGTTTCCTCCAGGAAATTGATTATGGGTATGACCTCACCCAGGGTGGTTGTTTTCATATTCAGATCCTCTGTGGGATCCTTGAAGGGCTTCAGGACTTGTACCATCTGTGTCATGTGTAACCAATTCTTATGCCCAAGGGGGAGTGATCCATATCAAATTCAGCATCCACAGACATCTAACGAAAGGGTGCCTGTTGCTCCATTAACCTCTTCATCCCTTGTGCTAAAACATGATTATTCCTGCTCCTTCCTTGTCTCAGCCCCAAAATGGATCTGCTTTATCTACCTAGGAGTGCAAAAATTGCATGCTTTGCTTCCCCCATAGACTTTAATAAGACTAAACTGAAAGATTTTTCAAGGACTGCAGCCATTCAGTTCAATTGATCCGAACATTGATACATTCATCACGTTTTTCCATTAGGATGAAAAAGAATGCACATCCCTCTCATCTGCCATTTATTTCTGTAGTATTGAGTGGTCTGAGGTACAAAAGGCTGCAATAGTTATTGAATTTGTTTTCAACAGCTATGATTTTACCTGGAACATTTGCGTTCGTCCATCAGTACTATAAACATATCATGCCTTTAAAACCAAATGCCTCCTTTGAAACTCATGTACTACAGCTGCCCCGGCAACCTGTTTACTAACCCTGCTGAATAGTATTTTATAAGAAATACAAGTTGAAGTACTTTCCTATGAGATGATTGTAATCAAACTCCTAGCTACTACTTCTATAGTGACTGTGGTTTAAAAATGTTAGTTTTACAAAATGCTGCCAAGTGACAGTCTGACACATTTTGTGACTCTTTTCTTTCTGTATTCACAAGAGCTTTTGTCAGGAATCAAACTACTACTTTTATCCATGTGCAAGGATTGAATCTTTTCTTGGAGTTAGTTGCATAAAGACTGTGTAGTAGATGGGATATTCAGTCTGTATGTGAAATTCTGTATCTCAAATGTGTGGTTGTTTTTGAGATTAAAATAAATATTAAAGAGATTATATTCATGAATTTCCTGGTCTTGGCAAAATCTTTTTTTTTTGTCAGGTTTGTTTTTGGTTTTTTTTGCTCATTCTGCTCTCCTGGCTAATAAAAGCTTCCCACAAAAAAACATACAGTTAATTAAAAGAAAATCAATGAAATAGTTGGGGATAGGGGATGGCCTGTACAAGATCAACCCAGTATTTCTTTTCAATATAACATTGAGCATGTGACCACTTTCTGAGTTTGCATTTTAGCATCTTCATAGCCCAGATTCTAGCTAACTGCTGCTCTTACTGTGGTTTTCCAGCAGCTAACTGGTGCCTCTGAAGGACAGACAAAACTACAGGGAACGAGAAGAGAGTTATAAAAAGAGTTTCTTGTTTGAAAAGTGAATTTGATGAATGCTTCACATTTTATTTTCAGAAATAAAAGGTACATTTTCTTAAGGAGGGGGTGTTGTAAAACAAGAAAATAAGAGCCTGATTTACAAGATTTTTCTCCCATTCTGTGTCTACGGGCAAAATGCTGAGTTAATGAGGCCCTAAATTAGCCAAAGCAATTTCTGTTTCCCCCTCAATATACTAACATCCTTCTAACCTACCAAACACCTTATTCAAGCAAAACATCCAGAATTTCACACTGCATTTTTTAGTTCTTTTATGTACTGCACTTCTATTAAATGTAAAAAGTGGCTGAGGCTGGGCCTATAACCTGGTGAGGAAGGGAAGATGGCAGACCGTGCCGGTCACAAAGCAGTGCTGAAGGATAGTTTTGGAGATGTCCCTCCATCCCTGGAGTGCTGGCAAGAGTTCTCTGTGCTATTCAGAGTGCCACTGGGGGTTAGGGTTTCAAAAAATAATGGGGGGGAAAAACGGGCGTAAAATAAAGATAGCAAACACTAATAAGTACAACTAGAAACTGAAAAGGGTTCCTTTTATTTTTATCTAAAATGTCTACTATGCTTGCAAGGTATGAAAGCATGACTCAACTGCTTCGCCTCCAGTGGATAAAGTTGACTCCAGTGGGTAAGGGGAGGAATCCACACACAAACCTCTGATATTTTGTGCACATTTCCCAAACTATCTCAGATAGAAGATGTAGAAGAAGGAATATATCCATGTCTTAAATCATTGTGCAACTTGAATATACGGTACATGTTGTGTATCATACACTTTCAATGGATTCCTAGTAAAAAAAAAAAAAAGTTTAAAATGCATAAAATGCATTATTTATTACTGTGAACCTTGTGATCCTATTGCTGGATCGGAGGGCACCCAGTGGTATTCCTTGACCATTAGAACAGTTTGAAATAAGTGCAAAAAGATTCAGATCTAAGGAAGCTTTAATTCCTTATCATGGAGTTACTTCTTACTACTATAGCACTACTCAACCTGCACAGTACTATACAAAAAACATATGAAAAACAGAGAACAGTGCATCATTCAATTCAATTCTCCTTTCCTTTTTTGTTATTATATTTATCTAATGACAATTTGTGTTACAACTGGTATTATACAAGGTGTCAGTATGCCAAAAGAAACTGGCCACATTCACGGTATATAATCATATACCTGTGACCCATAGTAGCCAGATTAGCTTGCCAAGTCTTTTAGCTTTACAAAATGACCCCCAGACATATTTTCAGTTTTGTAAATTGCAATTAAAAATCCAGCCTGTATTGAAAAACAAATTTCACATAAAGAATGTCACATTTATCTTTAGCCAAACTCAATAGAGATGCTCCTCAAGTAAATGAATAGTTTAGTCAAGGCCACTGACAACAAATTTTATCCAAAGTTATATCGCAGTGACAGGAGATTCTGCCTGAGTAACAAGCTTCAGTCATGTACAGACCTTTCAGGGCGTCATGACGTTTTAGTCAGAATAGTGTGCTATACCAGCCCAATACCTGTGTGCGTGCCAGGTAGCGTGCACATATCTATTAAATCTACCCCTATATGTCTGGTAGTGGCCTACAGAGGAATAATCAAGCTCTCAATAAGGTGTGGGAATTCATGAAGTGAAGTTAAAAGGCTGATTTTTTTTTTTTTAGTGTGAAAGTGGCACAAGCCTATAAATTAAAGGATGAGCTCAGGGTGGGTGGGAGGGTTGGGAAATACAAAAACACTAATTTCTGCTTATTAGCTGCCTTACTGACTGACTATTTAAAAATAAACACACTAACTTCTGCTTATTAGCTGCCTTATTGACTATTAAAAGCACAAACACACTAAATAATATACCCCAATAGTTTACTTCTCCCCAATACTTTAAAAAACATTTCCCAAGCAAAACTTACTGATTCCTTTCAGTCACCAGTAAGGTGATCCTCTCCTCTCAGTGCTCCCACTGGAATTTTACCTTGCCTTCCCAGACAGCCTTCCTCTGACTGATCACTGTTGACGTGGACTGTTTTTGGTTCTTGCCTCTGTTTGATCTCTGCCAGCCCTAACTTCTGCCTAGATTCTGACCTTGCCTGACCCCAACCTGCCATGCACAAATACTAGAACATGCATAGAGTCTCTCTCGCATATGCAAACACACACTCTCAGGAACTTCCCTTTCTCCACAGGCTCTACCTGGCCTCCTTGTTCTTTGGGCTACAGCAGGATGGACTCCACTGTGGCCCCACTGGGCCTCCTATTTCTTTGGGTTGTAGCAGGATGGGGTCTGCCACAGCCTTATTGGGCCTCTTCTTTGTTCAGGCTGCAGCAGGATGGGCTCCACCACAATCCCACCAGTGGGAGGACTCCATAGTGGCACCATTGGGCCTGTCTTCAGGCTGCCCCTGATTTCAATCCTTCCGATGGCTGTCTGTTAGGAGCTGCTATCTGTTGGGAGTAGCAATCAGATAGGAGTTAGCAATCTGTTGTCATTTAGGAGAGTTGTGGGTGGATCCTTGGACCAGTGGCAGATGACCACGCCCCCGGGGCAAGATCCCGAGAGGGACCACCGGTCAGGCTCAGAGTTAGGAGACAGACACACACTAGTTCTTTTATTAGACAGTATACTGAACCACCAGAGGTGGCAGTAGTGAGCTGGAGTGCCTGGCTGGGCTGTAGTCCCTCAGATACTAGAACAGTAATCCCTGGAGGCTGAGCTGTAGAGAAACTGAAATATAGTGAGTAGGCAGGGTATGCAGAGTTCATGTACCGAACCTGATGGTAACACTCACACAATGTCTCATAGAAGCCCAGGAGCTGGAATATATAGGCCCTCGAGGAGCGAGTACTTGGTTCCAGGGAAAGCTCTGAGAGAGCGATGGTAACTCACTGATGTAGTTGGCAGAGATGACTTCCACACAGAAGAGAATACAGAGCAAGTCTGGGAATGTGGGCCCTCGAGGAGCCAGTACCGGTTCCAGACTGTCACCTGAAAAACAAAGGAGAGAGCGAGGCCCCCGAGGAGCAGGTACCCCTGGTAAGTCCGAGGAGGCAGAGTAGCTTAGGTAGAGTAACCCGAACCTTATAGCGAGTCTGTACCTTGATAACTCCATCTAATAGCAAATTCTAAGACCTTATATATCCGTCGCAGGTGACGTCATCTCAGGGGGACGCCCCTGAGGTTCGCTCCATCGCCGGTACTTCAATCGGGGCTGCACTGCACACGCACCCCTAGGCCTCCAGGAAACATGGCAGGTTGCAGCGTCTAGCCGGTCCGGGGACGCAGGAGGACGTCGGCAGCCAATCTTCCCGCTGTCGAAGAGGGAGGTGCCAATGAGGTAAGGAGGGCGGAGAGAGGGCGTCGAGAACCGATGGACACAACACTGTCATCCAGGGTGGACTGGTCTCAGGAGCGGCTCAAGGCAATCTGCTGCCTGAGGCGAAGGATGAAATGGTGCCCCCCATCCCCCCCATGGCCCAGTGCAGGTGAAATCACCGAGGGCCAAGGCAGGGGGAGGCAATGGAGGGTGAAGTGACTTGCCCAAGGTCACAAGGAATGGCAATAGGATTTGAACCCTGGTTTCCCTTGTTTGCAGCCCACTGCTCTAACCACTCAGTTTTTGGGCCTGTTATATTTTTGTTCTCGGTCTTCGGCATCCGCACTATGGAGCACTGGAGAAATTTTTAATGGGGTGAGGTGGCCTTTGGCCGACTTTCCTCTTGGGTCTAGAAATAGGACTCCTCCATTTCCTATTGCCTGCCTTTCACCCTTCTCCAGGATCTACCCCCTTGAGGGTGTAAGAGGTTGGTGAATACAAATGAATATACATATCCCCACTCTCATACAAACACACACACACACACATACACACTCACCCCCACACACCCTCTCATATAGACCTTTATACCCTCTCTTAAAGACATCCACCCACACCCATCCTCCCTCTCATACACACATCCACCCTTTCATACACACACACACACACACACACATACACACCTCCACCCCTCATTGACACTCTCATACACACACACCTTCTCATACTCATACATAAATACACACACCCTCTCATATATACACATAAAAACACACACAAACACTACCCTTTCATCCTTTCATAGATACACATGCATACATAAACCCCCACTCTCATACAAATGCACACATACACACACACACCATGACCTTCTCATACATACACAGATACCACCCCCACCACCCTCTCATACACACACAGACCACCCTCCCTCTCATACACACATCCACCCTTTCATACACACCTCCACCCCTCATAGACACTCTCATACACACACATATACATACATACACACACCCTCTCATATATACCCATAAACACAAACACACACACATAAGAACATAAGAACATAAGAAAATGCCCTACTGGGTCAGACCAAGGGTCCTTCAAGCCCAGCATCCTGTTTCCAACAGTGGCCAATCCAGGCCATAAGAACCTGGCAAGTACCCAAAAACTAAGTCTATTCCATGTAACCATTGCTAATGGCAGTGGTTATTCTCTAAGTGAACTTAATAGCAGGTAATGGACTTCTCCTCCAAGAACTTATCCAATCCTTTTTTAAACACAGCTATATTAACTGCACTAACCACATCCTCCAGCAACAAATTCCAGAGTCTAATTGTGCGCTGAGTAAAAAAGAACTTTCTCCGATTAGTTTTAAATGTGCCCCATGCTAACTTCATGGAGTGCCCCCTAGTCTTTCTACTATCCGAAAGAGTAAATAACTGAGTCACATCTACCCGTTCTAGACCTCTCATGATATTAAACACCTCTATCATATCCCCCCACACATACTACCCTTTCATAGATACACATGCATACACACACATACACTCTCATACAAACACACACATACACACACCACCACCACTCTCTCATACACACACATAACCCATCACCCTCTCATACATACACAGATACCACCCCCACCACCCACCCCCACACAGCCTCTCATGCACACTCAGAAAGTCTCTCTCACATAGGCATTCACTCTCATAGGGCAAGTTTCTTTCACACACAAATTTTGGACCTTTTCTCTGGCTGCACTGCAAGGCCTCTAATTGTTTGGGAATAGCAGTAACCAAATGTATTCTGCCCAGCTGACTAGTAGACTGTATCGTGCATTGTTATGCTCTCGTTGGCCTCCATATCACAGGTTCATCAAGTGAAAGCCATGGCTATATCAGTGGCTCATCTACAAGCTTTACCTATCAGACATCTGAAAAGTAATAACTTAATCGTCAGTTCACACCTTTATGTCCCTTTGTTGTCTGGACAATCTATCAAGAAGTAACAATATATTTGGGCAAGCAGTTTTCCACAGCCTGTTTACCCAGTAATCCACTCTCCATGGTGGGGTCTGGGTTGCTTTTTTAATAAGTGCTCCACTGTAATCCTCATCACAAATGTTACATTTGTGCATAGCAAGGCACTGTGACAGTGGGCAGCCCGTAGGCACTAGGCAGTGACATTAAATGCATAATGTCAGGGAAAGCTAGATGTGGACGAGTGATTGGGACTGGCAGAGGAAGCACTTCAAAAGGCACTAGTGCCAGTCCCCCATTAAAGTTAAAAAGGGACCTGTTGCAATAAACTCTTTGGAGGGGCAGGCAGTTCCATCCAGAAAAAAATGAAATCTGACCATGATGCATCACCATCGCCACCACCTGTTTCTGACCCTGTAGTTTTGGAGGTGAGGGAAGGGGAGGCTGAGTCATGCCAGACAAAATGTCGACACTCAAAAGCAGCAGGGGGACAGAAGTCTCGACTAAGACTTAGCGTTGACAATGTAGCGCAGTCACTGTTTGCTTCTGATTCAGATGAAGAATCATCTTGTGTGGGATTCTCATCAAAAATGGAAGAAGTAATAGCTGACAAAGCTTTAGGAGGATCAGTTAGTCCTGTCTTAGCCTCCACTTCAGTGCAGCAGGGGAGAGATGAAACTGATGAAGAGGAAGAAGAGCAGTCAGTGCAGGCACAGAGGGTGACTGAGGCCCCTGGCATTGCTTCTCAGGGTGCACCCACTACTTCAGCTCCAGTGCCAGCATCCACCCCCAAGGCTTTAGAGAAGGGAGGATCATGAAATACATCTGCGATCTGGAGCCACTTTAAAGTAACGGATGACTCGTATTTTGTTCAGTATTTTGTTTTGTTCAACTCCAAAATGCCACTGCCAGGATTCTAACTAAAGCAAAAAAAAGAGACCACATAACTCCAATTTTAAAGAATCTCCATTGGCTCCCTATAAAATATAGAATCCTCTACAAAGCCCTCTCAACCATCCATAAATCGATTTACAAAACCTCATACCTCGACCTCAGGATCCCATTGCAGCTACATTCATCCTCCCGTCCATTGAGATCAGCGCAAAAAGGCTCTCTAAAAACCCCTCCACTCAAAATATCTGCAAACAAAAGAGCCTTCTCCACAGCAGGTCCTAACCAATGGAACTCTATCCCTTCAGATCTTAGGCTCGAACAATGCCCCATCACATTCAAGAAAAGACTTAAAACCTGGCTTTTCACACAAGCCTACGCCTGAGTTGGACTTTACAACACCATACTTTCCTGGACAATTTCATTTTATCCCACTTCGCTTAATAATACTAGAATTAATTGCAAATCCCTCTTGCCAATTTTCAACTTCTTGATACATGATTGATTCATTCTAATCGCTAGTATATAAGATTGCTGTTATTTAAACTGTTGTTTTTTATAATGTGTTATTTATTTGAATTTTCTCCAAGTTCCTCATTTTCCTTGTTCTCTGTAAGACTCACTTGTTAAGTCATTTCCATGTTATATGTAAACCGAAGTGATTAGTAACATTGTTACCAGAACCTCGGTATATAAAAAATGCTAAATAAATAAAATAAATAATTACTGCAGCAGGGCTATTAGCAGAGGCAAGCAAATGGGACATCTATCTAATTTTGGCATGACACATCATATGAAGAGGCAACACCCAAGAACAGTACTGCCATCTGGGGATGGTGGCAGTACCAGTCAGGGACCCCTTCCAAGCAGCGTAAAGTGGTTCAAAAGCAGCAGAGTCAGCCCACGCCTCATCACCTTCTAGCAGTCAGGTAGCAGGCCAGCAACCCCCTGACATTTATTTATTTATTTATTTGCTTTTATATACCGACATTCGTTGGCGTACATCACATCAGTTCACATAACAACAAATGAAATAGTATGACAAGGGTCGTACTATTTTACATTTAACAAAAACTGGTTGGAACTGAGTATACAATGTAACAAATTTTGCATTTAACAAAAACTGGTTGGAACTAAGTATACAATGTAATAACAATTTAGGGAACAAGCTTTAAATAAACGGGTGGCGGAGAGTCTTGGGGGGGGTACATGTATCAGAATAAACATTTGAGCAGGGGAGATGGAGGGTGTTAAAAGGGGGGGTGGGTTAGGTGGGGTGTTGGTAGGCATGTTGGTAGACATGTGGCAGAAGCGACAACCCACCATGGAGGAAATGGGGTGGAGTGTGATAACACTATCCCGGGGTAGGAGGCAGGCAGCCTCAAAAGTTGTAACCAGGAGCATTGGGGAAATGATTGTCCTTGATGACCAGCCCTTGCAGTTAGTGGAGAATGTGGGTTTCAAGCATTTTTTGAAGGTCGTAGTTCTAAATTACAAAGTCCCCTCCAGAACCACATTTAGCAGAAAAGTCATCCCCAGCCTGTACAAGCAGTGTCACAGTCGCATGCAAGCGCTGCTAGCTAAGGCAGAGGGGAGAGTGCATTTCACCTGCGATATCTGGACCACCATGAATGCTGCACAGTCTTACCTCTCCCTGACAGCACACTGGTGGGACCTGGCTGAGGCAGGGGCAGGCAGCAGCTCTATTACTGAACAAGTATCAGGGTGGAGGTGAGCTTTACTGCACCTGACGGACAGATGCTGGAGGGCTGGCAACTACACCAGCGAGACAGGAATCTTCAGGCAGGGTTCTTTGTCACAGACAATGGTGCAAACATGGTTAAGGCAATAAACGACAGGCGCTTTAAGAACATCCGATGTTTTGCACACACTCTGCACCTAGTAGTGAAGTCAGCTCTGGGGTTGGATTCCAATGACAAAGAGAATGAATACCTGTATAGGTTAATACAGAGGTGCAGGAACATAGCAGCACACTTCCACAGAAGTGTGAAGGCGGGGCAGGTTCTCCGACAAAAGCAGATTGATTTGGAGATGCCTCACAAGCGTCTCATTCAAGACATTGCCACCCGGTGGAATTCCATCTTTATGATGCTCTAGAGGTTAGTGGAGCTGCAGACACCTCTTCATGAACTTTCTGGTACAATGGACATGGGTGTGCAGAATCCCCTAGGGCATCATGATTAGTTAGTCATGAGTCAGCTGATAAAAATCCTGCAGCCCTTCAAGGGTGTCACGGTGAAGCTGAGTTCCAGAAGTGCCACCTTGACTGACATCATCCCTATAGTTAATTTCCTGGATGAACATTTGTAGGCCTTTAAACAGGAAGAGGGAATGACAGTTGAGGTGCTGCATTGTCTGGACATTTTGCAGCAGCAGGTGGAAGAGAGATTAAGGCCTTTAACAGAACAGAACACATACATGCTCGCCACAGTCTGTGATCCCCGTGTGAAAGGGAAACTCGCCCTACAGTATAATTGTCTTTTATTGGTGAAGGACCTGCTGTTAGCAAAAGTCCATGAACAGGAGCACCATAGGCAGAGACAGATTAGGCGTGAAGCAGAGGTGGAAACAGCAGGCACTTCAGAGAGTTGTGCTAGCCCAAGCAGGAGCAACATTCTGTCAGCGACAGATAATACCTCCTCCTCCTCCTCCACTTCATAACGCCAAAGGCATGTTGCCCATAAAGATTCATCTGTTGTGCGACGGGCGAGAGAGAAAGCAGCTGGCATGAGTGACTCTCAGCCCACCCAAGCAAAGCTGTCAGTGACACGGTATCTCTCAGAGCCGACAGAGAACATGCAGATAGATCCGCTGGTATACTGGGCACACAAGTCCACTGTCTGGCCACACCAAGCCAAAGTGGCTCAGCGATATCTGTCATATCCACCAACCAGTGACCCCAGTGAACGTGTCTTTTCAATGACAGGGGATATCATGAGCCCTCACCGCTCAAGGCTGGCACCAGAGTTGATTGAAATGCTAGTGTTTTTGAAAGTAAACCTGCCTTTGCTTGGGTTTCCAAATTTTCCCTGTGAATGGCAAGATGAATAAAAGCAATTAAGCCTTGCAGAAGCTCCAACTGCCTCCTATGCTCCAGATAATATAAGCACTGCAGCACATGTACCTGACCTGAAACGCTGTGCCTGACCGTCCACTGTCCAGGCCGTACGTCTGTTCAATGCTGCTCTCCTGAGGGGAGGAGCTAGCTATTTATGGTAAATCCTTGGGCCGATGGCAGATGACAGCGCCCTCAAGAGGAGATCCTGAGAGGAACCACCGGCTAGGTTGGAGAATTGAGCAAACACAGATAGTTCTTTATTAGACTGGAAGTAGAACCACCAGAGGTGGTAGTACTGACTTGATATGCCCGGCAGAGCTGAAGTCCCTCTGATACTGGAACTACTATCTCTGAGTTGCTGAGCTGAAGGGAGAGACCATAGGTAGTGAGTAGACAGGGTATGCTAGGCATAACCAGTGATAGATGATACACTCACAATGTAGATCCCAGTAGTGTCTTCTATATGCAACAGAGAGTCTTCAGTATACAGGAACAGGAGCCGCAGGCGAGTACTGGTTCTTGTAAGCAGTCTGAAATAGAACTCACAATAACTGTGTATGGGATGGCTTCTGGAATAGAAGAGAGACTAGGAGTGATTTAGGAACGTAGGCCCTCGTGGAGCGAGTACCGGTTCCCATCTGTTAATCTGCAATAGTAACTCATGACCTCTGTACCTGAGATAACGTCTTAGACTGAAGGGAGCCTTAGCGAATAGGAACAATGGCCCTCGTGGAGCGAGTACCGGTTCCTGTCTGTAATAGGACTCGCTGTGTTCACGTCTGTGATCGCCTCCAGGCACTAGGAGTCTTCTGAGTCTTCAGGAACGTAGGTCCTCGAGGAGCAAGTACCGGATCCCGTACTGCAAGCTGAAATCAAGAAGAGTGAAAACGGAGTCCCCGAGGAGCGGGTACTCCAAGTAAGTAAAAGGGAGGCAGAGTAGCTTAGGGAATCATACCCAGAGGGAAGAGTCATGTCCTTGCTAACTCGTTAGTAGTTAGCAAACAACGACTTTTTAAACTGAAAACGGATGACGTCATTACGGGGGACACCCCCGAGGTTCGCGCCCTTGCTGGTACAAAGTCTGGAGCACGTGCATCCTATGTCATCAGGAACATGGCGGATCCGTAGCGTCAGGCCAGCCAGGGGATCCCGAGAAGCAGCCGGAGGATGCCGCAGCCGCAAGCTGTCCATCAGGCCCGGAGCGAGTCGCCACAGTGGTAAAGAGGGTGGAGCGAGGGCGAGAAACAGGCACGAATGCAACAACGTCCCTATAAGGGCATGACCTCAAACGCTGTGCCTGTCCATCCACTGTCCAGGTCGTACGTCCCTACAAGGGCCTGACCTCAAACGCTGTGCCTGTCCATCCACTGTCCAGGTCGTATGTCCCTACAAGGGCCTGACCTCTAACATTGTGCCTGACTGTCCACTGTCCAGGCCGTACGTCCCTACAAGCACCTGACCTCAAATGCTGTGCCTGTCCATCCACTGTTCAGGCCGTACGTCCCTACAAGGGCCTGACCTCAAACGCTGTGCCTGTCCATCCACATTTAGAATTAAGAACATAAAAAGCTGACTTAAGATGTTTGGTCCTTGCATATTTCATATGCTCAATATTTATCATGACCTTGCCAACAGTAATGTTTCAAGTACTATTGAAAACAATATCAACATAGGTTGATATTGTAGATTTTGACTTGAGTAGCGGTTTTCTTATTTCTCAGAGCTCTTCATGTTTCTTTATCATCAGCTGAAGTGCATAAGTACAGTTAATAGCTTCTGGGTATTCAAAAATAACCTCCAGCTCAGTTCTTGCTTCACAAATGGCAGTCTCCATTGCTCTAAAAGCATCCTCTGTTGAATTATCTTTCAGAAATGAAAAAGATGCCATTTTCTTCTGGCTGTGAACCAGTTCAGGAAGAAGTGACAGGTCAAACCACAACATACCTGCACAAAGGAAATCCTCTATTGCTGTGCCTGTCTGTCCAGGCCTTATGTCCATATGTGGGCTTGACCTCTGTCCTCGACTGCTGTGCCTGTTCGTCCAGGCCTTATGTCCATATGTGGGCTTGACCTCTGTCCTCGACTGCTGTGCCTGTTCGTCCAGGCCTTATGTCCATATGTGGGCTTGACCTCTGTCCTTGACTGCTGTGCCTGTTCATCCAGGCCTTGTCCCTACAAGGGTTTGACCTCAATTGCTGTGCCTGTTCACCCAAACCTTATGTCCCTACAAGGGTTTGACCTCGACTGCTGTGCCTGTTCGTCCAGGCCTTATGTACCTAGGTGGGATTGACCTCTGTCCTCGATTGCTATGCCTGTTCGTCTGGGCCTTATGTACCTAGGTGGGATTGACCTCTGTCCTCGACTGCTGTGCCTGTTCGTCTGGGCCTTATGTACCTAGGTGGGATTGACCTCTGTCCTCGACTGCTGTGCCTGTTCGTCCATGCCTTATGTCCAGTCCTAATGGCTGAACCCTCGTTGCAAAGGGAAACCTCAGTCTCTGGCAATTAAAACTGGTAATCCTTCACAGCATGGATCCTTAAATAAAACAAACAGTTTTCTTTAGTTTCAGGGCAGAGAAGAGAACTTAAGAACATAAGAAAATTCCATACTGGGTCAGACCAAGGGTCCATCAAGCCCAGCATCCTGTTTCCAACAGTGGCCAATCCAGGCCATAAGAACCTGGCAAGTACCCAAAAACTAAGTCTATTCCGTCTTGCTTATGAAGTCATGATCTGTTTGCAAATACTTAAATCCTAACAATTTGTAGGGGCTCTAGGGGCCAATCCATTCCAGGGAAGCCCTTTCCTGCTCAAAGAAAGGGAACTCTCCCCGGTGTTGCAGCCTATCTCTTAGCACCGGTTGACCCATGTTGAACCGCTGTTCACATGCCACCCTGCTCCACATTGCCATGCTTTGAAGGCTCGTGCTCCACTCTAGAGGCCAACCCATTCCAGGGAGCCCTTCCCGGCTCAAAGGAAAGGGAACTCTCCCTAGGTGTAGCCAGCCTGATCTATCCGCTGACCCATGTTGAACCGCTGTTCACATGCACCCTCCTCTGTCTCGGCCTTGAAAACTCTCGTTTGTATATCAGCTTCGTCCACCAGATTTTAAAAGACCAGCGAGAGCTCACTAGACGCCAATGGAAACACCCCACTATAGGGGCAAAACCATTCTAGGGAGCCCTTTCCTGCGCAAAGGAAAGGGAACTCTCCCCGGGTATAGCCAGCCTGTATCTACCCTCTGACCCATGTTGAACTGCTGTTTACATGGTAACCTCCTCTGCCTCGGCCTTGAAAATTCTTGTTTGTATATCTGCTAACTCCACCAGATTTTAAAAGACCAGCAAGAGCTCACTAGACACCAATGTAAACATCCTACTCTAGGGGCGAACCCATTCTAGGGAGCCCTTTCCTGCACAAAGGATACAGGGTGTAGCCAGCCTGTATCTACCCTCTGCCTCTGTGCCTTGCTGCCATACACTAGATGACTCACTCAACTCCTTGTGGTGTTCTGGCCACTATCATGGTTGCTCAGTGTGTTGGTGCTAGTCTTTCTGCTTGCTATGTTCCTCCTTCATTTGCTGTAGGATGTCAATGCCACTTGTCTTGCCGCTTTGCCTGTCGTGCTGCCTTCGAGAGTTCATGCATCTGTTATCGGTGCTCTCTTTTGAAGCTGTGGTGTGTTTTTGACACTCTCGCTACTGCTTTGCACCTCTGTTAAAGCACTCTTGCCAATCCTGGTACCCCTTTGCCCCTTTACAGTGCCTTAGGCTATTCATGCCACTTTGGTGCCACTTTGCCACAGTCTAAGTACCTTGGAGCTCTTTTGTTGTTCTGATGATTGTTCCCCAGAAGTTTCATCAAAATTGATAAGAAAACCCCAAGTCTGCAGCCAAAAATAGGCTGCAAATACTTTCCCCATTGACTTTAATGGGAACCGGAAAACGAATGCACGTATCAACGTATCAGGGGCGCCGTTGGACGAATGCAACGAATTTGCCTGCCAACGAATACGAATACCGAATCGGACGAATCCGTACCCTCTGCACATCCCTACCTGATATTATCCTCATTGCTTAGGAGCTGCTGCCATCCCAAGGCTGAAAAGGTGTAGTTGGCCCTGTGCCCCACCCTCCTTTCCGAAGAAAGACTGAAGGGCCAAAGAACTGTGCTGCCTGACTTTCTCATGGCTTATGAGGCCATAGAACAGTATGCTGCTCCTGATACTGTCCCTCCCAAGACGGACCATGGTTCTGAAGAACAGTTTGCTGCTCTAGCTGCTTCCCTTCCTGATAGGCCGCGCCATCACCCGACCTGGGTCTGGCCGGAGGCCTTGGTCATGCCCCCCGGAACGCCCCCGGGCCGGCACCATGCCCCCCAGAATGCCCCGAACGTTGCGCCGCCCCCAATATGCCCCCCGAAACGCCCCCTAGCAAAGCCCCGGGACTTACGCTTCGAGCAGGAGTAACTTGTGCAATAAAGGTAGGGGGGTTAGATAGGGCCGGGGAGGTGGGTTAAGTAGGGGAAGGGAGGGGAAGGTGCGGGGGGTGGAAGGAAAGTTCCCCCCGAGGTCGCTCCGATTCCGGAGCGGCCTCGGAGGGAACGGGCAGCGCGCGCAGGGCTCGGCGCACGCAAGTTGCACAAATGTGCATCCCCTTGCGCGCACCGACCCTGGATTTTATAAGATACGCACGGCTATGCGCGTATCTTATAAAATCCGGCGTACTTTTGTTCGCGCCTGGTGCGCGAACAAAAGTACGTGCGCGCGCTGTTTTTTAAAATGTACCCCAATGGTTTCTCTAATGATTGTGGGATGGTTTTCCAGGAAAGTAGTGAAGGCTGCTGTATTTAGAGACCACTTCCCTGAGCTTCCCTCAGCCTGTTCCATTTCCTGGTTTTGCATGAAATGTCTGGCGCTACTCTGTTATCACATTTAACTGTTATCACATATCACGTGCCTTACTGTACCCCTCTTCACTCTACCCCACCCGCCCCTCTCCCCCTGCTCCCTCCCTCCTTTCTCCCCCCCCCCACTAGCTTTTAACTATACATATGTGCACTTGCCTCCTCATACTGTAAATAAGCCCTCATATGCTAATTTCTCAAGTGTACATGCCTCGTTTAATTTGTTTATAAGTTCTTTTGCATATTTAACCCTAACTTGGATGCAAAAAAGTTGTAATTCTGCTGTTGACTCTCTTCCTTTGTATTTTGCATATTACCCAGTTAGCCCCTCCCTTGTTCATTGTAATTTCCCTTCTCAGTTACTTTGTAATTTCCCTTCTCAGTTACTTGTAAACCGACATGATGTGTCCTACGAATGCCGGTATAAAAAAGTGTTAAATAAAATAAATAAATAAAAATTCAGAATAGTGAAATGGTTATGCTTGAATATCTTTTGTCTTGTGCCAGTTTTTTCTCCTTCAGAATGGAGGCTTTTTTGGGCAACAAAATGTTCACATGTCCTATACCTGAATGTTGTCAAGTTGGTACTTCCTCATTTATTGGTTTTGCATGAGTTCCCTCTTACTATTTTAACTTTTTATGGGATTCAGTTCAGTATTCGGATTCTCTTGAGCATCTTTTTTCTTGTACTTCATTCTTCCTCTGAATGAGGGCATTGTTGAAGATGCTAACCCAGATTATTCAAACATACAAAAGGGTGGAAGATCCAGGCTGAGATTGGTGGAGGAAAGGAATAACCATAGCACACATTTTGGGTTCTGGTAATAAAATCTGTCTTTTTTTACTTCTTTCAAATGTTTTTTTTCTGGGAAAACAAAATCCCTAGTATAACAAACCAAGAAGAGTGCAAATGTGGAAAAAACATCCCCAGGCTCCAATATTATGGAACATGGGCTTGTGCATAGGTATAGCATCCATAGTGCACAGGCACCACCAACTTTAAAAAGGGGTGTGCTGTGCACCACCAACTGCGTACTTACCAGGAGAGCAGCGGCGCAAAGATGAAGAAGCCCAGGACGCTGCTGGCGAACCCCATCTCACCGGTGGCCGAGAAGAGGAGAGGCTCAGGAGGCTGTTGGCAAACCCATTCTCGCCTGTGGCCGAGAACAGGAAGAGGCCCAGGAGGCCGCTGGCGGACCCCATTTCATCAGACGAAGAAAGAAGAGGTCCGGGAGGCTGCTGGTTGCCATGAAGAGTAATAGACCCGGGTGGTAGCTGAAAAAAGGAAAAAATCCGTTCTCCTGTTTCTATGTGTGCCAGCCTTCAAACCACATGTGGTCAATATGTACTCTATGCTGATCTCGTGCATCAAGAGATCAGCATAGAGGAAGTGCTAGTCCCGCGAGTTTTGAATAGCATGGGGCAGGCATGTGAGGAGCAGTGGAAGAACGGGTTCCTTCCTCTTCTCAGCCGGTGGCGACCTCCCAGGCCAGCTCCTCTTCTCAGCCTCTAGTGGCCTTCCAGACCCAATGGGAAGCCTGCCTGTGAATGGTAAGGTGCCTGGATGTGTATTAATAGTAACCGACTTGGCTGTGGGTGTGTATGTAGTGTGAATAGTAACCTACCTGGGTGTGTGTGTGTGTGTGTGTGTGGATGGGTGAATGGGAACCTGTCTGGGAGTAAGTATGTGTGAATGGGGGTCCTGCTTGGGGAGGTGAATGGGAGCCTGCCTCTGTGTGTGTGTGTGTGTATTTGAGAGAGAGAGCATGTGGGTGTGAGAGTCTGTGTTTGGGTGTGAAGGAGTGTATGGGTGTGTGGAGTGGGAGCCTGCATGTGAGAAAGAGCATATGACAGCTTGTGTGTTTGTGTGGCAATATGAAGCAGTGTGAGAGGGAATGTGCATGTCTATGAGGGGGAATGGGAGCCTGCATGTGAGAGACAGCATGCAAGAATGAAAGCCTGTGTGTGTATGAGAAAGTAGCAGCCTGCATGTGAGAGTGAGAGCCTGTGTGTATACATATGTATGGGAGTGGGATCTAGCATATTAGAGCCTGTGTGTCTGTGTATGAGAAAGCATGTGAGAGTGAGAGCCTGTATGTGTGTTTGTGAGAATGAAAACATGCATGTAAGAGCATGTGAGTGTGAGAGTGTGTGTGTGTGTGTGTGTGGGAGTGGAAGCCTGTGTGTAAATGAGAGCATGTAAGAGTGAGAGCTTGTGGGTTGGGGGGTGGAATGGGTGCGTGTGAGAGACAGCATGTGAGAGCGAGAGCCTTCATGTGAGAGAGAGCATATGAGAGTGGGAGCCTGTGTGTACATGAGAAAGAGCATACAAGAGTGGGATTCGGTGTGAGAGAAAGCTTGTATGTGAGAGCACATGTGAGAGACAGCGTGTATGTGTGTGAGTGTGTGTGTGTGCGTGTGTATGGATGAAGGAAAGAAGACAGGAGGAAAGAAGAAAAGAGACCCTGAAAAAGGAATAAGAAAAAGACAGAAAAGGGGAAAAAAGAGATTGGGACCAACTGATTAGAAAAATAAGATCAGACAACAAAGGTAAAAATAAATTATTTTGCCTTTCAGCAATTTGAATATGCCATCTTTGGGAATGTGCATAGATATTTGTATTTTCCTTTTCTTCAGTATTCCAGAGTTTACAGAGCCTGGTTTTGTAGTTTTTTATTCTGTATTAGGTAAGGGTTTGTCTGTGATGTGCATGTGTGACAGAGATGCAGTATTTTGACTAGCATGTAGTTTCTCTGTAGGGATTTGTAGCAGTCTGGCTTGTTCTGTTTTCCCAGTAGGTGGTGTATTAGTGTTCTAGAGTCTAGTGAGTCACACACACAGTCTCTCAGGCAGGTGCATGGGAGATAGAGCCTATGTGTGTGAGCGAGAGGGAGTGTGTGTGAGAGAGAGGGCATGTGTGTGAGAGCATTGCTATGTATATGAGAGAGGGAATGTGTGAAAGAATGAAATAAATAAATAAAACGTGTTAATAAGTGTGTGCAAATGAGAGAAGAGATGGTTTGTGTGGCCCTGCCTCCTCAATCTATGATAATCTCAGGGTGAGTGGAAATCAAAAGGTCCCAGATATGGAGAGCAGGACATTTGCTAATCCATATTATTTTTAATTATTGGCTGTAATTTGATGTTTCTATTGTTTTGCAACATTTTATTGTTTTTTGGGAGAAATAGAACATTTTTTAATTACTGGATGTTTTATTCATCAGATGTTTTGGAAATATTAGAACAAATGTATGCAAATGTTTTAAAATTATTGGATGTTCGTTGACTGTGTTGGCATTTATTCTTTTTTATTATCATGAATGATGGTTTATATCTCTTGATTTTATTGCTTGACGTTTTACGAGGAATAATAATACAGTCAGGCTTCTAGTTTCTAGTACAGTTTTTGGTGGCACATTTCTATTGTGTATTTGGTGAGGGTTTGTCTGTATTTTAAAGGTTCAGTTCTTGTATAACTTGAATTTTTACTGTGAAAATTATGGTACTTATCATCACTGGTTTTTATGGCATTATGGTCCTCTCTTATTTCTATTTTAAACAGAAGTTTGCTCTTTATTAATTTAATTTGCATGCAGAAAAATGGTTTTGAATGTTCTTGCAGAAAATATTTTTTTTCATTCACATATTTTATTGTAACTGATGTTAGTAGATTAAGTGATTATTTTGGCTAATTTTCCCTCTAAGGATTGCGGTGCTGTGAGCATAAAATTGATAGGCTTTTTGCATCAAAGAAAATAGTGCTCATAAGGTAATGTAGGAGGGTGGATTGTGTTCTAGGGCACCTGACAATATGTGACAGCAAGTTCTATATGGTGGTATGGCAGCTGGGGGGAGAGGGGTAAGAAGTTATGCGGCAGCAAGGCCATGGAAGAAAAAACTTGTTTCTTTTGTCTTTTCTTCACATTTTTCATTGTTGAAAAAACAGCACAGTGGAAACAACAGAAATGAACAGGGTGTGAAAACCAGGCTGGGATCATTGCCTGAGGGATTAGAATAAAACAAAGAACTGGTGGAGGTGAGGAGACATTTTTTCCAAAATCTTTCACCTCATTTTCTGGGGAAAAGGAAACACCTCAATAAAACAAGGAAAGTAGGAGAAACAAATAACATGGAGGCACCAGTTATGAAGAGCAGCAGGTGGTGGTGAGCCCTTAGGCCACTGTAAAGTTGGCACTTCCTATTTTGTGTGAAAACACAGAGTAGGAGTTGGCAGGGGGCAGTCAAGTCACCCCAGCCAAAGATCTGCCTAGCCAACCACCTCCCCCTTGGTTTCAGCCCTCAGGTTCTGGCAGCAAGCAGGATTTACAGTATAGGATGAGGTCCAGTCCTGAAATCAAGGCTGGCTGAGAGCAAAGTGTGATCAAGATCCATTCTGAGGTCAAGACAGCCTGAGGTCAAGACATGGTCAATTTCCATTCTGAGGTCAAGGCAGGCTGGGGACAAGGCATGGATAGGTGTAACAGCACCAAAACACCCACACTCATACATATTAGTAGACGGAGGTGTGGGGGGGAGGGGGGTAGCAGGCTGGCTGAAGATTTACTGCCTTTCACTCAGTAGAGAACAGCCCTCTGCTTCCTGATCCAGCTCCTCCCTTTCCAGGCAGCAGCTAGGGAACAAAAATGGGAGGAGAGTGAGCTTAGAGCAAAGGGGGTTCATTTTGGTATGATTAGGAGGGGCTGAATGGGGATCATTGGGGGTGAGAAGAGAGGATCAAATGGGGAGAGGGGAAAATGCTTGTGTGTGTCTGTGTGAGAGAAGGGATTGATGCTGGAGTGTGTGTGTGAGTGCCAGACCAAGAGGTTAGAGAGGAGTAGTAAGGGGGAGCAGGAGCAGAGCACAGTAGGGACCCCTCCCTCCTTCCCTCTCCCCCACCCACTGCAATTCATGTTCTCCCTTGATCTCAGATTCTATCCCCCAGATCCTGGAACCTCTCTTCTTTCTTCTCCGCATCTGGAACCCACCCCCCAACATTTCTTGCTCCCTTCCCCCCTTCTCAATCCCAGAACCTCCTTCCCTCTCGCTCATTTTTTTCCCATCCCAGATTCCTGATTTCCCCCTTTCCTCGATCTTCCCCATCTCTCATGCTGCTCATCCCCACTCCCACTGTCTCTCCTCCTCCATCCATCCTCAGTCCGCTTTCCTTCTTCTCCTCCTCCTCCCTCCTGTCCCCAGTCCTTTCTCCGTCTCCTCACACATTTCCTAGTCTTCTCTCCTTCTCGTCTGCCCATTCACGTGATCTCCTTCCCATAATAATAATTAAGATCCTCACCTAATAAAAAATAATGAATTATACAGATACAAATGAGTTTGGAAAATGACTTCATTTTTATAATATTAAAGATGGAAATGTTTGCCAGGGTGCTTCAGATTTTCTGCCACAGAATCTATGCCTGAGCTGCCACAGCAAACTGTGAGACTGTGCCTTACACCTCCTGCTCAGGGTTGTCTGACTTTCCAGGGGGGCGGGGGCGAGGGGCACTACAGCAGTAACAGTGCCTAGGGGTGGCAAATCTCTGAATCCGTCTGTGAATGCCCAAATAAATTGGGCTTGCACGTGCCGAGCAGATTTTAAAAGCGTAACTCCCATGTTGCAAACATCTAGAAAATATTCAGAAGGGGTAGGGCATGGGCTGAGCAGGGCATGAACCAGATATGTGCGTGTAAATACTTATACTGCCCAGCACGCGCCAAGGCCCCCCTGCCACGTAACTTTACGTCTGCTATGGGGTGGCAAATCTCTAAATCCATCTGTGCACGCGCCGAGCAGAAAACTAGGCAGATCTGCGGGGTTTTAAGGGTCGGGGCTAACTAGGGGGAGTGAAGGCTATCAAACCAGGGAGGTTGGAGGACCTGTCTCTTAACTGGGTGAACTGGGATGAACTGGCAATACTGGGAATGGCGTCAGTGTGCATCTCTTTTAAAATTCCCTGATTTGTGTGGTAAAAGTGGGATTGGCGTGCCCACTTAAAATTGGGCGCACATGGCCAGGCTATTTTATAAATGCGCGCAAATTATAAAAATAGCCACATACCTGTCACGGGCTAACGAACATTCACACGTATGCCTACAAGGCCGGTTTGAAAGTTACCGTCCTAGACTTCAGTCAGAATCTGCACAGTGGACTTCTGCGTGTAAGTCTGCTTCTAAAATTAGTGAGTACATGCATGCCCTGCAAAGCATACCCACACAAATTGAGAGCAGATATAAATGTATATGTGTACATTTACACACCTATTTACAAAAATCGGAAGTATGCACATAAAGAGGATAACTTTCAAAAATGTTTGCATCCATCCAGTTAATATGTCCTTTTTCAATAAGGGGCAGATTTTCAAAGGGTTATGCGCGTAACCCCCGAAAAGCTGTCCCTTCCACCCCCTGCGCGCGCCAAGCCTATCTTGCATAGGCTCGGCGGTGCGCACAACCCCCGGGACACGCATAAGTCCCGGGGCTTTCCTGGGGGGCATGTCGGGGCGTGTCAGGGCGTGTCACGGCTGGCACATCATCAGGGGTGTTCCGGGGTGGGGCGTGGTTCCGGCCCAGGGGCATTCTGGGGGCGTGGCCGAGGCCTCCAGACCAGCCCCCGGACTGGAACATGGCGTGCCTGCAGCTGGCCGGCAGGCGTAATTTGTAAAATAAAGGTAGGGGGGGAATTAGTTAGGGCTGGGGAGTGGGTTAGATAGAGGAAGGGAGGGAATGGTGGGGGGGGGGCCGGAAGGAAAGTTCCCTCCGAGGCCGCTCTGATTTCGGAGCGGCCTCGGAGGGAACGGAGGATTGCTGCGTGGCTCGGCGCTCGCAGGCTGCTGATTTTGCGCATGACCCTGTATTTTATAACATGCGGGCGGCAGCGCGCACATGTTATAAAATCGGGATTAGATTTGTTCGCGCCGGGTTGCGCGAACAAATCTACTCCTGCGCGCACCTTTTAAAATCTATCCCTAAGTATTTTTCTCTTCTCTAATAATTCTTATTTGTTTAATTATGTACATATTGATTTTATCATGAATGTTTGTGGATGTTTCTATGTTACTCGCCCTGAACTTTGAAGGGTGCGGGATACAAGTGATTTTAAATATCATGAGAAGGGGGCAGTGATCTATTGTGGATTGACAACTGGTTAAAAGATAAATATTTTATCCCTGGATCCTCTTCTGCGGAAGATTGCCACTGACCCGATTATTGGGGGGTTTGAGGTTTGGGGCCAGTCTTTCAAAATTGCTACATTTGCGGATGACGTGCTGATGGAGTTGCAGAGACAATTTGGCACATTCTCAGGCCTAAAAATTAACCTAGACAAATCTGAGGCCCTGGATGTAACAGGCTTCCTCAAAAACCAGTGGTCGGGCCCCTTCCCCCTACGGTAGGTCGATAAGGAGATGAGATAGCTGGGGATTAAGATACCCACCAATATAGATTTGATCTATAATTGCAATATTTTTTTCCCCTGCTGGCTAAAACCAAAGGGAGGCTGGAGGGATGGCGGGCACTCCCTATTTCTATCAGTGGGCAGCTGCTATTATTCAAAATGATAGAGCTACCACAATGGCTTTACGTGTTGCAAATGTTACCCATTTGGCTTAAAAGGCAGCATGTGAAAGAGCTGGAAAGGGGGCTAAGTGCCTATGTGTGGCGGGGGAAACAGGCACAGGCGTTTATGTCAGTGTTAAGGCTTTCATGGGATCAGCGAGGCCTGGCCTGCCCAAACATTCAAGACTATAACCTGGCCTGTGTATTTCAGCATATCAAGGACTGGCTACTGGGGTCTGACTTGTACTCACCGGTTCGCTTTTTACAAGCCTGCTGCAGCCCTTATCGGCTTTCAAACCTGCTACACATTTCTGGGAAAGGTGTACCTAGTAGCATCTCAGATAATCCCCTTCTTATACACTGTAGGAAAGCGTGGCGTGGGCTATGTGATAGACTGGGAGTTCCTTGGACGGTGTCACCATTTATCACTATATGGGGGCCATCCGGGATTCAACCCTGGTCTGGGAAATGTGGTAATTGACATATGGGAGAGCAAGGGTTTGGAATATTTGCCCCAATTCTTACATAATGACACAGCGAAGGTGCAAATCTTTGACACTCTGCGGGTGAGATATGATTTATCACATAAGGAATTTTATATATACTTGTAAATAAGACATTTTCTGGAACATGATTTGCTTCCCCAATTTAATCCCCAAAATACATCTGTATTTCTCAAATTCTTTACTATTCCGAAGGAGCATAAAATGACCTGTGCCTTGCTGCACAAGGCATTGCGGGAGCTGGGCAACTGCAAAGCCTGCTGGAGCAATGGTACAAGGAGCTAGATGTTGCCTTGCCTCCTTGGGCATTGGGCAAATGCTTCGCGGCTATCCAGGAAGTGTCAGAAAATGTCTTATTATTTATTTAACATTTTTATATTTATTTAACATTTTTATATACCGGGCTTCATGCAGGATTGCATATCAGCTCGGTTTACATTGTAACTGAAAAAAGACATGCATAAAGAACGCAATTTACATAGAACAGGGACTAAAAAACTTGGAACGAATACATGGGTAAAATTAACTTAACATAGTATTA